>NW_020654422.1:7085274-7223607 GCF_003589595.1 Hyposmocoma kahamanoa
ACTATCACTATCACTATCACTATCACTATCACTATCACTATCACTATTATTATTATTATTATAGCAAAGCTCAAGTTAACTGGTCGATTTGAAGTAAAACAGTTGACGACACCCATTGACGACACCCGTCAATTGTTTCGAATTTGGGCTAGTCAATGGGAGCGCAGCTGTCACAGTAATGATATGGCAGAATAGTTTTCAAACAAATTAAATGACGTTTCGTCTCTATTTCTGGTTATATACTCGATGTTGTAAAATGAGCAAGAAGGTAGATCAATTTCTTTGCAGACTGATTACCACATAACGAATAATTAGATTTCAAAATAATATAAACAATAGTTTCAATGCCCTGCCCCATATACCGGAGGTTCCAAATATTTTATATAACACGACAATTAGTTGTATTAAAAACGTATTCAAACCGAAAACACTAACTTTCCATAGGGAGACTAAATTCAATGACTGGGCAACAGTAGGCATTCAGAGTAGGTCGCGTTTGTATGAGCTATACGCTATGAAAACTTATAATACTATTTCCAGTTTTATGGAATATGTTCAAAATTATTTAAAAAAGTATGCGTAGCTGCTAAGGTTAAATTTCACAGCGATGAAATTAGACAATCGAATAATAAAACTAAAACTACTTGGAGTATATTAAATAAATAAAGAGTCATGCAGGGTTAAACAACATGATAGGGACATAATTCTAAAATGAGACGGCAAAAACTAAAGATGAGGTAGCCCAAGCTTTTGAATCGTCCTTTTCGGAAATCGCCGTAAATACTATCGAATCATTAAATTCCTCCCCTTCTCTTGCTATTGATCTCCTATCGAAAAATGTTAATGTTTGTGGTGTATTTAATTTTCATCATGTTAAACCACAACACATCATCAAAATTAAATCTATACATGTTAAAAAAACTGAAGATCTCTGGGGCACATCGACTAAAGTTATAGACTCAGTAATATTTCTAATTTCTCCACATTTAGCTAATGTATTCAATAGTTGCGTTGCCAAATTTATTTTTCCCGATTTGATGAAATACAGCAACTATAGGCCTATTTCAATTCTAACAGCTTTTTTTTTTTTTTTGTATGATTACTTCATTTGCAATCGGCCGCCAGGCCATAAGCGAATCTTTTGAACGAGAAAAGACGTTTTTTGGTGGAGCGGCCAGTGCCGCACCTCCCAACTATAGAACATGGCCTCGCTTAAGCCGTTTGACCATAGTTGATGGATCTAGAAGTTCCGCGATGAGTGGGTTCGGGTGGCAGGATAGTCGCTCTTTGTGCTTAGTTTTATGTCGGTCGATCTCAGCGGCTACCGATATGACGTTTAGATGACCATGGATCTCTTCATTACGAGTGAACCAAGGGGCATTGACTATTGCCCTCAGGATACAATTCTGCACTCGTTGGAGACAAAGTATATTACTCTTGCTAGCCACACCCCACAGCTGAATACCGTATGTCCAAATGGGTTTTAAGACCGAGTTGTAGATTAGAAGTTTGTTGTCTACTGATAATGCTGAATTTCTTCCCATGAGCCAATGAAGGTTACGATATTTGAGATTGACTTCATCTCTTTTTCGTTTTATGTGATGCTTCCATGTGAGACGTCTGTCCAAGTGAAAACCGAGGTACTTCACACAATCAGAATGTGGTAATATTTCATTACCAAGTCTTACTGGATTACAGTTTCCTTTTCTCAGTGCAAATGTGATATGATGCGATTTGGTGGCACTGGCCCGGATGCGCCATTTACAGAACCATCTGTGGGTAAGATCGAGTTGGAGTTGGAGATTTGTGCTAGCTGTAACAGGATTCCCGTCAACGGATAAAAGGGCTATATCATCGGCGTATGTAGCAACTGTGATGTTATCCGATATCGGTAAGTCCGATGTAAAGATGTTATACAGAACCGGGCCGAGGACTGAGCCCTGTGGTACGCCTGCCAGGATATTGTACATGTTTGATCTCGCTTCTCTGTGTTTAACTTGGAACGAACGACCCGACAGGTAAGACTCTATGAGAAGAAACATCGAGTGTGGAAGACTGTCTTTAACCTTGGCCAACAATCCCTTGTGCCACACCCGATCAAAGGCTTGCTGCACATCGAGGAAGGCCGCAGAACAATATTTTTTGTGTTCAAAGCTCTGTCGGATCGTGTGGTATACCCGATGAACCTGCTCAATAGTTGAGTGAGACTTACGGAATCCAAACTGGTGACATGGCACAACACAGCAGTCATCCATAAGCGGTTTGAGTCTGGCGAGTAATATCCTTTCCCAGAGCTTAGACAGCACAGGCGTTAGACTAATGGGCCGGTAAGAGGAAGCCTCTTGTTCAGGTTTTCCTGGTTTGTGGATCATTACTACCTGGGAAATCTTCCATATGGATGGAAAGTGACCCGTCCTGAGAATGGCATTGAACAAACAGGTTAAAAATGTAATGCACTTCCTTGGGAGATTTTTTAATATTTTCGGAGTGATAAGATCAAATCCCGGGGCCTTTTTTGGATGTAATGATCTTATTCCTTGCGCAATTTCTCTTGGAGAGGTAGGTTTAAGAGGCAAACACATTTGAAGGTCCTGCGCTAGAGCTGTCTCCAAGTCAGACTCTTCATCGGTCACTTTGTCATTCGGCTGAAACACTTCAGCTAGGTGCTTAGCAAATACTTCCGCCTTTTCTGTATCTGTTCTCGCCCATGTTCCCGTTTCTGTTCTGATAGGAGGGTACTGTTGTTGGGGTCTATTTAAGCCTTTAGTTGCCTTCCAAAGTGAGTGCTCACCATGTCCAGTAGAGTCCATCATATGCAAGTTAGTGTTAACTACAGAGTTGATTGATGCATTGATGATACTCTTGAGCTCTTTGCATGCCTTATTATATCTATATTTGTCCAGCGGATGACGCGACTGATGCCAGACTCGCCTTAGACGGCGCTTTTCCAGGATTGTTGCACGAATATTCGATGGTTGGGTGGGAATGCGTGGAGTTGAATCCTGTTCCGGTGTGTTAGCCCAACCTGCTACTTGGATAAGGTTCGTGACATGTATACATGCTCCATCTATCTCATCGGAGTCCTTAAGGGGGATAGGTAGTTTTATATTTTGATTTATGTAGCTTCTAAAACCCTCCCAATCAGTCCTATGGTTTACAAGTGATTCTGCCTTTTCATGAGTAATCACACTCGTATTCACTGTCAGAATTACTGGTGTATGATCTGAGGATCCATCCAAGCTCGATTCGACTTTCATATTCATATGAGCCACACCCTGACTCAGGAAGAAGTCCAGAAGGTCGGGCAGCTTTCTAGGGTCACTTGGCCAATATGTTGGTTCTCCAGTCGATAAAGACTTCAGATGGATGGTGTCGGCACAGCGCTTTAGTTCGCGTCCACGAGTGCTAGTACAGCGAGAGCCCCAAAATGTGTGTTTGGCATTCCAATCACCGCCCGCGATGTATCTTAGACCAAGGGTTTGAAAATAGGCGGAGAACATTTCTGCTGTGATTTTGTGCCTTGGCGGACAGTATACAGAGGAAAGCGTGATGGAACCCATACGACCTTCAATTGTAACCGTGGTCGCTTGAATATGCGTGGTAGAAAACGGCTCCATGGTTGAGTGTTTAATGCTTTCTCGAATTACCAAAGCAGTTCAGGCGTGTGCTCCACCATCAGGATGGGGGGTGTGGTAGATGTTGTAGCCTTTGATGCGAGGACTACTCCTTATGGTGACATGGGCCTCTGATATTAGCACTACGTCTAGTTGGTTTGTTTTTATGAATGACTCTAACTCGTTAACATTAGGAGCTAACCCGTTGATGTTCCAGGTTGCGACTCTTAGGGATGCCATCTATGGAGCCAGTTTGGTTATGACTGTAGTCAACAGTCCCACGAGGGTACTGATTTGTTGTAATAATAAATCTATCTTTTCATTTTGTTTTATTAGTAGCTGTTGTAAAGTAGTGTTGTCGCTCATGTCAATAACTTCATCAGTTGGAAGAGGATTTCTGTAACGACCAGCTGTTACATCTGAGTATGTCACTTGTGTTTTATTCTGATAACCTCGTGGTGTTGGTTTGTGAACTTCTGGGACACTCGTTATGGACTGCGTATTAGATTTACCATCGGAAACTCTGGTAGAAATCTTTTTGGAGTTTGTTTTCCTTTCAAGTATTTCTTTGTATACTTGACAGCCTTTGTAGTTTGCGGGATGATCGCAGGAGCAGAGAGCACATTTGGCAGGAGAGTTTCTATCTTTTTTGAGACACTCAGCAGTTTTGTGTCCCTCACCACATTTTACACATCTATAAGGCCTCATGCAGTTATTTTTGGAATGACCATACTGCTGGCAACGTTGACATTGAACAATTGTTTTAGTTTTATGAGGGTCTTCGATATAAACACGCTGATGATAGATGTATTGAATATCTTTAACTAACTTGTTGTTACTGGAAGGTTCCAGATTTACGAAAAATGTTGAAGTTGGTTTCTTATCTGGACCATAGCGACAATTAATAATTTCACCTTTAACCTTATTACCGTGATTCTCAATTGCTTGGATAATAGCATCATGAGGCGTTGTGTGGTGAAGGTTCTTTATGACTATACGATAACATTTGTTGTCCTTCGGAGTAAATGTATGACCAATTAAGCCTTTCTGGCGAATGAGATGAACCACTTTTTTGTAGTTTTCTGACGTGTTCATCATTATGCGCAGCAAATTTTTGTTGACAATTTTAAACTTAAAATCAGTTAGATTCACTGCTGTTTTTATAAGTTTAGTCAGTTCGTTTAGATCTTCTATGCCATACAAAACAATCGGAGGAGGTTTGTTTGGCGGTTTCTTCTGGGTCTCAGTCTCTGCTGAATCCACGGGTAGGCTGGTAAACCTGTTAACTAACTTTGTGTGAGAGTGCGGTGGTGACTGTTCACGTATCTTGCGTTTTTTTGACATCGGTATTCGCTGCCATGGAGGTGGTTCCATTCTAGATGTACTTGGGGCGGCTGTTGTATCGTCTTTGGACATTGTCGCCGTATTGTTCGCAGTACTTGAGTTTGTTCCGTTTGATGGAACTTCACAAAAAGAAATGGATCTCTGTCTGGTAAATAGTCCTGGATGAAAGACTTGTTGTGTTAGGGCTTTTTTGGGGTTTTTATTTAAATCACTCATTTCTGTTTCCATCAACTTTTCGCCAGTAGCATTTTTGTTACCGGAAGCCTGGTCAGCCACTTCCGGTAAGTGACTTTTTTCGGGAGTTCTGAGTATTTTGTGGCGGCCACACTAATTGTCTATGGTTAGAATCATTACTATTCAAATGAGGGTAGTAAAATATTTCAACAGTGTGTTAAATGTCACAGCCGATAAATTTTTCACTATTTTCATACGAAATCCATTGATTTTAGCGAAGATAACACTATTACACAGTTTTTGAAGGTTTGTCTACAATTTACACTTGTTTTAAGATCTCACTATCACTGATTTAGCACAAAATTGAATTTTACTTCAAGAGCACTTTTGCTTCTTATGGCAGTTGACAGATGATATTGAATTCTAACAGCTTTAAGTAAAATATTCGAAAAGGTTATATTGAGTCAATTACTGTCTTATTTCCGTACAAATCACATTTTTCATAGTGAACAATATGGGTTTACTACTTTCAAAGGTAGTTTATTGGTTTAATGGTAACAATTTATTGCTCAATGCCAAAAAACAAAGTGTTTTAAATTTGAATTACCTAATGTAAAATCGACTAGTCCAATCATAGAAATAAATGTTAATAAAGCTGTCTTTTTATGAGTGACCTTAGATAGTAAACTTCAATGGATTCCACATATGTCTGCCTTAGCCAGCAGATTAAGCTCTGCTACATAGGCAGTCCGTAGAATACGTGAGCTTACCGATGCTTCTACTACTAGACTAGTTTACTTTAGTGACATCCATAGTATAATGTCCTACGGGATTCTCATGTGGGGTAAAGCGGCAGATATACAAATCTTATTCGTGTTGCAAAAACGAGCAATTCGTTCTGTGTACCGTTTAGGTTCTCTCAGAGAAAAGTTTCAGGAGACTAGTATCATGACTGTGGCATCCAGTACGTTTACTCAAATATTTTGTATGCCCGTAAAAATATACTAATAAGTCCTAACTCATGGTACCACGATTTCGTTTAACTAAGGTAAACGATTCTTTTATGGGGAACTGTATACGTTTTTACAATAAGATTTCGGAGAATATATTATCATTTCCTAAGTTTAAAACTTACATTAAAAATGTTTTAATTGAAAAGTCATATTACAAAATTGAAGAGTATGTTTTAGATAAAGAAGTATGGAAAGACCACAAGAGTCTAGATTCCACAAAATTATGATTCATAATGTATTCCATAGCATTTAAGTTTATTTGAAAAGAGCAATCCCTAGAGTTTCTTGCTCGTTCTTCTCAGGGAGGTCAGCGTAGTGAACGAGCAGTAGTTTAAAAAGTTGCTTAAAAAACGTTCAAGTGTAAAAATGTTTACCTATGGAATAAATGATTATTTGACTTTAACTTTGACTTTGAGTGGTAATGCAACTGCTATGGACAGGCGTGCCGCTTAACACCTGACACGCGACTTGTTCGTCCCGTCACTTTGTACAGTCAAAAGCACGTCAAGCTTGACACTTGTACTTTGGACCGTTGTTATCGTAAGCGGCATACAGTTAGATTTAAATCTTAAGAGTCAAGCTTAACGTGCTCTTGTTCCTGTCCAATAACAAAAATTATGTGCAGTGAAAATGTTTATAAAAGAATTCAGCTCTACGGGCATATTGGTTAGTAACATTTTCAACAAATTCCAGGAATACTACATTAAGTCGCGTTGTCGGCAGCGGTCATGGATTAGTCGGTACTGTAAGACATATTAAAGTGCAACAACATATTGATCTTGAAAACAAGGGTTAATTAAGAATAACCTAATCTAAAGTCTAATTGTGAAGTCAAGTTGCATATGTAACCTGAAAAGTGTAATGTGCTGTCGTTAAAGGATCATGTTATCATTATTTACAGCTGTAAGCACCCGATCTCTACTTCTCCATTGAAATTGAAATTGTAATGTTTACACCACAGATTAAAAAAAACTGCAAATTATTATCCGGTGCAGGTGCGTGGAATTTAGTAGAACTACTACTTTACTACTAACGAAAGGCGTCCTGTCAAATATTGATGACGAGCGTTGCAGCATTAAGTTTATTAAGGAAAATTTGCGATAAGGTCTTCTCTGCTTTATAACTTTGAAAAATGTGGCATAGTTTCCTGAGCTTCCAATGAAGTTCAATATGTACACAGTATTATTTGCAGCAGTCTAGGAATGTGACCCTCTCTGTGAAAGTGATGTACCCTCCGGAGAGGACAAGAGAAGTTGGGCCCAGAACGCCGTTGATGCTAAACTCGCTGAATGATCTTCCATTTTTAATCGTTTTTTAAGTTTTTTTTTTATAATAGAAAGTGACAGGTTGTGCGGTGTTTAAGTAACACGCCTGTCCATAACAGTTGCAGCGCCACTCAGAGCTTTAATTGCAAAGATCTTAGGGGCACTGCCACTGCACCTGTCACTCTGAGACATAAGTTGAGAAGTCTTATGCGCTTGTAATGTCACCAGCACCCTTACCCGTACCCAAAACCGTAACGCAGTAACGCTTACATTACTGCTTGGCGGCAGAAATAAGTAAGGTGGCAGTACTTCTTTGGAGAAACTCTTTCATAAGGAGTTCTACTGCTAATAAGAATGTGTTAAATTATATTGTAAAAAAACTCTGAGCTTTTTGTTTTTATTGTCTAAAATAAACAAGTGACAACATAGAGCGGCGTATGATTTGTCGCAAAGCCACATTAGATATGATTCAGATATTTCTAAACCTTACTGCTGATGATTTTTTTTGTAGTTTTTTACACACTTATGGCCCCGTACTAGTGAAAACCCTGTTTCGCGGGTGCTGTGGACACACATACCTACACAACCATAAGTAACACCCAAACTCACGAGAGAAATAACTGTAGGCTCTATGCTACTAAAATTCAAATCCTGGTGCTTGAGTACGAAATTCACCAATTTTTTCGTACATCATGGTTGCTCAATTTTGTCAGATGTCGTTTATTTTTTATTCTCATGCATTATTTTACTAGTCTTACATTCTCCTACTTATCAACAAAGTGGACAATGAACCTATACATATTTATCTGCTTCTCAGAATTGTTGAAACACTGTAGTATCCAACTCAGTCGAACTACGTTATTGGTCTTTTTACCTTAAGAAATGTACAACATAAACTCATTTATATTGTTGGGCACGGGTCACTTCTCAGGCGAGCGTATAGGCCAAAGTCCGCTTCCCTGGCCAAATGTTGAGGACTTCATACGTTTTCCGAAGATTGTGAACCTTCTTCAACGTGCAGACGTGTATCACGATGTTTTAATTCAATCACGTGATGATAATATCATATTCACAATATTTTTCATTATTTTTTTTATATTATCGAGTGACGGGACGAATAAGTCGTGCGCCTGATGGTAACAGTTGCACTGCCACTCAGAGATTTAAATCGCAAAGTTCTAAGGTGCACTGCCTCTGCGCCGATCACCCTGAGACATAAGTTGACAAGTCCCATGTGCATGTAATTTCACCAGCACCCTTACCCTTCACAACGGGAACACAGTAATGCTGACATTATTTTACGTATTATTACTGCTTGGCGGCAGAAATAGGTAAGGTGTACTACCCTGGACGAACACTTTCACACGGAGCTCTAATGTTACTGAAATCATAGTACGTGCAAGTATTACCGTGTAAGGGTGTTTGCAACTTGAGTGACGTAATACTAGTTTTATTACATAATAATATTAGATTAACTATGTAATATGTTTAAACTTAGACTATTTAATTCAAACTTTATTTTTTAACTTTATTTCATAGGTAAGCAAATTACATTTGCAATCATCGAACTGATTAAACTCTGCTGCTCATTCGTAAGGCAGATTCGCCTGAGAAGTATGAGTAAGAAATTCTCGGAGTTCCTCTTTCTCTTGGTCATTTTAGATCGAGAATACCTAAAAGAGCTAATTTGGGAGTAGACGGGTCACTACCACGAATTTTTTTCATCTAAGTACGCATAGAAGTTGTATAATATCCTTTAGTATAACATTTTTATTTTTGTAAATGGCAAATATTGAATATCAATCGGAATCTTATTGTAGAAGCATATACATTGTATATATTGACTTAATTAAATAATCAATATACACTTCATTCTATGTCATTATTTGTTTTCATTGAATATAATTGTATAGTATTAACGAATATTTGAAATAATAACTATCTACTATTATTATTTAGTACTAAATTATTAAATACCAAATTAATCACCACATTTATCATTAAAGTATTCAGATAAGTTATAATAGCTTTTATTAAGAAACATTTAAGTTACCTTTCGAAAGTTTTGGATCCGTTAATACACATTATACTGTTTTGGCTTTGGTTATATATTTTTATTGGCATTAAGGAGCGGAGGAATAAAATATAATTTAAAGTGTGAGAAGGGTATTTGTTCTGATAACGATTATTAAATTTTCTGCTTTTAATGGCGAATACAGGTAAGAGTGTTTTTAATGAACTTACAAGCTTCAAATATATATAGGGCGCACTGTAAAGTTTCCGACACTGGCCCTTACATAAACAATATTTAAAAAGTAGTACAACATTTGAAAAATGGAACTCTTTGGCTGTACAATACAAATTGTTTTAACGGACTGTCACTTGTTTTTACATTGTGGCGTCATTTTAGAAATTGGTTGTCTACATCACCATGGATTTAAGTCGTGAAAATTTTCGTAGTATGATTTTCTACGACATTAAGTGTAATTCAACAGCTCAGCGCAACTTCGCTCGGCTTCAAACTGCTTTTGGCGATGAAGCACCATACAAGACGACTATTTATAGCTGGTTTGCAGAATTCAAACGCGGTCGTGTGAATCTCAGTGACGAATTTCGTGATGGCCGCCCGATCACTGCTGTGAACAACAAAAACATCGATGCTGTGCACCGTATGATCAAAACAGACAGGCAAGTGACATACCATGAGATTTGGGGATCTTTAGGCATAGGCATGAGTCAAATACAATCAATACTACCCACACAATCTGACTGAGGCTCAAAAAACGGATCGCGTCACTTGATGCAATGCCATGCTTAAGCCAGATTCAACGAAGGGGCGTCAAATTTGGTGTGGGACATAGTAACAGGTGACGAAACATGGATTTATAGTTACGATCCCAAAACAAAGCAACAGTCGAGCGTATGGGTCTTTCGAGATGAGCCGAAACCAACCAAAGTGGCGCGCGTGCAAATTGCCTCTAAGCGGATGATTGCTTCTTTTTTTAATAAAACTGGACACTTGTTTCGGAGAATCGTTGTACCGTGAATAGTGATTGGTACACGACCATTTGTTTGCCGAAAGTTTTTGACAAACTCCGTAAAAATAACCGTAAACGCCGTATCATCTTGCACCACGATAATGCCAGTTCTCACACGGCCAGACAGACAAATGAATTTTCGAAGGTGAACATCGTTGACCTTATGAGCCGTCCCGGATACAGTCCCGACCTGGCACCTTGTGATTTTTATTTTTTTTCAAAAATTAAGAACCAGTTACGCGGTCAACGATTTTCATCACCTGAAGAGACTGTCGAAGAGTATGAAAAATATGTTTCAAAGATTGTCACGGAGGAGTGGCATAAATGTTTTCAAAATTGGTTCATTCGTATGAAGAAGTGCATTAAATTAAATTCATTTCTAACCATTAATAGTATTTTTTTTATTCATTCCGGAAACTTATAGTGCGCCCGTAACTATATACAAGTTAATGTCACTATGTTGTAAGATTACAAAAATAGGATTTACAAGATGTCATTTAGTCTATAATTGGTATGTCAGCTATTATTTTTATGCACTTCTTTTGGAGTACAAAAAAATTCTGAATGTTTGTTCAGTTTCCCCAAAGGATAAATTTAAATTAAATAACTAAATAAAAAAATAGTAATAAATTTAAATTAAAAAACCTAAATTTCATATTAAATTTCGCACATAAATTCCTAAAATACTCAAAGGTTCGAGGCCGGATTCAAACCCACGGCGTCTGTTTGAGAGGCGGTACCTAGGTCTAACCATTAAACTACCGCGGCTTCAAGGTATACTCCTCACCAAACAAAAACTCAAATTTCCGGTCATCCTCCCTGATCCTGGAACTTCCCCGGTTTTATGACAATTCTAGAATTCTGTTAATTATAGACATGATTACATTGTAAATTTGTTGGTAATTGATGACTATGAAAATAGCAGCCCGTATATAATACATAGACGAAAATAAGTTTTCATCTGATAGAAAATTAAAAACTTCAAAAAGACAAGGCATTTTGGCATATCTGCATATCAGATGTAATTTTCATTTGTAGCCTATTTGCAGCAGGGAGATCATTCAATTAGAATCACCTATTATAATTGCGAACTAACAAATAACTTTTAAACAAAATTGCAAACGAAAGCAGATGTCTCAGTCCGATAAGCAAGACAGAATATTAAGATTTCATTCAATGCATTTGCAAATGATAATATTATGAATATTTATTTTGATTTTGAATTGCATCTTCTTTTAGAATTCTTATGCTAAGAATTTCTTCTAATATCATATACAGTATGTAGCATACGTAAAATACAATAGCGCCAATTGTATTTTTATACTAGATTGAATATTTTGAACACGTGCACACACCTTCCTCTTGAAGGCGTGTGAAGGTAAATAAAAACAAGAAACGCCTATGACCTTGGTCATTATTTACTGATTCTACAATAAATACACTTCGGTAATATACGTACCTAAACCAATAGTAAATAACCAACGATATCTATGTGTAGATTGAAATCAGGAGATAACGAAATGCAAATTAAGGAATGGCATAATTGTATGGTGTGTAAAATTACTTATTGCCAGAGCATGTAAAGCAAGCAAATTAAAAAATGTCGCTCTCTTGTTGTAATAACGCCACATCTGTATAACGACAACTTTTCAGTAGGGACGTTTGAAGATTCCACAAATTAAATTAGTTGATATTTTTATGCATAAGGGTCGATACTACCGCAGCTCGAATTCAAATTTTTCCCGCACTAATACGGTTCATATTGCTTGGATCGAGCGCCAGGGACACTGGCTTTATTTCAGAATTTATTTTTTTACAAACAAATTAAAGCCATTTGAAAAATGTATAACTTATACTATACGTGTTCTATTTAGTTGATAAAAAAAACATTGATATATGTAAAATACATATTGAATACAGCGGTTTTCTTGTAAAATTTCGAGATGTTTGTGTTTTTTTCTTCTATCGCATTGACTTACAAATAAATGGACGACGGGTCTAATACAAAAACCACGAAAAAAATGTCCCAAGTCAACCTATTCGAAATTTAAATTGTTATGTCATTGCAGTATCGTGCTGTCAGTAGAACAAATGAAGACTAAAGCGGAGTGTCGCGCTCTGTATACGATTTTAGCGCCTTACAAGTTCGGACACTTTTTAGCGCGGACCCGACGTCCATATAATTGTAAGTCAATGTTCTATCGTGAAAATTTTTAGGAATCGTGTTTGCACACCGTAGGTATAGTAATCATCGTATATCCTCAATTTTACTATACATTTTTTCCAAAGCCATTGCTTCAACACTTTCATTGTAATGCGGAATCAACCAAAGCCATTTGAGGTTGTGTAGAACGAGAGAGAAAGTGAGAAAGAGAAATTTGGTGAAATTACAGGCACATGAGACTTGTCAACTAATATCACCCTACGATTTTAAGTGGCATTATAGGAGGCGCACGAATTCGTCCCGTCACTTGCTATCATAAAAATATATTTTAATGACTTTCATGTGATAAAAGCACTTTTGACTAATGTCACATGTAGACATTTTGTTTGGTACTCGTATAATGTGGATACGAAATGATCTTAGCATCACTACTGCGTTGTGGTTTTGAAGGTTAAGGGTGCTGGTCAAATTACGTTACGGGTGACGGGCGCAGTGGCAGCGCCCCTCAGATCTTTGCGATTTAAAGCTCTGGGTGGCACAGCAACTGTTATGGACATCCGAGTAGCTTACTATCGGGCACTCGACTCGTCCCTTCACTTGGTCTTACAAAAAAATAAAATAAAAAACACTTACAGGTGTAATAAAAAAGTATAATACGATATAAATATAATAGCACTTAAAAGTGTCCAGGACACTAAACAACTTTTCGCCGTTAGAAACAATTACCTTTTGTAAAATATAAAGCTTTCCTTCAAAGTAACGAACCCACTTATCAGAAAATAATTCCACTTATTTCATTCCTTTTCCGAGCATTGTTGTTTTAAATATTCATATGTGAAAGCCAAGACATATCTTTCCAATTTTAGGAGCGGCGAAGTAGCAAATCAATATTTGGTGTGAGTGCTTTTTCGTGCAACGTATAGAAGCTTTTATCTGGACAACGGCCGGATGGCAGCACAAACAGTCAAAGGACGGACACATTCAATTTAACATAACGCGATTCCAGAACCCTCACTTACTGCACATTTTTATGTTACAAGAAGTGTGTAAAATAAAAAGTGATTAAATTTTATCTGACGAGTAAGTAGCAGGATCTGTTGTACCCTTTCTTTTCTTCTTTGTTTGCGTCTGTTTAATGCAATAAAGAGTAATTGAATACGTAACTAAAAACTGTTTTCTTTTACAAAGTCAACTCAATTATTTTACAATATCTATAGGAACATTTATTGTACAATGTCTATCTATTTCTAGCTGGATGCGAGAAACACAAAACCTGTGTGGCGATCTTTCGGGGAGATCCATGTCCTGCAATGGACGTCTTTCGGCCTATATGACAAGCTATCGGAGCTGCCTTAATAGTGAAATGGCGTTAATACCTGCGTACACAACACCGGAAAAACCTTTAATTAACTTCCCCAATGAAATAGTATGGTTTAACCAGTACGGACTAAGTGGAACTTTACCGCAAGCGTTAATTATTATCTGCGAGGAGTGCTCTTTGTTTAGTTGCCAACTCTAAATTAGTTTTCGAAATGGATCATTCGCACCCCGGCCGCTCCCCCCGCGGCCCTCTAAACCCCCTCGCCGGTAATTGGAACGTTCCGAGATGACACCACTCGACTGCCTCTAATCAGTTAACAAGAAACCACACTACATGCTATTGTGATTCGTAAGCACGAGTCACGTCCCTTTGAAACTGACAGCTAAGACAGGAGATACCACTTATGTGGAGCACTGCTTCTTTAAACAGTGCAGTCTACACTGGATTAATGTGAAAGTGACCAAAGCTTAGAATAAATAAGTGTATTTCGTCCTTTCTCTATCCTTTGTCTCTGATTCTACATTACTTCATGCTTACAAATTGCATACGTAAAGCAAAACGGTGGTTACAGAACACGTGTTCTAACAAAATAGGTCGCACAGGGTCAACCTGGACACTTAAAATTTTAATTCAACTCTCTGCCTCTTCATCCAAAGTTCAAAGTTTGATGTGCTTTTTATACCTCAAGTCACCCGATAAGTGTTGATGTATAAATTAATTCATCATGTAATTCGACTGTTGATGTTCGCGAGCGCATAACGTCGGATGTTGTTTATAGCTTAGCATTAACACCCGGCTTTTAGGTCAGTTATTCAATGACGCAACTGTTGACAACAGAATTAAGGGCGTCATACGACATTTACGACAGATTAAAAGTAAATCATCGCTATAAATTAACCGTAAATGGACCTATTTCAAATTTTATATTAGTAAAAATACTTTCAAGTGCCTCTAATTTTATTTTATTTTCATGTTTTAATGCCTTTTATTTTCCAACCCGCTGACGACCTTTCGATTACACGGGCTCTACTACTGTGATCACAAACTTCCATTAGCAAAATATTTTAATTAATTCACTTTGCTGAGTAAGAAAGCGCTATCCGATCAGCACACTCATATCTAAAGACTACCTGAAGTACTACACACTCAGCTATAGAATGACAAAACCTTTTAGCGTCGTAATCCTGTTAAATACTCGCATAGAAGGACAATGCTACCATATGTTTATATAAGAGAATGGAGAGGTTTCTTGGGCAGTGAGCGGTGTTGTTTGTTTTTGGCACTCAGCGATGGTCGTAAGCACTTATCTTTGGAGTTCCTGCATTAACTTGTCAACAATTAAGGCTCATTAAATTTCATTACAGAGATGGTCTCGCTGCGGGGCGCACGGTGCGGTACGGCAGGCAACCGGGCCGAAGCCGCCGCCGGCCGTCCCTGGGTCGCCGCCGCTTAGACGGATAATCTCCAGCTGTCAGGCGCTAATGCGTTTTAGAGTACGTAATTTGAACCGTTGAGATCGGCGGTAATTAACGCCCGCAATTAAGCTAAGTGATTATTAGTAACGAGCACACGAGAACTGTGTAGGTGCTGGCTTTATTACAGACTCTACACTCACTCGCAACATAGTCTTAAATATAAAAACCACTTCCTCTTTAGTGAAACCTTAAGAGAATATTAGGCATTATTTATGCACAACTTCATAATTCAAGTTAGCCATTTTGTGTAGTTTATTATTTATTATACAATTCTCCTATATTAAAAATGTTAAATTATGAAAATCTGCTATCTATCGTTTGAATATATTTTATATACAAACACTAGCTAGCATAAAAGTTAAAAGAGTCCACAAATCATAAAAAAACAACTTCTTACGTACGAAATGTTTCAGGTTTCCAATAAAATGTAATTTAAGTGAACGTACACGCGAGAGCTGAGTGAAGGCTTTACGTCACTTCAATTTTGTGTTAAAAGTAAGTGTGCGCGCCTCAAGTAACCCGGAGGCTGAGGTAATGTATTCCCACATATACATAAGTGAAAACATTTTAAGAAGCTCTACGGACCCACTGCATCACCCCAGGGGTTAGGGCCTAAAAGCACTATCTCCGAGCCAAAGCCTTACAACTCTTCTCAAATTCAACTTACTTTGCTCTGCGGAGGTGCCCGCTCGAAGATTCGCAAAGATTCGAACGTCTTGATACTTGTGATATTACTTAGTATTTTAAGTCCTTAAGTAAAACAAACAGACTAAGCTTCAAATTAACCTCATTTATTTTTAATTTTCAACCTTTTAAGAGGACAAAGTGAACAATTTCGTTAATTTCATGCCGCTGATTTTTTATTGCTAAGTAATCATAATAAATGATCATTACTATTTTACGTAAAGGTGTACCCCATATTAATAAAGTACTATTTTTAACGATGTTAAAAATCTATCGAAATATTTTTTACACTTATTATTAATCAATTTCACAACTGCAATACTCCTTTGTCAGATAATCAGCTGTGCACATTATAGTTTAACAATAAACCACTTTTTTCTTACTATTCATTAATTAGATTGCACACACTTTTTTTTATTATCAACGTATCAAAAATATCCAACCTGCTTATACAGAAACATGTAACGAATTCAAGTTTAGTATCGCGCGTGGCGGAGAAGCCAAAGCTTTTCGTGACTGCACAGAAGAACTGGCGGCCCGTGCAACTGCGACGACGACAGTCCGCTCCGCTTGTGCTCATATCCCGAAGTGTGCAATCCGCAACGAGGGCAATTGCCTACGTCCACAATCTCGACTACAGCGATAATACCCGCGCCGCTACACTTACCGTCCGCGGCCCAGAATTCTGTGTGAAGTGAGAACGCGGCATCCCTTGCCTTTACCTCCATGAATACGCGACCATGCTCGATTTCATATAAAATAAATTGAAAAGTTTTCGACTTTAATTCCGTCTGTTGAAGCCACCAGTCCGCGCTGGCGGCGGCGTGGCGGAAACGAACCTCGATGTTTTGTAATGGAGCTTTTTAAAATGGAAGTCGAACTTTTGTCAGACACTTTTAGCCGTGCCGGAGATACATTTAAGCTTTTTAACTTTTCCACTCCGGTAATGTATCCCACTCTTTCCTGCGTCTGTGGAGGTGTCGTATAAGTTTTTTATCCTGAGTAGATTAAGTAGGAAGTTTTCTATTTGTGTGAGTCAGCACATCCCCAGTCGCTCGCAATAATCCTACCAAAGAGCTTCTTTCTATCCGTCTTCTCGTTGGTTATTTTTTTCATGTTCGACGACAGTGTAAACATTTTGCCTATGATCCATTAAGTAAATGCACTCAAACTACCACTCAGCACTGCATTAATATTGCATTTCTAACTTCTCTCCTCCCGGGTGAGGTTCCCAATGGACTCTACTTCAGCAGGTTTAGATGAAGATATGTGTAGTTAAAGATCAATAACGAGCATCCTGTGCACTTAAGCAAGTGTAGCGTTGTAGCTTAATGCCTTTGTCGAATCTGATGAATGGCTTTTCATTCATTCATTTGAAGCAATTTCTACAACAGCCTTCTGGAGTACGTACCACACGCATCCATATTGTTTGGCAAAACAAGAAGATGTGGGTATAACCGGGCTTCTTTACAAATTACATCAATCTCTCAAAATCAATAAGTATTTGTAGCTAATGTAAGCGCTTAACGAGCCGCGAGCGGGACTCCTGAGCGGATCAGCAAATGGAGTGCTTCATGCATAATGTAGCGCAGGCTGAGTGTTGTTTTGAAAAGCGTTCTGAATTTGTTATTTTCGTCACACCAGGTGATGCCCGAGCGTCTCATGAAACATTTAACAATATCAATTCGACAATTCAAATTGTCAATACAGGTAGGCACACTCAGCTATCAATTTTCTAAACTGCCAGATTGAAACAAAGTAAACATTTTCAACAAAATTTTTCACAAGTTCTATAATAATGTCCTTAGGTACTTACCAAACGGTATGTGTATTATGTTATCACCAAAAGATACGTTTTGGTATGTGAATATCTTTTTCCTATAATTGAATTTAAATATTATAAAATTTATCGTATAGAAAAACCGAAATAAGTTACATAGTAGCCCTTACCTATCTTGACCGCATTTTCTATTATTAATCAGTGTAATCTTTCCAAAGCTCTAATCCAACAGTGACTTGATTAACAAAGCGTTCTGTTGGGTATTATATTAGAGCCGAGAAATCATCATCAGCCGTAAAGCGAAATTTCTACATCCTTACGTAACTTTATTAAATGATAACAGGAGATAACCAGCACCTCAGAATTAATTAATCCACTCAGAGATTGCATCTAAAAGCCCCGGTGTCCCCTCCCCGCCCGGGGTCGATCTGTTTCCAGCCACTTAAACTTCACGCGGCGCGCTCTAGCTTCCGTTTTAATTACAAAATTAATTCAAAATGTAATTAAAGTTAACAATAAAGCAGCAAACAATTGAAGTTATTTATGTTAGTTTATGCTTTATGGTGAACTGTGCTTCGTTGGAAATGCGATTTAGCTGCGCGTAGACGTGATGTGGCGTCGTTGTCTTTAAGGTCTAACTTTATTATAGGTAAGTAGAGCTGTACACACGTATTACTTAAGTACGTACGTATTACATTTCACATATCTACTCGGCGTTCGTTTTCAATCAAAGAATAATTTGGATCAAAAGAGAGTTATTAAAAACTATAGTTATGTTCTTTGCTTTCAACGCCGAATGATGGAGTACATAAATAGCGCACCTTATTACATGGTGGAATTAGAGCAAGAGCACACTCGAGCGAGTATGAACGCGGTGATGTGGTGATGCGGTCCATTCTCTTGGACAATTAGCGAACCATTACCGCGTCATCGTCAATGCGAGAGTGCCGCGACGCTCTAAAAGCTTTTATAAGAGAGCGATCAATTTGACTATGTCAGCCTGCTAATAGCTCCCAGAACATTTCAATACTAAAAGTATCTAAGTAGTATAATAACCTTTTTGCATTTGTTCATTTTTCTGAAAGACCAGTATTATTAGGCTTATTTATATATTACATAACTATCTGAAAATATATAACAAAAACCTTATTTAGTGTATATTACCATTATCCCACAAATAAAGATCTGGAAAGGGTCTTTAATCCATCAACCTAGGCCGGAATGTGAGTTGTGGACTTTCTCAGTTTTGAACCTTCTCCATATTGCTATTCCTCTTCCTACGTAGAATGCAAGTGCTAACCTAACCTAACCCAACCATGCGGCTTATAATGTATTTACAACTACTATGTATAACTTTTGGCGCCTAACGAGTTATCTAAGTTTCATCTCTGAATAGCGAATAAAATTGTTTTTGCAACATTTTTAAAGCATGCAATTTTTAAAATCCCTCATTTTATATCCTCAGAGAACTTTTGTAAATGGCAATCGAAAAAAGTGAGAAAGTAGCAGCGACTTGCGCACTTATCTACTTCCACTCAACTCTGTCGCTCTACTCTAATGCAGTACAGGCAATAAAGCTCTGCTGAAAAGCACTTACCGGGATTGATTCAGACCATTTACCATTCTTTAAACAAATACAAAACCTTTCCATTGTGGTAAATTATAAAACCTTTTAGTGAATCCATTAAATACCTGCCAGTATGTGTGGTTAGCCAAATTTAGTTATGACCTTATTCCTAACTGACGTATAAATTGAATCTGTTATATTTATTTCGGGCTGTGATTAAGGCCCCTTACAATATTTGGTTACATAATATACCCAAACATCACAAGTATAACTTACATTATGAACGTATGTATATACATAGGTACCCTCTTCAAACTAACATAACTAGATCTATGTGCGACCCTCTAGTAAATTTATTTACCTACTCTAATTAGGTACCACAAATTATGTAAAATATACTTTTGCTTGTGTTTTATGTCAATTTGTATACTCTGAACAAATAAAAACTTGTAGTATTGACTGTCCACATAAATTTTAATTAGGTGTAAATAATTATTTACTGATTACTTATACATAAATACCATTTATAAATAAGAAATATATCCGTTAAAATATTTACGCTGCTTTCTACGCCAGTAATACCATATATAAATTGATTTATATATATTGTATGTATTAAAACCTGTCACTGCAATGCAAACGTTTACATTTATAAATGTTTTTTGTGAAATATTTTTTTAGGTGGTTTGCGATAAAACACAAACATTCCGCCATCTGTTGAAAGAAAATAACATGTCATTGTGTATCTCCGCCTTTTTGGTGCGAGCAGTAATCATAGGATGTCGCTAGTCAATATGGTAACATTTTGATGATTATAATAATAGTATTTATTAATAGGTATGCGATACATGGATATCCATTGAGCATAATAAATAATTTATTAATTTATTGAACTGACATTGGCGACGATCGCCATAATTTTTATATTATTTTTACAGAATAACACTACTGGCGAAACCATTGACTTACAATAAGTCAATGGGCGAAACATTAAAAACAGCACCGCCAGTAAGCACAACGAAAAAGAAGAATACATTATTATTATTTTATTATTATTATTTTTATTTTAAGCTCTAATTATTATTATTATATATATAATATATAAAGCTACAAGTTCTTACTCACTGATAGAAATAGAACACATACTTCCCGATATGGTGGAAAAAAGATATTTATACCGTTGTACGCAGATAGATTCCAAAGCAAAGAATCAAATATGGGAAGACCTAAATGTGGAAAATAGGAAAGAGTGATCAACGGCCTGCAAAACCTATAATATATGGAGGGAATATTTGTGCACTTTTATGAGGTACACCCTGGTCAATTTTCGCCGGAAGTAAAAATTTTTCGAAATTCAAATAAATAAGATAGCCGCCATACAAATTTCAAAGTCTCCTATCACGGAAACTATTAGAGATAGGTAGGAGGTGCTCGAAGGAATGTCATAGAGATTAATAGTCGTCAACTGCCTGGGTTAAAAAAACAAGATTGCGAATTCAAAATGGCGGCTGAAGAAAAACTTGCTTTGATCCGGCTGAAAATTCGTATGCGGGGGTCTCTAGGAGTCCTTAACCATAATTTGGGGTTAAAAGTTTCTTTTCGCCTTTTTTTAATATGGCTGTCATATAAGCGTTGTTTTCGTCAAAAGTGCTGCGAAACGGACTTGCTCTGATTCGGCTGAAAATTGGCATGCGGAGGCCTCTAGAAGTGCCGGATAATAATTTGTGGTTAAAATTGGTTTTTCGCCATTTTCAAATATGGCCGCCATAGAAGCGTTTGTTGGCCCCAGAAAAAAATGCTCTGATCCCTTTGAAAATTGGCATGTGTGGGTTTCTAGGAATGCTTGATAATAATTTGTGTTCAAAAATGGTTTTACGATATTTTTTAATATGGCTGCCATTCAACAACTAATAAATATTGAATTAGATTCAACTGAAAATCGATATGTGGGGATCTCTATACGTGTTTGATAATAATTCGCGGACGAAATTTATTTTTCGCCGTTTTTCAATATGGCTGCCATACAAACTTTTTTAGCGCCAGATAAAAGTTTGCTCTAATTCGATTGAAAGTGGACATGTCGGGTTCTCTATGAATGTTTAATAATAATTAGCGGTCAAAAATTATTTGTCGCCATTTTTCATTAT
This sequence comes from Hyposmocoma kahamanoa, assembly GCF_003589595.1. NCBI lineage: Eukaryota > Metazoa > Arthropoda > Insecta > Lepidoptera > Cosmopterigidae > Hyposmocoma > Hyposmocoma kahamanoa. The sequence goes on from NW_020654422.1 coordinate 7,106,861, forward strand.
GGCTGCCATACAAACTTTTTTGGCGGTAGATAAAAATTTCTTAAAATGGCATGGCTTCAATCACAATTTGAGGTAAAAGTTTTGTTTCTGCCGTTTCGATATAGCCGTAATTTTTTATGTAAATGGCTATTGAAAAATCTTGCTTTTTCGGACTGAAAATTGGCACGAAATGATTTTTAAGATTGTTTGATGATAATTAGTGGTCAAAATATATTTTTGCAATTTTTAAATATGGCCGTCATTAAAGAGCATTTTCAATTTTTTTAAAACAAAGCCATAAGAGCCGAGGCCGGAGGCCGAGGTCCGCGGAGGGCAAAGCCCGAAGCGTCCTCACGCCATCAAATGGAGATAACATACGGAGACGTAATAGATTACGAATAAAAGATCTCACAATTGTAAAAATGTAAAGCATGCTTCCCGATGTAGTGGAAATGAGATACTTATTATAGTGTTGTTGTATCTCAACCGTCTCTATGTGAGATTTCATTTTCTTGAAAGCTATGCGAAAGAGAAGTATTTAGGGGAAAAAATGGCAAACTACTGCCGAATTTCCTGTACTATTACTATGAATACCAAACCAACGATAACCCAGAATACTCAGACCAAAACCAACTTAGAAATGTTCGTTTCTTAAATCGGCATAAATCGGGAATCGACCTCCTCATCAAGTGCCCATAATACTAACCGCTGTGCCACCGAAGAGCATGAGCACACCCCGTAAACTGAAACCGACCACGCGCTGCAGGCCGAGCCCGACCCCACCGTAGGTGGGATACAGGCCTCGTATTATAATAATATTATTTTAAAAAGTGTATACTTTTGTGACTATTTTATGCAGTTTTATTAATGACTTTGGCTGCAAAAATCAATTATTCTTTAGTGATTTTGCTGCCAAATATGGATTGGTGATTTTGAGTAAAATATGACAGCATGGTAAAAGTTTTTGGAACTAGGATCAAAATCAAGAAGGAGAAGGCAAATGGTATGGCAGCAAAATCTATTTAATAAGCCGTATTCAAAATTCAACGTCTTATAATAGGGAGTGTGAAGCAAAAATAAATGATTTAAGTGAAAATGAAAACAAAAATAATGACTCCCGTCGCTTAAGATAACTGTTTAAAAAAATCCAGTTCTTTTCGCCATTAAAAACACAATAGAAAGTATTTAATGAGGATCCCGAAATCTAAAATGAAGACCTAGTTTTAAGGACTTGTAGCCAAGCCAAAAATGTTTTTGTTTTTGGCTGTTGTCGTGTGTGTGCCTGTGCCTTAGACGATGGAAAAAAAAAAGCCTGTGCCTCAATGGCCTCACCCTTAAAGGACGGAAAACTTTTTTTTCCATAGTCTAGGGGTCGTATTCCAGAACTCTACTCAATGCTCAAGTTAGGACTTGAGTATGATTTCAAGCACTTGAAATACGACCCTAATGGCAAGAACTTGAGTATGATTTATAGTGCTATATATCATACTCAAGTCCTGACTTGAGCAGACTTGAGTATGATTTGAAGCACTGGAAATACAACCCTAATGGGAAGGACTTGAGTATGATTTCGAGTGCTTTAAACCATACTCAAATCCTGAGTTGAGCATTGAGTACAGTTCTAGAATACGACCCTCAGTCTCACCCACAGACATATCCTATGTCTGTGGCACTCTGTGGCCGCACATGGTGTCTGGGGGGGGGGTCTACTCTCGATCTCCGTCCGACATCCGTCCGAAACAATTACTGTCAAATAAATAATATTCGACAAAATTTAAAGACAAGTATCAAGTATGAAGATTCATTCGCATCACGCGTCTTTTCATTTGGTCAAGCATTGTTGAGATCGAGAGTAGACCCCCTGCTTAGGTTTTTTTTTAAATTATTTCTGGCCATGGAAACAAAGTAATTTAGCCGAAAATATAAACGTTTAATTATATTTCTGTAAATATGGCCACCACATAGAGGATAGGCAATTTGAGGCAGCGTGCTTGGATTGACTCGGGATTCCTTAGAACGGGCCGATACGGGTATTTTAGTTCGAGATTCGTATAATTTCGCGTTTTAATCTTCGATTAAGGCACTATCCTATTCCACTTTGAACTAGATTTCACAAAATAATTGAAAGTCAAAATAAAAACGACACTTTTCCCTCCAAAAGGTCCAAAGCGAATCCCCTGCTTAGGTGCGTTTCAGTGTTGCCATTGTAGCACCTTTGTCGCTAGATCTAGGCGATTTTATGCATGTTTAGCGGGTAAAAATTTGGATTTAGCGAGAAAAAAATATTTAACTACTTCTAGCGTTTTTTTGACCGCTAGGCTCTTTTCAGAAACAATATAACCTGTCAATCAAATACAGTAAAATAGTAATATTCGGCTAAGTTTCTAGTCTAACGCTGGTAACACTAACGTAGAATCGAATTGAACGGTAACGGTTTTAATAAACAAAACCACACCCATTCGTTCCTTTGATACCTTTCTCGCTAGTTACGATTAGGAATGGGAAAGACAAACTTTATGATTGAAATTTTTTCAGATGACAGATGAATATAATTATTTTTTGTTTGTTGTGTTCAAAACTAAATTAAAATAAGTGCTTTTTGGTTCATATTGTCGTGATTATTTGCAATTTTATTTACTGTTTGTGAATCAAATTCGATTTTCAAATAAGCATGGAAGTACCGCCAAGTCTAGAGACATGTAGCGGATTTTAGTAAATTTATTTTACCCAAATCTAGCGGAAAATCTCTGACCATCTAGGGATTTTCAATTATGTGCAACGGCAACACTGGTGCGTCTTTCTCGCGCGCTCTGATTATTTCACAATATTTTCTATTTGTGTGGTTTTGTATTGAAAAGTCTACGGAATACCATAATTTAATCAATAATTTCGTATTTGTCTAAAGTGTGAAAGTAAAAGAAGTTCCCAAAATGCCAACTACTCGCAAAAAAGTCATAAAAACAGTGTACGAAGACGAGGACGACAGTGAAGCTGAAAAAGCTGCCGGTGATTTCAGCGATTCGGGTTCCGAAGCTCAAATATCTGAACAATCAAGCTCAGAAGATGATATGGAGCCTGAAGTGTCTTCTGCAGACGAGCTCGACGAAAAATCAAAGAAGAAACTTGCAAAATCAAAACCAGTACAAAAAAGATCAAAGTTTGCAAAGCAATTTGTAAGCAAATTAAACAAACAAGTGTCTACAGGCAGCGACAATGAGGCTGATGTTGCTCCAGCATTTTTCTCTGTTAAAGATCTCACTGATGCTGATAAACTTTTACCTCCAGTACTCAATTTGTCTGAAAGTGGTATGTAAACCTTCCATTTTTATAGATAAGTGGGCATTGTATGTATATTCTAAAAAAAGAAGACCCTCTACTAATGGCGGATATGTAATTTCAAAATATCTTTTGTATTTGTATATAGAATTCTTTGATATTTTACAAATCATTTCTTAGAGTGGAATACCAGTTTTCTTTGTTTAAGTACCTACAAAAAATTGCAGACAGCAGTGAAGACGAATCTCCTAAACCTGTCAAGAAACAAATCACTGCAGTGCCTATTAAATTGGGACATAATGAAGACTCTGACAGTGAAACAGAATCTAGACAAGAGTACAAAGATGTAAGCTGTAGGTTTTTATAAGCTGAAATTGAAGTGTCTGCAATACCTCTGAATTCCCTCTTGCATGCATCTATGCTTTGTGAAAACATTAGCACAGCAGCCCAGCTCTTGGCCTTACTAGAGTCTTGGATATTGCGCATATTCCTATAAGGCTAGCACAACAAGCAGCAACTTGTGCAAGAATGAATTAAAAGCAGGAGCTATTTATATACATATATCGTGCAAGTTGCACCCTGTCATGCTAGCCCAACTGAACTACCTCAGTATTGGTATTTATATGATCATTGAATGTTTCCAGGTTTGGTCATACAATATGCCAGACAATAGCGAAGAGGTTGCCCAGAAAACATTCATGGAACTTGAACATCACAAAGCAAAGATTGAAGAAACAAAGGCTACTCTACTTAATTACACAGCAAAGTTTTATGATAAAGAAGACCTTGATGTAAAAGACTTGCTTGCTCAGGGTGAGGAGAAAGCGCCTCACCCACAAGGAAGTGAAAATAAAAATAAGAAGTCAAAGAAAGCTATGAATGTTAGTGATTCCGACATGGAAGATTGGGAAGAGGTTAAAGGTGAGCAATGTTTACAAACAAGTAGAAATTATAATATACTTTTTAAAGCTGTACAACTATGTTCCTAATATCTCTCTATATTGTTTGTGTTTTAACTGTTGTCAGGTTTCTGTCAGTTCGACTTTATATCAATGTTGCCAAATAGTTACATATTTGCTACTTTATACACAAAACAATTTTGTAATATAGAAACAAAAAAAAACCATTTTATGCAATAAAACATAATAATGGCTACTGAATATTAAAACGAAACATCAATATTTATCAACATAAACTGAAAAAGATCAACGACTTCACTAACTTAGATAATGACTTCTTTAAGTCCACTTAACATAAATTACACTTAAATATCTCGATCTTGAAGAGTAAAAACAATTTTGTAATATAATGTGGAAACTAAAATGAACAATTTAAACAATAATACAATGTCGTTTAACTCTTCATCGGCTCACCTTTATTGGGTCGGTCTCAGATCCGTTCATGCCGCGACCGAGTGATAGACTACTAATTAATCAATATTTATGAAAATAAACTGAAATATATTTAACTATATAAAGTAAAAAGTTACTTGACTAACTAAAACAAAAATAATTTTTTTGAGAAGAATTGCTGTTCTTGACACTTACTGAGTACTCAAGAATAGGGAATGCAAATCCATACCATATTTGAAATTCGGATTTTGAATACATATTTCACAGCGTATCCAAATACTTAATCCAGATTTTTTTTAAATCTAGTTTTAAGAATCCTGAAACGTTCGGGCGTTTATATCGGCCTCATAATGTATATATACATATAAATATGTCTCCTATTTTATCTCTTACTACTCCCATGTGAGGTATTGCTCCTCATCAGAAAAGACAAGACTTCACATAGGAGTATAGAGCTTCAGCACTCTTCGTCAATGGGTTACTCAGCATTAAATTTAGCTCCCACCTAAACAACCTGACCTGATCAATCCACCCACCTGACCAATGTCCTTCAATTGATATTGGGCTCGACAGCCCGCATACCGATCACATTCCATTAAATGAAGCATGTCCTCCAACTTGTTACAGAATTGACATTGAGGGGATTCTGCCCTTCTCATGAAATAGTAAAACTTATTTAATGGAATGTGACCAGAACGCAGTCTAAGAGCAATTATTAACAGTGACTTGGATAGTCTACCCTCCTCAAACCAGGACTTACTTGGAGGACGCAATTGGATAGTTTTGTACCATATACCTCTAGTCACAGATATCTCATCATAGCTCTTAGCCCATTGATCCATAGTTAGGTCCCTTACAAATGGAATAAGTTCTGTGGCAAATATAAAAAATATACCTGATGGTTCCAACGACTCAGAAGTAGCCACCCTTGCTAGTCTGTCTGCTACTTCGTTTCCTAGAAGGTATGCATTGAAGTGTTATGTTAATATTATTGGACAATAGGTTAGTCATTAATTTTAATGCCTCATATGCTATCGGCATGCCTCGACCTCCAAAGACACATCGAACCAAGTGCTGAAGTGCACTTTTAGAGTCAGTGAGAATAACGATTTTGTTTGAATCCACAGAACTAACAAAGGATAATGCTTCGACTATGGCAAATAACTCCGCTCTCATTATGCATGCTTCATTACACACAATTATACACACAATTTAAGTATGAATGATATGATGTTGCGGGTCGTAAAAGGCCGCGTCAACACCATTGATGTCCTTGGAACCATCAGTAAAAATCCTATAGTAGCTATTTACACAATTATTTAAATACACCGTGTTACATTGTCCCCTGGGAGTGGTCAGGTTGGGTATCCTGTCTTTTATGCAGTTATTTATATCTATGTACGACATCCAAATTTCCATATAAAGCATTTCCAATTTGTTATTGTTGTATACATCTCTATTTTCTAAATTGTTACAAGCTTCAGTTAAAGCCGGTTTTGCCTTATTATTCCAGTAACTATTTATGTTACTTTCTGCGGTAAAATCTTGAATACTTTGTACACTTACTGTATTAGTGAGAGATACCATGGATAACCAAAATTTATGTGCCAACCAGTATCTACACACAGCCCAAGGTGGTTAGCCAACTCACATTCCATTACATGTATCGTTCTAGTTCTAATGAAACCCCCACTGATACGTAAGGCTTTATTTTGTAAGAGGTCTAGTTTACCAAGTGACAGATTTTTTGGAAAAACTATTTTTTTTAATCTATTTTTTATTGAGGCTTTAGCCACCTTGTGTGACTATGTCAGTCTCATGGGAGGAATACTGGGTTCCCTACTCAAGGAACATATTCAAGAACTTGTACAAGTTTAGAGCGCCTACATATAGGCTCTCTGAGCCAACAATTAATTTGTCCATTTCGTAAACATGCATTCCCAAACATTGTAGCTCTCTTGTAGGTTATGTCATGGTTACATTCCACCAATACATGAAACAGATCCTCTATTTTATTGCAAGTACTGCACAATGGGGATGGTTTAAAACCCATCACATGACAGAATTTATTAGTTGGAATGTGACTAGAATGCTGTCTAAAAGCCAATACAAGGTATTTGTTTGCTATATTGACAGAATCAAATCAGGGTACCCACTGTGGATTACTTTGATTGGTTCTGTACCATATTCCGAGACCTTTATCCACCGACCGTTCTCCGAAATGATATTCCCATTTTACTAGACTTCTTTTCTTAATTAGTGGAATAATATTGGTGGCATAAGGCTTACTATCGAGTACATACCATTTTCAGTAGCTGATTTTGCAAGGACATCAACTGCTTCGTTTCCACGCAATCCCACATGAGTGGGAATTTGAGCCATTGAAGCTTTAGACACACTTCTGTAGTGTATGTTGTGGATCAACTGGAGAGTCATAGGCTATCGATATACACACATCAAAAAAAGTTTGCGATCAATAGCATAAGCTCCTATAATTCTTTAAATTTAACTTTATCAAGAAAAAATCTATGTTGTATGCTTTCTTTAAATAGGAATACCCTGTTTGAAATTAAAATATAAAACTATTTTTTATTATTTATTTTAAAAAATTGAGCCATTAATCATAATGTAATAGTGATAGAAATTTCATAGAAAGAAAAAGACTGTTTAATTAAACTTAAACAACAATTTATTATTAAAAGGTGTGAATTCAATATAAAATAACTCCTCCCCTGGCTCGAATACATGCGAAGATCCTCCTGGGCATGCTGAGGATCAAGTTATCCAGCATTTCCTGGGGTAACCTATCCCATTCTTCAATAGCGGCTTCCCTGAGCTCTGGAACTGTCTGGGGACGTGGCTCACGGTTCCATACTGCTCGTTTAAGAGCATCCCACGCGTGCTCTATTGGGTTTAAGTCGGGCGAGTCTAATCGTGTGATATCGTATTCTTGAAGAGCAGCATTGACTCGTTGAGCTCGATGTGCGGGCGCATTATCATCGACCAGTACAAATTGGTGCCCATGGTTTACTCGGAATGGTCTGACGATATCATCAATAGCAACTGCTTTGTACATGTCTGCTATCATGAAGCCCCGATACGGGATCAAAGGCGTTCTAGCTCCAATCATAATGCCACCCCAAAAGGACACCGATTTTCCGCCTTGCTGAACTGTTCCAGTGGCAGTTCTTTGTCTTTCACGGTCGCCTGGTCTTCTCCAGACACGGACACGTCGGTTATCTGGATGAGTGCTGATTCGGGATTCGTCAACGAAGAGACAGTTTTGCCAAATGTTTTCGTCCTCACCTTCTTCATTTTGCCGAAGTCTAGCCCACTGCAATCTTCGTTGTTGACGTTGCCGGGAATTGAGCGGAGCTCGCCAAGACCTCCGTGCTCGTAATCCAGCCTGGTGCAAGCAATTGCGAACGGTCTGCGTGCTAACTTCAAGCCCAGAGGCGGCCCTGACTTCTGCTTTTATTTTAGTGGCGTTGATTGTTGGATCACGGGCTGCCAGCAATCTAATATAGCGCTTTTGGGCAGCTGTCAAAACAGTTGGGCGACCGCTGCGGGGTCGGTCAGCTAAATTCCCCATTCCGTGATACCTCTGCAACGTAGCCACGACACAGGATTGGGATATAGCAAGTCTGCGTGCTATTACTCTCGTGGTGTATCCTTCTTCCCTCAAAGTTACTATTCTAGCTCGTAAAACCTCTGATAATCCTCTTGGCATTTTTTCAATCACAACTTTCCGCGAAAAATATCTTGAATCGCTTATAATTGACTAAATCAGATTTCTGAATGAGCGTAAGCTAGGACTGAAAGCCTTTTTATATGAAAAAACAATTGCACGAGGTCATTGTTTTATGTTCTAATTTATTTTTAAATAAAGAATCTAAAAAGAAGAAAAAATCATAATATAATCTACAGTAACAAAAAAGATTTCAGTTTTTCGAAGTGATCGCAAACTTTTTTTGATGTGTGTACCTCGATGACCCGAGACAAACCGAGCCAAGTGTTGCAGAGCACTCTTTGAGTTAGTTAGAATAACTGCCTCTGTGGCTGAATGGGTGCCAATTTGCCGGACTGCCACGCAGAGGTCCCAGGTTCGATTCCCGGGCCGGGAGAAATATTTGTTTGGCCTACATTTGTTAATCTCGTGAGTTTGGGTGTAATTTTTGGTTGTCTATATGTGTGTTCATGGTACCCGCGACACAGGGTTTCCCTAGTGCGGGGCTATGTTGAGTGTGTGCGTTATTATTATTATTATAACGACTAACTGCTCATTTGACAATTGATCCACTACATACTGTAACGCTTCTTTGATGGCAATAATCTCTGCTCTCATAATGCATATGTCATTGTGTGCCCACCACATAAAGATGTATTAGACTGAGCATCCAGAGGGCAGCTCCAACACCATGTACTGACTTAGAACCGTCTGTATGTGCTTATAGAAACCAGTATAATCTTTTGATAACATAAATAGTGCAGTTTCTAAGAGAGTTGGTAATCATAGGAACTGCTCTTGGTTTCTTTATTGTAACAGATGTCCAGGGAATACATTCCAAGTTTTGGTTCTTCAAAAACTTCTGTCTCTGAACTCAGTGTAAATTTTGTTTTTTTTAACCCGTTCTATCCCACTGCTGGGCAAAGACCTCCCTCTTTTTTCCCAATATTTTCTGTCTTGGGCAGCATCTGTTTTCAAAATTAACATAAAAAATATAAAACAACAGTTTAAAATAAATACCACTTCGTAACTTAAGGAAGAATGGCGAAAGCTGCCCCAATAACGACGAAGTGCCGTTCATGGACTTCGCTATATTTCAATATATTTTTATATATTTTTAGAAGTCGGGAATAAAAAAATTATAAAACATTGTATTTTAGAATAAATGCTAGAACACAACTCAATTGATTCAGTTCGACCATAGATTAGGTAACGTTCTTGTACGCACGTTTTATTTTAAGCATGATTGAATGTTTACCTACCTGAAGTATTGGTTATTTTATAGTACACACATAAAACATTAAAGCTATAAAATACCTAATGAAATAATCAATTAAACAGTAAGTCATTATTGTTTAATTGATTATTTTATAAAGCAAAAAATAAAACAATGTGACAAAAATATTTAGACAATATTTAAATTAGAGATAATGAAAGTCAATGTCACATTGATATTGCGAACAGTGTGACCATTTGTGACAGATTTCTGCATTTGGGCAGATTTAATTTTTATTCATTTTCATTGCTGCAGAACATGATAAGTTATATTAAATGTGGCTTAGTTTGGCAGATTTGGGAATATTCCGGAAGTTCTTTATTATTTTTGGGAACAAACTGAAAACTTGTTGTTTTCTGCTACTACGAACAAACATCTGAAGCGAAATACAAGACAACGTTCTAAACATATCCTATACCAACTAACCCCAGCTTCTACAGGCTGTACTCAATTAGCTTTTTTGATGCTTTGATAATGAATCAGAAGTATTGATAGGTCTCCTTAATGCACGTCGTCAAAAACACTGGGTCACAAAATACACGAGATATCCCCCATTCTCTTTCAAAAAGTAAAAAGCAAGAAATAAACTATTATTTTTTCTCTAAAATAAAATAGATCATAGATTCATTGATAGACAATTGTTTTATCATTTAACCTGATGAGGATTCTGTTGCACAAAATTTCAAAATTCTATTGCGTGAGCGTGAATAAAAGCGTTAACAAAATCTGGGTCTAATTTTAAAATCCGGATCCAATTTTAAAATCCGGATTTCAAAATTAGTGAAAATCCCAGAAAATCCAGATTTTTTAAATTACGGATTATCCGGATTGCATTCCCTACTCAAGAACAATTGTGCATTCAGAAGTATGAAGATTACCAAGAGATATTAAGACATAGCTGTACTGTACTGAGCTGAAAGGGAAGATATTACTGACATAATATCAATTATTATTTTATGTTATATTCTAAATTTCATTAAAAGTTAAATAGTGTTAAATCATTTCAGAAGCCAAAGGCATACCTCAGCAAGGTTTGCAGTTAGTGGTAGGAATCCCTGATGCGGTTTGCAAAAGAAGTAAAAAATTAGATATAGAAATGATGATGAAAAGGAAGATCAACAGAGTTAAAAAGGAAAACCAAGTTTATATGCATAAAGTACATGTTCTATGCTGGTTGGGCCATGGCAACTTTGTTAGTCGAGTTTTAAATGATCAAGAACTTTTAGCAGCTGCCTTGTCTTTAGTCCCATCTAAAGAATGCTATCCAGGAGACAGAGTCGATATGAAATATGTGGAACAAATAACATTGTGGTACAAAGATAAACTTACTTTGAAACAGGATAAATATGAGAATAAATTTAGGCCTAAAGCCCCACCTTTGAAAGATATATTATTAAAACAAATGAAAAGTAGAGTAGTGACTGCCAAAAAATATCTTGTGTTTATTTTTGTCAGCATGCTACGAGCGCTAGGCTTACAATGCCGTATCATGTTTAACTTTGTAACATTACCAATTAGACCTCTCCCTTCAGAACTTTGTTCACTGTCAACCAAGCCAAAAGGAGATAAACCTTCGAATAAAAATAAAGACAAAGAGAAGAAGGAACCCAAGAAAAGACCTAGTACTTCTATGAGCAAATCTATAAATAAAATTCCTCAAGTAGATGGAAATTATGATAACAGTGAAAGCGATATTGAAAATATTATGCAACTTGATGGAAATGATGATGTCTTAGTAGGCATACCTAGTACAAGGTCCACAAGAGCTACAAAAAATTCTAAAACCAGTTCCACATCAGAAGTAAATGAAGATGTTTCTCCACCTAAGAGAGCGAGAAAGAGCAGAAGTCCAAGACCTATATCTACGCAAACTGCAACTAAGCAAGTTGATAAAATGGTTGTTGATTTGCCACAGAAAACAAGTAATAAGAAAAAGCATCAAGAAGAACTTGAAAATTATTATAACAGAAGCAGTAGCAGTATTCAAAATAAGCAAGTCCGCAAAAGGTCTCCAAGTCTCCGCCAACAAACCTCAACAGAAATAAATATAAAAAAAGAAATATCAAAGAGTGAAACTGCAAAAATGCCAGTGGAAACAAATAATATACCTTCTATTAGTTCAAGAAAAACACGAAATGCAAGAAAGGATAATAAAAAAGCAGACAAAACTAAATCAGAACAGAAAGTGAAAGTTACAGAAAATAAAACGAATGCACCAGAAATAATTGTTACTGATGAAAACAAAGTCGCAAGTAAATATTTTGACAGAGAAACACCACCAGCTAAGAAACTTAGCTTAAGCAGGAAACGATCACAAACGGCTTTGCCGTCAACTTCACAAAAAACTGAGATGGATGCAAAAAAGAAAACCAAATTACGTACGCGTAGTACACCAGGAAACACTGTCGAGGAAAGTAAATACTTTATCAAAAATGAAGAAAAATCAACCAGACCTAAAACCACAAGACAGACTAAACAAGAAGTAGCTAAAGAAGATACACAGCGAGTTAGCCACAAAGATTTACTTGCAAAAAACAAACCTAAATCTAAAAACGATGTAAGAGAAGACTTAATAGGTATTATGAAATCAAGAGTGAAAGAAGCATTTCAAAACTCGAAAAGGGGTAAAGTGAAAGGTATTAAAGCAAAAATAAAGATAATACAGATTTGTAGAGCCCTAATCATTAATCTCCAATTCTGTTCTTTGATTTTACAGGGAAAGTGAAAGAGGAACATGATGAAGACAGCGACTATTTACCTGTAGAATCACCGAAACACCGAGATTCGGAGAGCGACGAAGACTTCAAACCAACCAAAATTAGTCCGAGGCCAAGTACTAGTGGTGGTCGCAAAATAGATCGTCGAGTCTTATCTTCTGATGAAGAGACTCCGAGCATTAAATCTGACATTTGGTGTGAAATTTACGTTGAGGAACTAGAACAGTGGATATGTGTGGATGTCATTAAAGGAAAAGTGCATTGTATCAATGAGATTTACGTAAGTAAAAACTGTCACTAAGCGTCACTATTCATTAACGGGTCATACATTTTTGTTTGATGATGACTTTTATTTTTATAATGTCAAGTGACGGGTAACAAGTCGTGTTCGTGGTGCTAAGCAACACTTCTGCCCGTAACAGTTGCAGTGCCACTCAAGAGGTTGAAATTGCAAAGATCTGAGGGGAACTGCCACTGCACCTGTCACCCGAGACACAAATTGACAAGTCTTATGTGCCTGAAATTTCTCCAGCACCCTTACCCTTTAAAACCGAAACGCACTAAAGCTCTCATTACTGCTTGACTCCAGAAATAGGTAAGGTGGCAGTATTTCCCTGAACGAACTGTTTCACAAGGAGCTCTACTAAATATACTTCGATATACCAACTTGCCTAGTGTTGTTAAAAAACCGTTTTGTTACCGAGGTGAAAAAAAAAACAATGAAAAAAAACATGAAAAGAAACCATTTTTTTTTCTGGAGTACGTTTTTTTCTATAAGTATGAAAATAAAAATACATAGATAACCTCCTAATAGATGCCGCATACTGGGCAACTGACGCGCACGACACATCCGTGTAATTGATCATATATAAAATTTTGCAAAAATTCATCACTTAGTTTCGACGAAGTATCAGACCCGTGCGCATGTCCTGATATTCTTGTATTGTTACGCTGGTTTTGGTAAAACGAACTATAAAAATGACTATCTGTGCGGTGAAATGATGTGGAAAAACAACCAGGACCTCAAACTTCCAAAAAGATAGAATCACGTGTCACCGGTAAGTTATAACTACGTTATTTACAAGTTTGGCATAGCGCAAATTCAAATGGCTTCCACTAAAAGATTACGAAGGAAACTGATCTTTCGTTGATGTCTTTCTGAGAGGTCTCTTTCTTTTATTATGTTCTTACAATTAAGCGTCTCTTTTTGTCGAAAACACGTGTAACACTAGGGTTGGGAAGATTTGAGATCGTCATCTTAATCAATATAACAAATATTATGAGTATATTACTTTTTTAACTACGTTTATAGATAGCACTTATTGTTTATTATTTTTCGATTATGTTTCGTGTGAAATTGGTTACATAAATTAGTTTTAGTAATATATTATTTTATGTCTTCTTTGATTATATTAATAGTTATTATTGTAACGTGATACAATAAATAACAAATTCATGTTTTATCTTATCACCTTACATTGTATGACCTAAACCTTCAATTATGACGTTATACATACTTAACGCCATAATTAATTTCATTAGTTATGATTTTGTTAATACGTTATAAAATTTAAGTACCTTGTTTTCTTACAATTCCTTTTTTCCTGTATCTAAATATCATCCTGCTGCCGTAAGTCATTCAACAATTTACATACATACTACCGTCACACTTGTCTCCCATAGGGGTAGGCAGAGCTTTGAGTAAGACAAGCTTTAGCCACGCAAACTTTAGCCACGTTTAGCAAAGTTTTTTATTAAAGTTTTAATATAACTTAGTGCACTAAATAGTGACAGGTTGCCAGCATGTCGCCTACATATATATATGTCGCCTTTAGGACACCATTAAACCCAGGCCCTCAGTCGGCTTTTACGATTTCCGCGGAATCATAAGTAACTGATACATTCTATGCTTTTCTTTTGCTTCCAAATCAGCATGGAAGAATTTAATAATTTGTGTTACAATATTATCGTTTTTATTGACTAATTAGATGCAGACTGGTAAAGGTTGTCCATCACTAGCTATAAGTGCAATTTGAGTGCATTCCTAGTTCGACCTTGAACTAGCGAATCAGAACGTCTTAATTGCATTCCCCACGTCTCTTGCTTTCCTCCGAATTTGGTGAGCTCGGTTCAGTACAAATTTTCAACAGGCGGCATCTATTAGGAGGTTATCTATGTAATAATATGACAATATGATAATTGTATTTTTTTACTATATTTCCTTTTTTGTTGTTAATATTATTCTTCATAGATAAATCGCTCAAAATAAATGGGCAATCCTCAAAGTGTTGTCAATTTGTGGTGAATTCCCAAAATTGCGGGGAATTTTAACTCGATTGGGCATTTTGTGCGATTGACGCTATTTGGGGAAAATACGAGGATTCCAACAGTTTACCTTTTTTTAAATCTATCGATTGCTGTTGCATCGTTACTTTGATGATTACTGATAAAAACACTACTTATTTATTTATTTAAGAGCGATATCAATATTTTTTTCCACATCGCGCATAACCCTTATATAGCAACATTTACATAGAATTATTAGCAAGCCGCTTATACAGGGTGGAACAGAACGACTGACAAAGCCGAAAACTATGAAGTTTTAAATATGTACTTAATTGCACTGAAAGTCTTTTGGCTCTAAGTGCAATAGTTTCAGAGTTATTCAGTGATAATGATTTGCTTGAAAAGTCTGTGTTGTCAACCCTACATCGTAAAACACAGTTTTTAGGAGCCATCTACCAGGACGTACTCAGAGCAAAAAACTTTTAAAATTTAATATGTCGTTGACCTCGGTCGTTGATCAGCACCCCATCAGTCACTTTCTTTGATTAATCACTTTCTATGATCAATCATCATGTGAATGATGATTAATTATGCGGTTATTTTATTGTATTAATGTGAGATTAATTAACTCCCCTAAATTCCGTGTTTGACGACCCAAATTTGCGTTTACCAAAAATATGCACATCTCATAGAACCTTCGGGAGACATGTTGTTTCTAAACTATGCGTAGCCATAAAGTACCTACAACAGTTTAAGAAAAGTAAAGTTTTCTAAATGACCCTGTCAGGAGTTCAACTCATATTGTCTGCGTCATAAGATAAGACTTAAGTTAAATAAACATAACTAAATTAAGTAAACACGTTCTACAACACGCGTCAAGTAATTCAAATTACAATAGTCTCGTAACCCTTAATCCGGCCCTAACGTAAAATAGTAAATTAAGGCAGCCAATCATGTCACATCTCTGCTTAGAGATGCACACTTGATACCTGTTATCTGTTTTTGGTAGCATAATCGGGAGATCGTTTTTTTTACTGGTCTGTTTTTCAATGCTTTTGGAAATACTTTTAATTTACACTACAAGAATTTACTAACTTTAAAACGAAGAGTTCATTTTAATGAGATCAACATTTATAACAAAATTTTGTGTTAACTTGAGCTGAGTAGTTAAAATTTTAACAAATGTAATGTAAAAATAAATAAATCGGTTCTTGGAGGTCTGCAGACCACGGCCACGGTTTGTTTTCTTATTATTGAGTATCAATTATCACATTGCTAAATTTGATTATTTATTACAATACATTAAACGACCTGCATTTAACATACTTTTACTTTTGAATTGCTCATGGTACTTATGCCAGACAATACGATTATTGCGAAACCTATTTCTTTATCATAATTGTCTTTTTAAAATTAACATTTACATATTTAATAATCGGCGGTCCGACGCCGCCGCGTTTTTGTTGGCATCTCTATGCAGAGTTGCCAACTAAACGACTTTGTCCCTTTATGTGACATTTTGACATCAAAAGCGTCTTTTATTTCTAGAGACAAAAATATTGCTATTTTTTTAGGTTTAATCGTTTAAGTCTTTTGCCTGTACTGTGACCATACAGTTCTGGCCAATTAAATGGACCTTCTGTTTAATGATATTTGATTTAGTCTAGTTGGCAACACGTTTTCATTCATAAATTAGTTCAAAATGCCTGGTTGTGTGGTAACTCGTGGTCTCATGTTTTTCTCGTGTTTACAGCACAAAACAAGGTTTCCTTATTAATTTTTGGGTTATTGGAATAGTGCCGTTATTAAGTAGTGTTTGTGTTAAGCAAGTAAAGTGTATTAGTGTGTTTATGGGGAAAACCACATCGGCGTGTGACCGGCACACCCAGGAATGTGTCTGGAATGCCTACAAGAGTAAAGGGAACGTGGACAAATCGAACATCCTTTTAATTTAAAGTAAGTTCAATTACCTATGTTTTTTAATTACCTATTCAAGTGAGAACACTTATTTCTTCTGCGAGTGCCAATGACACGAAAACGCCGCCTGTGCAGCAGTAGATGTACTAACACGATTGATTCGCTTAGGGTTGTTGCATCGCGAAACGTTTAAATCTGGACGAACATTTTTCAACTGCTCTGATTTTACATTTAAAGTAAATAAAACTCATGTATATGTATGTAGGGTTTTAAAGTGATATTTTCGGCTTTGGCGGTCGTTCCGTTCCACCCTGTATAAAATTATTCTGTATTATTTGAATGAAGGAAACGAAGACACAGAAAATGTTGATGACATTACAAGTGTGGTTAACACCTGTAACAGTAGTAACACTAGTAACACCACAAATGAAGATTAAATTTTTGTTATAATTATCATGATAATTGATTTATATATAACAAAAGTTAGTGTCTTATTTTATTTCAGTTATTCCATTTTACTTTTTCTGAAATAAAAAAAAACAAATTTAGAAAGAAAACCAGGTTGCTGTGTTCTTTTTTATGTTATTTTTTTTTTCAAAAATGTGAAAGAAAACATTTGGTTTCTTTTTTCAAGTTTCAACACTAAACTTAACCCTTTTAAGGGGTTGTTTTAAAAACACAAATACAAACAATACACGTGTTTGTTTATTTTATATATGAAGTATCCAAACCAAGTTTGAATTTGGTTCCAATAAATATGTGTGTGACTTAGAGTAGCTTTTGCAGAATCGAGCAACGCATCCTGTGAACTACGTAGTGGGCTGGGATAACAACAACTACATAAAAGACCTTACTCGTCGCTACGCACCGCATTGGAACACGGTAACTCGCAAGCAACGAGTGGAGTCCTCTTGGTGGGAAGTCGCAGTACGCCCCTGGTTGGGCCCTAAATCCGCAAGAGATAAGGAAGAAGATGAACAACTCAATAGGATGCAGTTGGAAGCACCCTTACCAAAAAGTATCGCAGAGTAAGTACGATCACTTGACTGCGTTTCCTATGCAATAGTTAGCTTTTTGCAACACTTAACTTTTAACCACCTATAAGTTGCTTCATAGCATTGACCTACCAATGTCTCATAGTAATAATTGAAATTGTAAACGCTATTTATGTCAATATTTGTCTTCAGTTTTCACTGTGTCATTTGTACCAATGTAATTTTTGCTTCAGTTTATACTGATTATTTAGTACACCTGTTATCGTCTACAAAATTTCAGATATAAAAACCACCCCTTGTACGCCTTGAAAAGACACCTACTAAAGTTCGAAGCAATCTACCCACCCGACGCAGCGACGTTAGGATTCGTGCGCGGCGAAGCAGTCTACGCACGTGAATGCGTCTACGTGTGTCGGTCAAGAGACACCTGGCTAAAAGAAGCGAAAGTGGTGCGACTTGGGGAGCAACCTTATAAGGTCGTAAAGGCCCGACCTAAATGGGATAGGGTAAGATTTCCTTAATTTCAAAACTTTTGTATAATCCTACATAACTTTGGCATCGCAGCTGCAGAATGTACGAGCCGATTATAATACATTAATACGTGTTAGGGGTTTACACCACTTGTCTACAATTCGCATTTTGGCAATCGATATCACCCTCACTGTACACACGGCATCGTACTCGTCAGCTTCAACGCCAATATTGTTGAAGGCTTAAGCATGCTTCGACAAGTATGGTAACAAAATTAAGCATGCTTTTGGCTTAAACCGTTTCTTTATTTTCAAATATTTTAGTGACAACCATGTATGACAAAAAATAGGATGTATGCGTAGCTGCGCGCGTATTTTGAAAGTATATCTAAATAACTACAAATACCAGCGAGACTAGACTCCATAACCAATTCAAACCCTTTTTTACAGTGATACCTTTACTACCTTTTAGGAGTTACTCGATAAAAAATAGAATACAATAATAAGTATAGAGTTTCTGCAGTCAATGTCATTTATTTTTATTTAATTAGTATAGATACTCAGGAAGTATATTTTATTAAAATTACGAAAATAATGGCAAAATAATAATTTACATATTTACGAAAATAGCAAAACATTTTATTTTTTATTTCCATGTCGTCAAATCTTACCGTTATAGCCGTTGTAGCGTTGTAATGTAGCATTCTGAAATTAGTTGGTTGTAAAACTATGATAATATTTTGGTTACTGTATGCATTGGTTCTGTGACGCCTTAACATGCTACTATTCTGACTGCGCAAGTGTACTTCAGAAAGTGATTGAACGCATACACGCTCGACAGCGAGCTTGCTCATACGATTGTACGTATACGTGCACAAAAGTTCAGTCGTGCAGTCAGAGCTGCAATGTCTAAGGTGACAGCGCTGCGGTCGACGCTGCGCCAGCGCTGTACATAAGGCGCACTATAAGTTTCCGGAACTAGCCACTTACATAAACAATATTTAAAAGTAATTACAACATTTGAAAATGAAACTCTTTGGCTGTAGAATACAGTTTGTTTCATCTGACTGTTACTTGTTTTTATATTGTGGTGGCATTTTAGAAGTTGGTTGTCTACATCACCATGGATTTAACTCGTGATAATTTTTGTAGTATAATTTTCTACGACTTTAAGTGTAATTTAACAGCTCAACGGAGCTTCGCTCGGTTTCAAACTGCTTTTGGCGATAAAGCACCATGCAAGACTAATTATAGCTGGTTTGCAGAATTCAAACGCGGTCGTGTGAATCTCAGTGACGAATTTCGTGATGATCGCCAGTCCACTGCTGTGAACAACAAATACGTCGATGCTGTGCGATGTGTCTGTTTTGATCATACGGCGATCAAAACAGACAGGCATGTGACATACCATGAGATCTTTAGGCATAGGCATGAGTCAAATGCAATCAATAAATACTACGCAAACATTTATATGTGAAAAAGCTGTGCTTTCGGTGGATCCCACACAATTTGACTGAGGCTCAAAAAACGGATCTCGTCACTTGGTGCAATGCCATGCTTACCAGATTCAACGAAGGGGCGTCAAATTTGTTGTGGGACATAGTAACAGGTAACGAAACATGGATTTATAGTTACGATCCCAAAACAAAGCAGCAATCGAGCGTATGGGTCTCTCGAGATGAGCCGAAACCAACCAAAGTTGCGCGCGTGCAAAGTGCCTCTAAGCAGATGACTGCTTCTATTTTTAATAAAACTGGACACGTGGCTACTGTTGCTTTGGAGAATCTTTGTACCGTGAATAGTGATTGGTACACGACCATTAGTTTTGCCGGAAGTTTTTGACAAACTTCGTAAAAATAACCACCGTTAAAAGTAAACACCGTATCATCTTGCTCCACGATAATGCCAGTTCTCACACGGCCAAACAGACAAATGAATTTATTAAGGTGAAAACGGTGACCTTATGAGGCATCTCGCGTACAGTCCCGACCTGTCACCTTGTGACTTTTATTTATTTCCAAAAATTTGATTTACATCACCTGAAGAGGCTGTCGGAGAGTTTGAAAATATGTTTCAAAGATTGTCATGGCGGATTGGCATAAATGTTTACAAAATTGGTACATTCGTATGAAAAAGTGCATTAACGCTAACTGACTGATGAAACTACTTTCACGCTGAGCTTTGACAGTTTTGTATGGAGTTTGGTATTCTCTAACGAAATGCAGCATCGAAATAACGGATCCGCGCGGAGAAGTGATCTCCAACATTTAATGGGCCCAAAATTTAATTATGGCTCGTCAGTATAGTAGTCAATTTGGTATATCGTCGTGGATAGTTAAATTACGCGTAACTAGCATTTGATTATGAGTCTTCATTTTGGTAACTTAATCGCTAAATCAGATCCGCGTAAATGTCGTGACAACCAAATTAGTGTGATTTACGGGAATCTATTGTTGTCAGTCTGTGGATAACATAAATTAATACTTACTGTGCAAAAATGAAAGTCGTAGCCATTTAAATAACAAAGTAATAACGTTAAATCCCTCTCCTGTGAAATTTGGTTTGGTGCAGATACGCGTATTTTTACCAATACTACATACGCGGATTTGTACTATCCTCCACGATATAGGAGGTGAAAATTGCACAATATCACTGACCTGACATTATGTTATACCACCTAAGACATCTTGTATTGTATTAAGCCATATAAGTCATTATTGTTGGGTATAGTTTAGGTATCTTTATACCCGTTTTCATACTATTTTATATTGCATACTATTCATATTTGTAATATTTTTTCCAGCTTTCAAACAAATTGATAACGGATAAGCCTCTGGAAATATTCGGGCCGTGGCAAGTGCAAGACTATGAGCCTCCAGTTGCCGAAAATGGTATAGTCCCGCGCAACGCGTACGGCAACGTCGAGCTATTCAAAGACTGTATGCTTCCTAAAGGCACTGTTCATATTAAATGTAAGGCATTTACCAATTACTTAATTAACATCTCTAGGATTATGGTGATGAGTTTTTATTATGTAGGATTGAAAAAGATTTCGTTAAGCCATACATATAGTCTTCTATGGCTATATCTTTTATTCGTTTTAGTAAGAGAACTTCACGGATCTAATTAATTGGTGTCTATTCATTATACCAATTAGTTACGAACATTATTTTGTTTATAGTTTCTTTTTCTTTAAATAGAATAACAATTACAGTCAGAATTCGTTTGTTAAGAATACTGTAGCAAATTCAAACTGAACAATTACATGGCTTTATTATCACGTGAACTGAAGGTAATTCAAATGAATCAACGACATTTGTACATGTTTAATCACATGTCTGTAGTTGAAACGTAAAGGGCCTTAAGTCTATATTTTATACTCTAACTGCCTGTGGCCGAACGGTTACCATATTGGACTACCACGCAAAGTTTCTGGGTTCGATTCCCGGGCCGTAGAGTGTAATTTGTGTGTGTGTGTGTGTGTGTGTGTGTGTGTGTGTGCGTGTGCGTGTGCGTGTGTGTGTGTGTGCACGCGTTATTATTAATATTTTGAAATTTGGATGTATTTACAAACATTGCTATTATAATGCTAAAATCACGCAATGGTAAAAGACATTAAGATTGATTTTAAATGCCTAATTAAGAGCTTCATTCTCTTTAAAACGCTCAGTAGTAAAAACGAATCTCTGACCTACAGATATGGCTTATTTGAATGGAATATTAAAATTTAAAAAATATTCCAGTACCGGGGCTCAATAGAGTAGCTAAAAAGCTGAACATTGACTGCGCGCCAGCCATGACTGGATTCGACTTTAACGGCGGATGGACTCATCCAGTCTTTGACGGGTTCGTGGTCTGCAAGGAGTACGAGGAAGTCATTACTGAGGCATGGCTAAAGGTAAGCTGTTTTGAATTTGAAAACCGCTCTCATTGTTTCGATGACCTCCGTAGCCCAACGGTTTGCACTCTGTTCTGGGTGTTCTAGGAAGTAGCCCATTTTTTTTATGACACTAAGTGATGGGACGAACAAGCCGCGTGCCTGATGGTAAACGACACGCCTATAACAGTTGCAGTGCCACTCATAGGTTTAAATCACAAAGATCTGTGGTGCACTGCCTCTGCGTCCATCAACTGAGACATAAGTTGAAAAGTCTTATGTGCCTGTAATTTCACCAGCACCCTTTCCCTTCTAAACCGGAACGCAGTAATGCTCACATTACCGTTTGGCGGCAGAAATAGGTAAGGTGGCGGTACTTCCCTGGATGAACTCTCACAAGCAGCTCTACTGCTACCGTTGCTCTGGTACTCACAGTACGAGGAATTCCCTGGTTTGAGACCAGGTAATTGGTATGATTGTCTCGCACATTATTCTGCCCTGCCTCCTTATCATAAGTAACGTAATATATTATTAACATAATATTTGGAATCAGCGATACGAGATCTACAACCCTCTGTAAGCGGTTTTTTTTATATATATTATTTAGTTTCAGCTTTATTGTTAGTAGAATCAGCGGAAATGATTTCAAAGAAAAAAGCTTTAGGTGCCAATATTGTAAAAGTTTTCAAAATGCAAATCGTCGGGGATAGTGAAATTACGCGTAACAAGCATTTGATTATGAGTCTCCATTTCGGCAATTTAATCGCCAAATCAAATCAGCGTAAATGTCGTGGTAACCAAATTAGCGTGATTTACAGGAATCTATTGTTATCAATCCGTAGATAACATAAATTAATGCTTACTGTGCAAAAATGAAAGTCTTAGCCATTTAAATAACAAAGTAATAACGTTAAATTCCCCTCCTGTGAAATTTGGTTTGGTGCAGATACGCGCTTTTTACTAATACTACATACAAACGCGGATTTGATCTATCCCCGACGAAAGGCGTTGGTTATTAATAAGGGCAGTATTATTATTGTTTACTGTTTTTCTGTTCGTAAGTTACATTACTAGGATTTCGGACTAGCTGCATGTTCGCATCCCAGGAATAAAAAATTGAGACTTCATGCGGTCTCGAAAATCCCGGTAAAAACGAGACTTTTCAGAATATTTCAAAAGTAGGTTTCCATATTTATAAGCTAAGCAATTAAAGCTAAACATTGACTTACAAAAAGCTAAACAATATTTTAATCAAATTATGAAATCAAAAATTATTTATAAAAGTTTTCCTCATTTTTATAGTGGGCACGAATGAAACAAATAGTTTCAGATAGAGAGGCCCTGAGTTTATTACTATCGTTCTTGAATGTCCACAGATTATACTAAGCTCCATTCTACAGTGTGGGCATGTCCTACATAGGCCGACCAACTAGAATAAAAAATTACAGTTGGTTTCACGTCACTTATTAAAACATATTGAAAAAACCAGTACATTTTTTATTATTAATTACCTTAAACCTTACAAGTCCCGATATTCCCGAGTACATCAGTCGCAAGTCTCGGAAGTACCAAAAACCTGCCGAGAATCGAAATTTTCGAGATCGAGTATTCCCGGGATGCAAGTCCTATTCAATACTTTACATACTTGTACACCACAACATCTCTACAGCCACACAATCATGTACAATGGTTGTTATTATGATTAAGAGAGATTAGTCTATTTATACTATGTTTCATTTAAAATGCCTAAGCTATTATGCATTTTCTCTCAAGCATGATACCTGTGCCAATTAATGTCTACCATTAAAACTAAAAAAATTCAAAGCAAATAAACGACTATTATAAATTAAGCTTATCCGACCATCAAGGTGGCATATCATTAAAGTCAAGTTGTATACGCTACTGCGACTAATTCCCGCATACTGATAAAAGCGATAATTTATTTTATATGCACTACAGAGTACTCACTTGTTACGAAGTAGAAAATGTGCCAAACCTATTAATATTATCTTGTTTCAAAGCAAACTGTGACACAAAATATTCAAATTCAAAAATTCAAAGTACGCTTAGCTATGCTCGATTCGTTCCGATTTACACAGGCGGATTATAAATTACAAATGACAGACTGTTATAAACACTTGAGTTTCATTTGTTAAAAATATAAGTTACCTTTAACAAAACAATGTTACAAGGTAACATTTGTAGGTTTCAACCTATTTGTTTTTTTAAACAGTAGTGTTTTTATAATTTTTTGCATAAAGTTAAAAAGCATCTTGATCCTATTAAATGTGTCAATACTACTTTACAGAAACTATCACAGTTACACAAGAAACAGTGTGAACCTAAAGCAACTATTTATCAACAAAAATTACTTTAAATATTTTAGGATCAAGAGGACCAGGAGCGCAGAGAACGAGAGAAAATAGAAAATAGAGTCTACGGCAACTGGAAACGATTGATAAAAGGTCTCTTTATACGCGAGCGGTTGAAGAACAAATATGGCTTTCAGGAGCCTACGCCCTCCACATCACAAGAAAAGAATAAGAAAGGTCCTCGACTGGTCGTTAAAAAGAAGTAAAGTTATTTTTGTTGTTGTAAGAGCATCTTTGTACAAGATAAGTCCTAGACTAGGTTTGGCAACTTTAAGTGCCATGTGGTGGTTTAAAACCTACGTTATTGTTTTAATTATAAGTTTGCAAGTGTTACCAGTTGTGTTATTTTCGTTTTAATTTTTCTACCTCACTGAAATTAAGTTAAGTGAAAAAATGGGCCTGTTCCGAAAACGAAGCGAAATAATTGTATTTTATCCAATGGAATTTCATTATTTAGACATTTTTACGCCGTTGCCTCTTTACTCAAAATAGGTACCGAAATATATGTTAGTAAAACACAACTCTTAGCTACAATATAAATAGAGCCTATTTTTAAAAGGTTTTGTTGACGAGGACCATTATACAGGGTGAAAAAAATGAATGCGACATGAAATGCCTTAAAATAGCTAATTTTCCCTAAAGGAAATATTGTTTTATTTTTCTTAATATGATTATTAGAGAGCTTTAAATCGCAAAGATCTTAGGAGCCGCCACTGCTCTCGTCACCCTGAGACATAAATTGACAAGTCCCATGTGTCTGTAATTTCACCAATACCCTCCCCCTTTCAAACTGGAACGCAGCAATGCTCATATTACTGCTTGACGGCAGAAATAGGTAAGATAGCAGTACTTTCCTGGACGAACACTCACAAGGAGCTCTGCTGCTACTAAAATTCTTTAGTAGTGAGTTAATTATTAATATCTTCGTGTACTTCACGATAGAGTCGATATTATTATTACATTAATGCTAGATTTCACGGTAATCTTTAAGTGTAAGACCGAATGTTTATTGATATTTTCCTTATTATTGATATTATCCGTTAGTACAATAAAATAAAGA
Source organism: Hyposmocoma kahamanoa (assembly GCF_003589595.1). Taxonomy (NCBI): domain Eukaryota; kingdom Metazoa; phylum Arthropoda; class Insecta; order Lepidoptera; family Cosmopterigidae; genus Hyposmocoma; species Hyposmocoma kahamanoa. The sequence goes on from NW_020654422.1 coordinate 7,132,165, forward strand.
GTTTTTTTTTTTGCAGTTTTACTTGGTTCATTCCCGGTTCAGTCAAGCATTTCAAAAATTCTGTGAATACATTTATTCATATTAAGAAAAATAGAACAATGTTTCCTTTAGGTAAAATTAGCTATCTTAAGCATTTAAGGTACTTACCCTTCATGTCCCATTGATTTTTTTCACCCTGTATGCCAAATAAGTATGGAGAAAATTACAGCGTAGATATTATTGGTTGCTGAAACACAGCTCCATACTCAGCTTTCAGTAAATCATAATGTATAGTTCTGATTTTGTGTTCTTTTGATCATCAACTTTTGTGATGGAATAATAATTATATTTTGCATGTGAAATTTAAAGAGTTATACAGTTTTAGTTGCTATCATGTTGTTAAAAATATTTTTAGTGTTGAATCTTACGAAGTAATATTTTGCTCGAACAATCTTTTGTGACTTTTTATTATGAAACCATAATTTTATTATTAACATACTATTTGCATCAACAATTTCTTTAAAATATTCTAGTGCTTAGCAATATATTTTTTTTTAATAAAATGTTTAAAGCATGAATTCGACTTTAACTTAAAATCTCCCAAAATAAAACAAAATTTATTTAAATTAATTCGTATTTATTAAAAAAAAAATAAGTTTAAACAATATTATCGTCGATTATTGTCAAATAATGCAATAAGCTGCCGTAAATTTATCATTACTTTAATTTGGATAATGTTATATAGCAAAAGCTCTAAAAGCATATACATAGTTAGAATTTAATTTACACTAGCACAGCTATTGCTGTCTCAAATATAACTATATACAAAATCTTTGGTGTATAAAAATATGTATAGAATAGACGCTTCAGATCTTCAAAGTAAGACCTGGTCGGTCGAAACGATTGCTTTATTGCAATCTTGTCCGTGATTACAGGATAGTCTTGCATTTACCTCTACATCACAGGGTGATGTATAAAGGCACGACTCATCACAATGCCATATAATTTTTTTTTCTTTTTTTTTTTAATTTATTAATTTATTCTTACTTATCTACAATTAAGTCTATATTTCTTACATACTATAATATTTTATGACGAATTTATAAACCAAGGGCCCAGACACATTCACCAATCACGTTTTGTACATATATGAAAGGAATGTAACCTTTAATTTATGTAATGTTTATATATCATAAAATATTTGCACTTATAATACAATTATTTAATATTCTACTTTCATTAGTCTCATAGGATTGTATCAACCATTATTAAAACCAGTTTAATTAATGGTATGATCTTTTGGTAGCGTGGTCTGCGTCAGATTATATTCCTTTCAAGCTACCACTCAAACGAAATGGTTCCTATAAAGTCCAGCTTCATAGTCTTATGCCATCGTCAATGTGCCTGCACCCAAACCAAAACCTACACCTTTGGGCCCGAAGTTCCTGCCGTAGCAACCGCGGCAGTAAATCTCGCCGTTGGGTCCATCATTTAAGTTGGTGGAATCCTGAAGTAAAACATAAATAAATAAGTTCCATAAACTAAATACAAACGTTTGCAGTTAATTTAAGCTTATAACAATAATTATATGCAATAAACACTAAAAAATTTTTTAAATATTTTGCGATTATATATCGAAAATTTAACCGAGGTTAGAACTTTTAACATCGGTTAAATTTATGATAATAATTATTTAATTTATATATATATATATATATAATTATATACATATTCAAAGAATTAAAAAGTAATTGCAATTTCTGAACGATTTTATTTATTTATTGATATAAAAGGCATTGGCTTCAGATCCATCAGCCTAGTGGTAACAAATAATCAAGAAACGCACAACGTAATATACATAAACTAAAAATTAATGAAAATGATTATGAACAAATTGAAACTTACTACCCATTTTTCTTTCTGAACGATATTTTATTCGTTTCTTTAATGTCATATTTGCGGCAACATTGCGGAGGAAAAAAGATAGAGATAGAAAGAACTATGTAATGCGCTCGTTGCGCAAATGTTTAATACTATTTTACCGTTTAGAACAAACAGCCCAATTTGACAGACAACATAAAATTCGAGATTTACAAGACCGCATCGTACACACGACAATTTATTGAAGGAATTACGTGGTCCATAATCACGTAAAATTATTATAGCGATGGCTATTTTTTTAACATTCCTACTTGTGACGTTACTTGCTAGGAGCAGTTTAACAGAGTTATCAACAGAAGATTGCGCTTCACTAGGTTTCATAAAGGCCAACCTTTTATGTTCATCTTGCGATCAATTAAAGGATTTCAGTCTAGAACCGTTAATAGAACATTGTAAAGAGTGTTGTCATAATGACGATACAGCACCGACTGAGAAGAAATACGCTAGAGCTATTCTAGAAGTTTGTACTTGTAAGTTTCCGGCGTATCCTCAGATACAGGCTTTCGTGAAGAGTGAGCGACCAGCTAAATTCCCTAACCTGCAAATCAAATATGTACGCGGGCTAGACCCTATCATCAAACTCCTAGACAAAGACGGAATAGTAAAAGACACAGTGGCCATTGAAAAATGGAACACTGATTCTGTGGAAGAGTTCCTGAACACGCATTTAGAAAAGGAAGAAGACGAAGACCGTAGTTACCTGAAGACGAATCAAATTTAATGTGTAAATTATACTTTGCATTATAAAGTAAATAAAGTGATTTTAAGTTCTTAATTCAGTGTCTGTGTTAAATATGAACCGGCCTAAATACAACATTAATACTATTTTTTATTGACGTAATCTGTATTAATTTTAATCCGTGTGATATTTATTTATTCATGGAAAACCAACAGCTTCAACTATTTAATAAAAACAGGCAAAGAAACATAAAGCCAATTACAGATTTCCACCTATGCATATATTTCTACATCTAGCTAGTTATATTCCAGGATCCATGGTATGTTATAAGATGCTGGTTTCCGCAGCTCGAAGTCATGGCGTCTATTTTGCATGTGGTACCACAGCACCTACCTTACCCGTTTAATATATGAAACAAATAGTACGGAAAATGAAATTCACACAGATATATAGAAATATACTCACAAGAGATCTGTGGCAATCCGCACATGTGAAGCACCTTCTGTGCCATGTGCCATTCTTGGAGTTCATCTGTTCCGCAGCATAGACAGGAAAACCACATCTTGGACAGCCCATGCCTTTGGCTGCTTTCTGACCAGTGAAGGGAAGCTGTTCAGTGCTAAAAAATTAATTAAATTCCATTTTATTATAATATTTGACTCGTATTTTCTAATTGTATGCTGAAGAAAATTCTTGTGTCATTAAATACAACTGGTATTAATGGTACTCAATACATGTGGTGTCTTTAATCCAAAACTTCTCTTCATTATTTATTTAAATCATTAAAAAGTATGACAAGTTGCTACGTCATACTTAACATATTTTCAAATCATATTATTGCATCTGATATTCACACGGTAAAGCAAATTTCTGAAATATGTACTTCAAAAGAGTCTTTTGAAACAACTGTTTTAAGATTAGCTTTTTGTAATAATTTTTATAATAATATTTACTAACTACGTAACTGTGGGCTCAGCATCAGTGGAGACGAGGGTGGGGGTGTGGCCGTAGCCAAAACCTTTCGGGCCAAAAAGTTTTGCATAGCAAGCACGGCAGTGGATCTCTTTATCAGGTCCGTCACACGCCAGCATTGAGTCCAAAGGCCGATGGCACTCGGCGCAGTTGAAGCATTTCTTGTGCCACATCTAAATAAAAAGTAACAGGATACTTAAAAAGTATTATTTACATTTTCCAGCTGCATCATTACCTAACACTATACAGAACCTACATATTTTGTACAATATTAGAAATTATTTGTACTCAGAAATCCTTCAGACAGGATTGTTGTATAGCAAATTAAATTGGAACATTTTATTGTTGATATATCGTCAATATTATCATCAAATTATTTATGGGCCAACTGACCTAGATATACTTCAATGAACCCCCAATAGAATACTCACAGTTCCCTTAGCCAGTTGTTGTTCCGCAGCAAACACCATGCCACCGCAGCGCGGGCAACCCTGGCCCTTTGGCGCCTTGATGGACGTGGTGTCCGGGTTGTAGTAAGGACGGTTCGCCGAGATTTCGTCCTCACTGTAAATTGACAACTTACAGAACTTCGAAAGAACAAACTTTGAATTAATACAAAATATTGATAACAATCAACTTTTATTTACTCTTCACAAGATTATAGAGCTAAAGAATGCTAGAAAGTAATTAGAAACTTACGTTAAGCCGTCCGTCTGCAGGAAACCGGAGCCACAGGCAAAGCCATAGCCGTGGGGTCCCCATTTCTTGCCGTAGCAGGTCTTGCAGTAGACTTCAGAATCAGGTCCGTCACAAGCGATGATGGAGTCTAAGGTCTTAGTGCAATCTCGGCACTTGAAGCACTTGCGATGCCATTCACGACCTTTGGCCAACACCTGTTCTGCGGCAAAGACTACACCGCCGCATCGAGGACAGCCCTTGCCAGGGGGCGCTTGGATAGCTGCGGTGTCGATCACTGTGGTTCTCGGAGCTTGATCACTGTTCAATAAAATTAGAAGATTTACTAAAAACCATTATGATAACGAAGAACTGAGTAAAGACATAACTAAACTAAGAATTTAATTACTAAATATTTCAAATCATAAAATTAACAACCGTATCTCATGCTAAAAAAAACTGAAAACACGCATCACGAACTCAATGTTTTCATCAGAAAGTGAAACACATTGCAATTGAGTAATTAAATATCACGTACTGCTGCTAACGAACATGAAATTTACATTCTTATTTAATACCGTGCAAAAGAGATAGGTAGGAGTATATTATATGCATCAAAGTGTTCTAATTGCATTTTCCGAATGAATTGTCGTGGGTAAGTGCGTGACCCAATGAAGATGAGGTGTGGGTGGGATTTACGGCTTATTACATGCTGTAAGCTGAAAACTCGCGTGGGGCAAGTCTCGCCGATATTAAAATTAGTCCGTTCGAGACCGGAGTGCGCGTTCTATTTTCACGTTGGCATGCTGCCATCTCTTGTTTGTATTATAAGCTGTTTTTATGAAAGTGACTATGTGATGGAAATAACCTGAACCTGTCTTGTAACCTGAGACACGTAATATGTTGCTGAGGGCTCGCGATGTTCCTTTATTTTTTGATATGCGGTATTAGTAAAGGGTGTAGTGATCATGTAAATCGGTAATGTTAACACATTTTGGAATTAAAAGAAAAATCATTTGCTAAAGCATTTCTATAAGCAAATATTACGTTAGTCGATTAAGCTAGTTTACGTGTACATGATCACAAATCCACAGTACTACAGACTGCGTTGTTCTGGGGTCCTGAGTGTAACACCATTCAAGTACCTTTGCCACTCCAAATCCTTTACATCACACATAAGCCCCAGGGTTGACATCCCCCCGTGACCAATACCTCTAGGGCCAAATCTTTGTGCGTAGCATCCTACAGCGAAAGCAAAGAAGCATTATTTATACATTACATCTGAGGAGTACACAGCATATATACTTATATAAGTAAATATTATAATATAACAGCAATATAACAGCTGTGCCCTCGCCAGATGAGTACAAGTTGACTTATTTCTCAAGTGGTTCTTACCCATTGGCGTAAGGGTCACTCTGCAGAACACCGGCTCCCTTTCCGTAACCGTATCCCTTAGGACCAAACTTCTTGGCATAACAAACTACAGACAAAACAATTATTAAAACCAGGAAGGAAAATTATTAATACACAATGATAGAAATATTGAACAGCTTAAGTAGCAACAATATGGAAGCTGAAAATGGTTACAGAAGGAAGAAAACGAACCTTTGCAGTAAATGTCTTTGTCAGGGCCCTCGCAACAGTTCGTGGAGTCCAGTCGTTTCATGCAGTCGCCACATTTGAAACACTCCCTGTGCCACGCCTGAACATACAACGAACTATCAGGGTGTGTGAGGCCGCATGCAAGAAACAATGACACTAGCCTACAGGTACACGCCGTTATTACAATTACTCATGATGATTCTGCACAGGACCAGGGAAATAACTTCTGAGTAACAAACGAAACATTCCGATACCTCGACAATATATCTCTTTGTCTGGTCCGTCACAATGCATCATTGAATCTAGTGTCCTGTTGCAATTTAAGCATTTGAAGCAACGCCTGTGATACCCCTACGGTATAAGAATAAACTTATTATTTTCATATCCATAATTTCCACTGATGTACTTGAGTTTGAAACGTCATCTTGAACAGGTTCCCAAGAAATTTCTCCTTGAGATAGCTCTAAAGTTAAATCGTGCACAAAGAATTAAATATTCATTCAATGGTGGCAAAGCTACGAAAGTGGTACTTTTGGAGGAGAACAGACTGAAAACAGTACAACTCACTTTTCCGCGGGCCAACATCTGCTCGGCAGCATACACGTAGCCTCCGCATCGCGGACATCCTTCGCCGGGCGGCGCCTTCGCTATCACGCGGGGCTCCAAGCAAGCGCCGTTGGTACGGACAGTCTGTACCCTGCACGTAAAACACTTGTGAGATTCATTCCACTTATCGTTTAACTTAACAACGGTGACGGAAGAGTTGTTAATAGCCTCCTGCTGCTTCTACGCTAACATCGTCCAAACGGATCGCGGCGAAGCAGTTGATACCGACGGCGCACCTCCGCCGTAATGGGAGAAGGTAAGGACTCCCGGCCGCCCGCTCCGCTTCGGCCCGTGTTACGGCCTTTCTATAGCACTATAAATATCGACATAGAGGGCGCTTTCCTTATCCCATCACATACATAGGCTACAGTTACAGCTTAGACGGAAGCGTTAGCTTAGGGTTAGAGAGAGAGTCAGTAGCATAGAAAGTTAGATAACAATAGGTAGCTGTCGGCGCATGCCATCTAGGTGCGTCAGGAGCATTGCTAAGCCGTGCTGAGGCTTATAACATGGTTTCTCACCGTTGCTCCGCTGGTTCGGGTCGGCCCGCTTGGAAGGGAAAGGAGGAAGGGAGCGAGCGCGCTCGAGCCGGCGACGCACGCCCTTACCCGACGTGTGCGCAGCCTCGACCGCTTTCTCAGACATCTAACTCGTGAATGGTGGTCGACTCTTTATTTATTTTTGTATAAATTATTAATAATAGTCCGATAAACAAAATAAATTAAGCATAGCGAATAATAAATAATCCTAACTAGAATAATTTAAAGTATGGTATGGCGTGCGTTTGCGAGGCGCCGCTGGATGGCCGAGACGTGTGTCGGCAGCCCGCTAGCTCTGCTGGATGGCTGCTTGCAATCATTCCCTGTTGCGACATAAACGGAGAGTGGTCATGCACGTGTCAGCGGGGCGCGTAATGTACAGCCAGCGCGCGCTGTCTACTAAGTAGGTTGCATCGTTTATGTACACGCGGTTAATTTTGTTACGTACGGGCCAGATGGCCGGTCATCTATGCGACCACAGATAAGGAAAGACCCTCAATGACGCGGGCGGCAGGGAGTGCGGAGAGGGCTGTTACTTACCCATCCTTAAGGTGTTCGCCGGTGTCCATAGATAGGCAGCCAGCGCCACCACCGAAACCGTAGCCCTTAGGTCCGAATTTACGCGCGTGGCACACTTTGCAGTACAGTTCACCTTCGTGTTCTGAGCAGTTGGTCGAGTCCAGTAACTTCTGGCAAAGGCCTGTGAATGTTATAAGCAATCTTGGTTTGATTCAAACTTTGTATGTGTTAGACGTATTGCAAAAGTTTGTTTTCCTACCATGGTATAATTTTGTGGGGATCTTGTAGGGGTTTGGTTATAAGTACGTAGAGACGTTAATTTTGTTTTAAAAACCTTCAATTCATCGGTTGTGATTGTTTCTGATTGAAATGTTAATGCCTGATAATCGATAGTGTAAGAATGTTGAAAGTAGTCTATTATCTTATTATAATGGTAAATATCATTGACTTACAAATAAAAAGTCAATGGTAAATATATAGTTTTTTTCGCGAAGAAACGTTTAGGTACTACAATCATTTTAAGTTCGTTTCAAGAGGTACTTTTTATTTTATTTGGCGTTTAAATAAGCCCAATTTAATGATTTTATAGTCACGTTTGAAAAAACCAATTCAATTGTTATTCAAACGTGATTTTATGCCCTTGAAAATCAAAGTAACTGGAGTAATGAATTTATTTTACTGTGCCATTACATATGCAATAACATCCCTAATAGGAGCAACGTAGTGAGTATTAATTTTTTTAAACTGCAGAAAACGATTGTTTACTTATTTATGATTGTTTAAATCACTTTCGAAGTACTTACCGCATTTGAAACACATTTTGTGCCATTTGAGGCCACCGGCAACGCGTTCTTCCGCGGCGTATACGGACTTGCCGCATTTCGGACATTTGGGGTTATCTGCTGGTTTGAAAGGCATTGTGCTCGCTTAACTTATCCTGCAACAAAACACGTCACAAGTTCAATGCAATATTAAACTTACTACCAATCAGATTTAACTAAACACTGGTGCAGGCGACTTCGCACGTCCTCAATATTTTCTGAGTCAAAACTTGCACCATTTGGGACCGAGTATGATATTGCTTAGGTATACGTTATATTATGATTATGTTACGCCAGTCTTCAGCTGTTGCTGCGGTAGCAACAGCTGCAATGCAAAAAAATGTAACAGTATTGTACTTTTAACACTTATAATGAAATATTGTATTCATCATTAGAATGTGTTCTAGTTTAGTGCATCGCAGGTTGGCTGAAACCCAAGTCGCCTGCACCAGTTCAATCCCATCCAAACGGACACTTTATTGCTCAACAAGCACATGTATGTATACCGACGATGTGTTAGCTTCGCGAGCTTCCTCCGAGTACTATGAGCCTTAGACGTCAAGAATTTACGCGAGGTAGGGCGGGCGGCGCGTGGATCGCTTCTCCGGCGCACCTAATTTGGGATCGTTCAGGTAAAGTTACGTTGCTGGATCGCGGCGATGCACCGCTAATAATAGGCTGCACTGGGAGGAAACTCCAGAATCACTCGCGATTATGTCGTGTTGCGATTACAATATGACAGAATGATGTCACTTTCACTGAAGCACGGACCTGTTCGTCGAGTCGCTACGAGAGTCGAGCTCCCGAACGCGTGTACAGTGCAGGGCTGAGTTGCCAAGACTGCGGTACGCGGAGGTCGAATGATGCGCGAGGGCACAGCGCGACCGTAGTCTATGCGCGAGTTGCACACGGCCCCAGTGGAGGGGCGTGGAGCCGCCGCCCTCACCACCACCCCAACTGTCCTGCCACAAACCTACCTAGACTCCCCGTTGCACATTCTTACGGCCTACCACACGCGGCAGTAAAACACCACCGTACATTGTAAGTTGGTTGATTAGCACCCTGTTTTATAGTGCCAAGTTCAAGACTTGTCGTAACACAATGTGTAAACACTCCGAAGTAAAAGAATGTTTTGCAACAAGTAACAGTTGTAAACAATGTTTTAATACTTTTGTTAGAGGACACGGATGCCTACTTACTTACATACTCGCTAATAATGGCGCTGTTTGAAAAGGCATTCGTACTATACGGTAATCATTTACATGGTTATAGATGCTTTTAAATTATGAGTACTTTGGCCTGGCCTTTGACTTTGGTACCTACAGAAAGTCGAGGTTTTCGCTTACGTTTACATAAATCCACTTTTTCCATTATTATTAAATACTAATTAAACGTTTAAGTATTTATTTATTAACTGCTAAAACAATCACTTTTTTAATAGTCTAAAAAACAAATCTGTAAAAATACCTTTATAGTCCGTACTAATGCAATGCTTAACGTAAACTACGTCCAAGAAACAGCATTGTTTTTTTTTTGTTGTTGTTAGAAATAGGCTCATGATTGTTCATAATCTCACCTGCGGAAAAGTGAATAAGGACAGACAGACTTTGGTCCAGAAGATCGCCCGTCACCAATCTGACCTGATCGCAAACGTGAGTCGTGATAAACCACAAAAATTTTAGACTATTCTAAACTACTCAAATTTGCTCTGTATTGACCAACAACTGTGGAAGCTAAGTCTGAGTTTAATAGCTGTGAGCATTAGAACCACAGCACCGGTTCTATAAAAATTACCAACTTGACAGAAACGTTGGTTTATTAACCATGAAAAGTAGTTACAACGTGTACAACGTCCGTAAACAATGTGCACTGACTGTAACGCACAACTCTCATTTCTAGTCTGATTAGACTAGAATACCATTGTTGTGAGATAGAAGATGTTATCCTATATGCAGCACTTAATTAAAATTTACCCCATGGGTCCATTAGAGTACCTATACTAAAGTTGCAGTAATAAAAAGGTCATAATTCTTACACCTACATATAGATAAAATAATAATACATTATTGTACATGTACTGTAACAGCTAATAAATAAGTACATATTTATGGAATCTATCTCTGTTTACAATAGTGTTCATGTTTAGATAGTTAGAACGTTGACTTATGACTTTAACTTGATTTTGGTTATGATTTAACGAGAACAATTTTGATCAAATTACCGCTTTCTCCTTCAGTTTTTAACGTTTTTCCTTTTGCGGTGCGGGCGGTGACATCGGTAGTTCTTGCGAGATATGCGCAATTTCAGTTTGTGGTTGAGTATTGTCCATAACTGTGTCAATTAATGCTGAAAACTGTTCGAACTATATATTGATATCATTTGTAAAAACCCGTCTAGAGTTTATTGTCTCGACCTAGTTCAAGCATGTTTCTCAGAAGTAGAGACTATTTTTCTTTGCAAAACCCCATTTTGCTAAATGACTTCTAAAATCGATCTAACAACAACGAAAAGTAAAGAAATCACTTAGTGTTATATTTACTTTCAAACATGTAACCTATAATATAGGACCATAAAAAGGATATAATGCAGTTAAAAAGCAAGAAATGGTATTTTGACTTACAACAACTTACGAGGGAGGTATCGAAATACTTCTGAGTTGCACTTTATTTGTATCGAGTAGATTGTTGATACCTGCGTCACGCTCGTGTCCCAGTTTTTGCTCTACTCATACAGAAAGCCAGCTACCTCTTGGCCCAATACATTTCAGGCACTTTCAATGTATATGTACCTTTTTAATCGACGTACTTTTAACATAACTTGGACCTTTTCAAGCCGAGAGTGAATAGGCATTACTTAGGTGTACATACTTCATAGTTAATCTCATCGTCACTTTCCATCAGATGAGGTGGAGGTCATATGCGCACAAATTTTATAAAAAAAAAAACATATTATAGGTTATATTAAACCTTAGTAACTTAGTAGTAATACAAATATTAACACAACATTATGATTTGAATATTACGCTAAGAACATAATTAACCAATAATTCTAAAAGCATCAGAACAAAACAAAAAATTAAGTAATAAATGTACGATAATTTTCGATACTATATACGATACGATAATACATATGTATATATATATATATATAAAGAAGTACGGTCCGGAGTATTTCCCTGCTAGAAGTATACACAGCAATAACTGTAAGCCCTAGAATCATGAAAACTTGAGAGTATGTAACTTTTATTTAGTGTTGAGGCGTACTAAGAACGGATCTTTTCGCAATTCAACCCCTAAAAGGGTGAAATGAGGTAAAAAAGATGAACTTAGTATTAATATTCCATAATGCAAATGGAATATATGGACTTTTTTTTTTTCAAAATTATCACTACAGAATGAAATAAGGTATTAAAGTTTGTATGGTAACTTTTTAACGTGTGGAGCGATTTGCTTCGAACTTGGTTTGGATACTTCAAATATGAAATAAACAAAACGTGTATCAGGGTTTTTAAAACAACCTCTAAAAAGGGGTAAGTTTGTGGGATGTCGAAGTATATTTAGTAGAGCTCCTTGTGAAAGAGTTCGTCCAGGGAAATTTGCCTTAACTATTCTAGAGCCAAATAGTAAAGTGAGCATTATTGCGTTCCGGTTTAGAAGGGTAAGGTAAGGGTGCTAGTGAAATTACAGGCAAATGGAACTTGACAATTTACACACATCAAAAAAGTTTGCGATCAATAGCATAAGCTCCTATAATTCTTTAAATTTAACTTTATCAAGAAAAAATCTATGTTGTATGCTTTCTTTAAATAGGAATACCCTGTTTGAAATTAAAATATAAAACTATTTTTTATTATTTATTTTAAAAAATTGAGCCATTAATCATAATGTAATAGTGATAGAAATTTCATAGAAAGAAAAAGACTGTTTAATTAAACTTAAACAACAATTTATTATTAAAAGGTGTGAATTCAATATAAAATAACTCCTCCCCTGGCTCGAATACATGCGAAGATCCTCCTGGGCATGCTGAGGATCAAGTTATCCAGCATTTCCTGGGGTAACCTATCCCATTCTTCAATAGCGGCTTCCCTGAGCTCTGGAACTGTCTGGGGACGTGGCTTACGGTTCCATACTGCTCGTTTAAGAGCATCCCACGCGTGCTCTATTGGGTTTAAGTCGGGCGAGCCGGCAGGCCAGTCTAATCGTGTGATATCGTATTCTTGAAGAGCAGCATTGACTCGTTGAGCTCGATGTGCGGGCGCATTATCATCGACCAGTACATATTGGTACCCATGGTTTACTCGGAATGGTCTGACGATATCATCAATAGCAACTGCTTTGTACATGTCTGCTGTCATGAAGCCCCGATACGGGATCAAAGGCGTTCTAGCTCCAATCATAATGCCACCCCAAAAGGACACCGATTTTCCGCCTTGCTGAACTGTTCCAGTGGCAGTTCTTTGTCTTTCACGGTCGCCTGGTCTTCTCCAGACACGGACACGTCGGTTATCTGGATGAGTGCTGATTCGGGATTCGTCAACGAAGAGACAGTTTTGCCAAATGTTTTCGTCCTCACCTTCTTCATTTTGCCGAAGTCTAGCCCACTGCAATCTTCGTTGTTGACGTTGCCGGGAATCGAGCGGAGCTCGCCAAGACCTCCGTGCTCGTAATCCAGCCTGGTGCAAGCAATTGCGAACGGTGTGCGTGCTAACTTCAAGCCCAGAGGCGGCCCTGACTTCTGCTTTTATTTTAGTGGCGTTGATTGTTGGATCACGGGCTGCCAGCAATCTAATATAGCGCTTTTGGGCAGCTGTCAAAACAGTTGGGCGACCGCTGCGGGGTCGGTCAGCTAAATTCCCCATTCCGTGATACCTCTGCAACGTAGCCACGACACAGGATTGGGATATAGCAAGTCTGCGTACTATTACTCTCGTGGTGTATCCTTCTTCCCTCAAAGTTACTATTCTAGCTCGTAAAACCTCTGATAATCCTCTTGGCATTTTTTCAATCACAACTTTCCGCGAAAAATATCTTGAATCGCTTATAATTGACTAAATCAGATTTCTGAATGAGCGTAAGCTAGGACTGAAAGCCTTTTTATACGAAAAAACAATTGAACGGGGTCATTGTTTTATGTTCTAATTTATTTTTAAATAAAGAATCTAAAAAGAAGAAAAAATCATAATATAATCTACAGTAACAAAAAAGATTTCAGTTTTTCGAAGTGATCGCAAACTTTTTTTGATGTGTGTATGTCTCAGAGTGACACGCGTAGTGGCAGTACTATTCAGAACTTTGAGATTTAAAGCACTGAGTGGCACTACAACTGTTATGGTCAGGTATGTTGCTTACCAGTAAACCTTTTCCATGGAAGATCATATTCCTTACATTTGCAAACTTGAATATTTTTAATTTTGTATGTTTTGTGTGTTATTAGTATGTAATGCATCTAAAAATTTTACACGGACGATGTCGCGGGCAACAACTAGTTTTCATTTAGACAAACAGACGTTTATACTTCTTTTGTTTATTTTATAGCAAACAAGAAGTCATGTTCTATACAATTTTGAGATTACAATATAAATTTACTATAAATAACTATAAATATTTTACTATTATCCTTGCTGTTGTGAAAAGTTGCCACAACAACTATCGGTCAATTAGCAGCAGTTCTATGTTCAACCAATACCGGGGGAGTAGACATAGGCCTGGGTTCCACCCTTATGTTGTGGATACTCCAAAGATTCGCACGAAGCGTTACGCTTCCACATTTATATGGCGAACGGCTATGTACTCGTAGGGAAATTCCCTACCTGCAGACTTATTCCCTGAACGTTGTAACTTGGGTCTTGTCAAGGCGAAAGTGAATAGGCATTATTTAGGTGTGCATGCCCCGTCGTCGACCTTATCATCACTTTCCACCAGGTGAGATGGGCACTTATACAGCTATTTTATTTAAAAAAAAGATTCATATATACATATAGTATTACTGAAGCTAGAAACATGAAATTACAACTATAGTTTCCTTTTGTGAAGTAAGCACAGAGTAAGAAAGTATGTTTCAGACTTTGTATGAGAAAATTATATTCCTTAATAGGATAACAAATAGGAAATTTAACATTCTTAACAATTTTTCAATAATAAAACATGTATATTTTTTTCATAACATCCTTTGAAGAGGGTCTAATGGGATGCTACAATTTGTTTTTATTTCTTTTACAGCTTGGTCTGTTTGTTTGTTTGTTTATAATATCAAGTGAGGGGACGAACGACTCGTGTACCTGATGGTACGCCTGTCCATAGCAGTTATAGTGCCCCTCAGAGCTTTAAATCGTAAAGATCTGAGGGGCACTTCCACAACTTGGTAAATGTACGATTGTTTTACATGCACATTTTTTTGTTGCAGCACGATGATAATTTAAGTCTAGATTGATAAATATCGATTGTTTTGTATGCAATCTGTCTGTAGAAGTAAGGTCGATTATGTAGTTGACTTCTCGCGGAAGATGTCGAGAACAACTAAACTGTCCGAACTAAACTGGGCACAACATTTAATGCAAATAATATAAAGGCACATGAACTCATCATCTGAAGAATAAGCAACAAAATATATTCATTATTACGTTTACAATTAGTCCAGTACCGTGTGACATGAATCATGAAATAGAATCTCAGCATAGCTGCTCTTCTTGCCAAGTTGTGCACACCTGACCATCTATTAATATTTTTGTAAAAATAACTGAATGATAAATGTAAGCAAACTTAAAAATAAATCGTATCGACCTTAGTACCTATATAACATGCTATACCTATAATCATAGGTATAGCATGTTTTTCTTCACACGATTATATTTTGTTACTTCATCAATGTTTATAACACGCGTCTCATTGGTCTGATGCGATTTTATTTTTAAATATTAAGAGTGGACGGGAACATTCCGTAATATTCTTAATCTACGTCTTTTATCTTTTTTTTAACATTCTTTGTTGTAGGTCCATTTTTTTTTGACCTTGTTTGTACACTATATGAGGTAACTACGACAAAAACACGTCGCCATGTTCAGAAAGTTGAAGGTGGTGCCAGCAAAACTTGTTTAGATTGTCCTTCCCGTCTTAAAACCGATTAATTCTTAAAAGGAAATGTTATGGTCAACACAATGCGAGCTTCCATATGGTCAGGGCTTTGATTGGGGGTCTGATTGAGTGAATGAATGTCATCACTGCCATTCCACTGACTCAACTGCCATTGCAACTAGATTTTAGCAGAATAATAATAATTGTAATATAATCTCAGTGGAGTCTCTATGAAATTACAATGACCAGTGGTTTCAAAAAAATTAGCACACTTGGGGTCCTAATTAGTAAGAATTGAAAGGATTTCTACGAGACTTATCTAACTTTATTTATTTTCAAGATTTCAAACTTAAACTATTTATTATCGATTACCGATATCTAAAAACGTTTCACTGATTGTTGAATAAGTATAACAACAGATCTTCTGAAATATGAATGAATGAATGAATGAATGAAATATTCTTCATTGCATATTAAAAATTACAATGACAACAGAGAACAGTAATTTAACTATCACAAAGTAAGATAATGTACGTTATGCAGCAGCCTTATTGCTAAGTAGCAATTTCTTCCAGGCTACGTTTGAAATATGTGTATTTATTGTATTATAAGTCTATTGCAATTATGATTGTTCAATAAGAATGCATAATACCATGATTTTAAAGTAGATCGAAGATGTAGAGAGAAGCATCTATCTATATATGTGTTGAAACTATATTAAAAGGTAGTTCGTACAAAATTTTAATACTTTTCTATATCAGTCACTTAGTTCTACCTCGACAATTCTGTAGTAATAGAGATCTTCATAGTAGACATAAAAAAGAAGGAGTCTGGAGTCTCTTTTTCATTTGTATGAAAATATTTCTTATTATTACATATTACTTATATTTCTTTTTTATAAAAATGAAAAAGAGACTCCAGTTACTGTTATAATTGTTATAAACTTGTTATAGATTTCATTATATCTTTTCACTATAAATCCAAACAAAACCACGTCCTTTCTCGTCGAAGATGTTTTTCGTAATTGCGGCAACCTCTCGGCGTTCAAACCTTTTTTTCAAATTTCTTATTTCGATGAAACATAATTCGTAATGAAATATAGTAATTTTCTGACAAAATTAAATAAATTAATGGCACGATTCGCTAACAATGTCAAAGTAACGAAAAATGTAATATGAATACAAAACCGAAGCTACTTTCGATGCCTTACTTTCTCAAACTCGTATCTTATAAAGACTGATTTTTCAGGAGATGGAAAAACTTTCTATTTATTTTAAATTTCTTATCAATGGTGTTAATTTGGTTGCATTACTTTAAGAATAGGTAAAAGCCAGTGTGTGAATATGAAGGCAAAATTTGTACATACAATCCATTTTTTGCATTTCAGTAACTTTGGGCTTTAAAATACTTGTTTTGCGAAAGTAAGGCGGCGTTATGCTCTTCGAAAGACCATCGCACGTAACCTTCGCACTTTCTACGTGGAGAATGAGAAGCGTTATTTTTGTTTTGAACTTTATTACACCGTTCAGTATACGTAAATTACGGTCGTGATTTGATTGTCAAACAATGTCTTTGGATTTCGAAATCTGGCATCTTGTCAAACCAACCCATATCTCGATCTCATCTCTTTGTAGTACCGCATAATTTCCCCACACTACCGACTTAAGTACTGCCAAATCCTAATAACACGCTGTCATTAAGCAAATTTTTGTAATTATAGAATGTTTTTACCATGTTTCAGACCAATTTAGCTCTTTTAGCTCATAACATAGAATTATTCACCTATTATTTGAAAGAAGAGTATTTTCAGGCATTTACCAATATTTACCTGAAACTACTGAAAAATAAATGTTACAAGCAATCAGGAACTGATTAAAAAAGTTTTTTTTACAAAAAGGTGTAATGCATTGGATCTGGAATTATATAATCGTTGAGTTCAGGTATTTACGACTGGATAAGTATGTAGCCGCAGGTGTGGTGGATCTGTCCATGGCTGGTGCGTGGGTAGCCTCTAAAATAACATGAAAACCCGGAGTCGGCACGCAACCGGCGTTACTCAGCCCAACTCTTCGGCCAGCATTACTCATCCGCGGTGGGCAGCCGCGCACCCACGCCATATTAAAATTTCATACAACACTTTTAGATACACTGTTGAAATTTGAACAATCAATCCACGCTCTCTGTACTCGCATGTAAACTAGGATTAATATCTGTTTGACACATACTTGCGATAAAATTTACCTATTATTATATATTTATATGCAACTAACGATACTACAGTTTTAAAACACAATAACATCTATTATTATCTTTTTAATACCGAATACTGGAATATAATATTACAAGACTATAGCTTCTACCTAGTTAAGTCTAGGGTAATTTATTAATTCGTTTATTTATTTTTAATAAATCTACTTACACAGTATGAAAATAATATTAACAATAAGATAAAAGAAAAAGAAAAAAATACATAATATTACAATACGCTTGATTACCTAGCATTCGTCATTTCTCAGTAATAAGCTTCGCTAGATATAGGTGGGTACTATTCTAAATTTTCATTATACGACTTAACTAATATTTCCTTTCGACGCGATTAGACGTATTGTGGAAGTATGGTACTGCGCTCGTTGTCATAATCAAAGCATTGCGTTCGAGATATTGGCACTTACATATTGGCATTTTAATTAACGATACATAACAAAACTGAAACTAAATAACATACAAAAATACCGCTTAAAGGGGGTTGTAAGTCTCGTTTTGCAGATTCCAAATTATGTTAATAACTAAATTTCGCTAAAATATTGATCACGTTGTTTATGATAAGGACGGCAGTATAAAACAAGTCATTGTTCTAAACTCCCCTTATTATAACCTAGGCTAACGTTATGTCCTTAGACAACAAGCGTCTAAAATTATAATCTATTGGCCGATATCATCGGCTTCACAGCGAATTTGATCTTATTTAAATAACGTTGGCGTTATAATAATGTTGTTTACGTTATGACCGCTTTTACTTCGGCCGCTCTACAATAATAACCCACTTGGCATTCTAAGCGGAAAAAAGTCAAGATCAATAATATACATTAACGTGAAGATGATCCAATTAAAGAAAAAGCTATAATAGTAAAAACAATTAAAATTTCATTAAAACATTGAAAAATATAGCAAAATTATCCATGACAGCTTTTTTAAATAAAGTGTTTCAATGTTTAAAATTTTTATTTTCAATTACAGTAATTCCATAATTAATAATGATTAAAAGCATGGTTTGAAATTATGAAGACATTAATTTTCTTTGATAACTTTCTGGTAATTATCTATTTGATTCATAGTTTAGTCTATATCAAGTCTATATTTTCTGAGTAAAAATGACAAACAATGACAAAACACCAATTTTTTTAGACTTTTGATACTTTTGGATATGTCTCTGACACAAACACATGGTATGACATTGCTAGCAGTAGCATTTTTTTGTTCCGATAAATTTTGTAAATATCAAGATAATTTAGCAAGGTATATTTATCAAGATAATTATTGTGATAATTTTCATGATAACAATCAGTGATAATGTTCACTACGAACTCTGATTAAAAGTTCACTGTCAGATTTATTGTAATAGTGATAGTGATGAAAGCATATTTTACTAACCGTAGTTTGGCATGTCATTCTTGTACTCATTTACACATAAAAACAATTTAGTGCCCGATGTTACTGCCGTTACCTTCAGTTGAGACAGCAACTAAATTAATGTTTCTTTACGTACTTTAGTACTAAGCTTAGTGAATACAATTTTGTTACTATGTGAAACCAGATAGCTTTGACTGTACCACGCTGTTGTATAGTTTCTGTTTCTATAGTTAATTCGCCCTACTTTAGTATAAATACATGTTCCGTATTCATATTGGAACATGTGCTCAAATTTATATCGGGTATAGCAGTATTGAAAAACAAAAACTTCGTTACCCATTTAAAAAAATATTTTTGCATATCATATTTCTTGTTAGATACTGCGCACAAGTGCAGAAAACGTGATTAAATATTTTAAAAACCTAATAAAATTCATTGTCATTAAGTTTTTTAAAATTTATATGCGAGTGTAATTAACACATAAAGATTGGTGTTACCATTCATAGTAGGAGAGATGGGAGGCCAAGAAAAAGAAAGTATGAAAGCATGTTTCCTGCCTCGTTCACGGATGGAAGGCGGACGCACATGTTCTTAGCTATTTCGGTGCGCAGGAGCGCGCGGGCGGCTGCACACAGCGGTGTCGGCTGGAGTCGACGCTTCTCAGAACGTTCACATTACAGAAATTCACAGACCGCGTTTTAATTCGGTAACCTTACGCCATTATCGTTCTAAACTTTCAGGCACATATAACCTGTCGTAAAGATGAATCTATTTGTATCATCCCACATATATAGAGATGAAGTCACGTTGAGATGAGAAGTGTGAAGTGAGAAGATTATAGAACACGACATAATATTAAACAAATATATAAAATTGCATTATAACTTGAATTATATCGTTAACTTCAAACCTTTACATCATCAGCTTACACGCATCCACTGCTGGACATAAGCCTCCCCTAGAGCACGCCAACTTTCCCGGTCTTGTGCCGCCCGCATCAAGCCACTGCCGGCCACCTTGCTCTGGTCGTCCGTCACTCTTGCCGCAGGGCGTCCCACACTACGTTTTCCTTGACGTGCTCACCATTCCAGGACAAGTCTGCTCCATCGGCGATCAACACACGCGGACATGCCCGGCCCACTGCTACTTAAGCTTACTGACTTTGCAAGCTATGTCGGTCACTTTAGTTCTCTTACGTATGACCTCGTTAGGAATTCGGTCCATCAGAGAAACCCCAAGCATAGCTCGCTCCATCGCACGCTGGACGAGGCCTGTTGTTAATGTCCACGTCTCAGCTGCGTAGGACACAACTGGTAGAACGCACTGGTTTTAATAAACCTTTACACTATTTTTAAATGAAGAAGTAAAGAAATTGAATTTCCTTCGCTGATGGCAATGCCTACTTTAGTGGAAACTTTCACCCCAAACTGTGCATTCTTAATATCTTCCTATTCCCTTAATTATAAACAAATATGGTATTCTATGGAAAATTTTGGCGTCAAATTATCCAGAGAGACAGACGAGTTTAGCGATCAATGACGCACCAACGATGGCTGAGTGCGTCAACCACTGACCACTATGAGAACAACATAGCGGCGGAACATTGCCAACATACACTACCATACAACACTATTATTATCTACAAAAGTAATTTCAATGAAGACACAATATTTTGGAATGCTTGTGTGTCATTTGCTCGTTTTGGAGGTCGTGGGTGAAATAAAAGAAATCGTCATTCGTCACAATAATTGTCAGTCTCTACAACAAAGACCTATGGAACAAACGAGTTTAGTTCCTAAAATCTTTCATTTTCTGTGTAGGAATAATTAGCTAATGGCCTTTAATGTATTTTAAACTCTTTAAACAATATCGATCCTCCCTCTAAAAGAATCGTAGGCCCAAATTCTTTACTGGAAAACGTTTTAAAGCATTGAAAGAACTAAACATAACACCTGCCATTCTTGAGGTATTCCAATTAAATTTGATACATATTCATTATTTTTCAAATCTTATAATTTTACTATAGTTATCAACTCATTTGTAGGTTCCAGTGCCGGGCACGCGTCTCTCACCACGTGGGCTCAACGTGGGTTGGGGACTTCACACGTTTTTCAAAGGTTGTGAACCTTCTTCGACGTGCAGGTTTCATCACGATGTTTTACTTCACTGATAAGCTCATGGTAAATTTCAAATTATACTTCGCTCATAAATTCCTAGAAACTCCGAGGTGCTAGCCTGGATTCGAACCCACGGCCTCTGCTTATGAGGCGGTAGGTCAAACCATTAGGCTACCACAGCTTCTTCGGTTGAGCATCCATCTACATAATAATCTCAGTACAGAGTACTAAAAAACCGACCTCAAAAGTACGTGGAATTACATATAATTACCAAGTTTTATTGAAATCGGTTACCGGGAAGTGCGCAAACCCGAATTCATCCCCTAGTTCTCCACTATACGGGACTTGACACAGGAGATAATAAAAATCGGTTCTCACTACTCAAAGTATATTGAGAGAGAAAAACGCCTTGAATTGGAGAATACCAAAATCAACCATTAAAATAATTGCTCCTTATAATAAAATTTATACGCTATTTATAAAAATTAATCTTCATGTGTGAACGCCACCCTTAGAGGTGGATGATTTTCTTCAAAGTTAAATGAGACCACAATGGAGGTACCCCCTTTCCAACAAAAAAGAATCATGAAACTCGGTTCACAAATACCGGAGTTATCGCGAAACATACATACAAAAAAACATACAGTCGAATTGAGAACCTCCTCCTTTTTTGTATATAAAAGTTGAGTTATAAAAGTTTTGTAAATAAAGAAATTTATGAAAAAATTAACGTATTTTTGTTGTTTACGATAGATTACGTAGGAGGAATCGATATCAAGATTGTTTTTCGTCTCTATTGATTTCTTATTAGTAATACATATCGGAGATACTCTTCACAAGAACAGTAAATAATATCAAAGCTCGGCTGTTGTTTTTGGCTACATTGTCCCACTTGTGGAGAATAACAACATCTTGTTGATAGTTTTACCAAATAAAGTACACGTGGAAATATTATAAAATATATAGGTAGTTCGATTTTACAGAACGATTTACTTTTCCGTGCGTGATTGTCACGATGATATTTTCAAAAATTAATTTAATGCCTACTAAAAATACTACGAGTTTATAGTGACAGTCTTACAGTTGACTCTTAGTAGGTCAATGGACTCCATATTATCCTAATTCTAAGGTGGACTTTAGCTACCGTGTAAAACACACAGACACATACAGGTATTGGGACCACAAGAAGGAGTACAATTCCTTCTTGTGGTCCCAATACCTGTAAATTACGCCTTACAAAATTGTGCAAAATATTTGGTCCATAATGACAATTGTCACCGTGAACTCGTGGTAGAAGGAATGGAAAGGAAGGAAACGTCGATGAAATCGATCGGCGTAAAATCGGCATGACGACTATTTATTTTATTTTAATATTAAACTATAAGTTTCTCTGTCATTGAGTGAATATATTTCAATACAATATTTTCGTACAATTGAAATTAAATACGTTTCTGTCTTTTTTTTATAACAACAAGTAACGGGACGAACAAGTTATGCGCCTGATGGTAAGCTACAGGCCTGTCCATAATAGTTACTGTGCCACTCAGAGTTTTAAATTGCAAAGAGTACACTACCACTGCGCCCGTCACCCTGAGACATAAGTTGACAAGTCCCACGTGGTTGTAATTTCGCCAGCACTCTTACCTTTCAAAACCGGAACACAATAATACTGACATTACTGCTTGGCGGCAGAAATAGGTAAGGTGGCAATGGTATCCTGGACGAACTCTTTCGCAAGGAGCTCTACTGCTAATAAAAGTCTACGTACATTCTATTCATACAAGATTCAAATTAAGAGCGATTATTTTTATGTTATTATTTCTTTAAAACATTATTTTCTGTTAATTATTTTTAGTAACAATACCAACATAATTACTAAGCTTGATTTAAAAAAATGTTTAGGTGCTATTTTAAACATCAGAAAAATGTATGCCACTTACAGCCATAATTCACGTCAAACATGTCGCTGCCGCAGCCCGGTCGAAAAACCATCAGACAATTTTACGATCGACGTACATCTCTAATCCTGACACTTCTCCGTTGATCTAGCAATAAGTAACACAAGCACGAGAGATGCGCTAAATATAACCCTATCAGCGTTCTGTTCAGCCGATGTATGACTTCATCGCAAATTCCCGAAGGAACGATGCTACTGCTCATTGTTTATAAACACTAGTCCGGAATGTACTAGATTTGTTATTTTAATTAACTATTTTTATAAACATGACCAAGAAATGTAACAATGAAACCAAATTACAACTGGATAACAACTATTGACGAACATGCCTCCAAGAAAATAATAATAATTATAATGGTTGGCGTAAAAGTCCGTGAGGTTTATATCATTAGATATTAAACAAAATATATTTTTTCCATATAAAATATTTTATTGACTATTGTTATTTTCAGCATGAATAGGTGGGATAGTTTTTATATTTCATGAAAAACGCTAGAAATGGAAAATCGTAAAGGTGTGAGCTCTACTGCTACAAAAACTTGCTTATTTCAATCTTTAGAAAATTCCTTGAAAAAACACGATTTTGATAACGAACAGACCGTCAAATGACACTTAGATCTGCATTTTATAAGATAGCACTGGTTGAAAGTGAATTCTAAAATTACCCGAAAGATGCAAAAGATTGTAAATAAATAAACATGAGCTACTTATAAGTTGATTAATGGTTGATATTGATTTTTGTTGGCCAAAAGTTCGTGCACATTGTTAGCTAATAAATAACCAGACTAAAAGTACACTCACGTACAATTATGTTATGTTATGGTTTGGATGTACCAACATGTTGGGATTTAAGTCTTTTGGTCAAAGTCGACATTTCTCATGCCTAAACATCTGTTGCAAGACTATAAGCGAGGTGATAAATGAAAATTGAAGTGACAACAGACTGACTTGGTCGCAGAATATAGTTTTATTAATTAAGGTCGGCAAACTGGCGACTGAACGACCGCTACTATGGCCGTTCGTTCTAAAAAAATCTCAGTAGGTACTTATGCTATTTTAAACCTCGTATACCTCTAGGTTAAAGGCATGTATAGTATTATACAGATAACAAAAATCATCCCTCTATTCAGGAAGCGCTTTCCAAACGAAATTAAAGTTTTGCAAAACATTGAAACATATTTATATATATTCGAGACAACTTTTCTAACTTATGCATCCCAATACATAACCAAAAACAACCTCTAACAATATAAAAAATGCCATTAAACGTAGAATGAGTTCCGCAACCTAAACTATATTTAACAATGCACACTGTACATTCCTAGAAACGTTCCGTTTTATGGTTTGTTAGCTTTATTTATACGCGGAGTGGCGAAACTCCAGGAAGGAAACATTCGTCGGAACAGTTTCAATTAAATAACCATTTGTTTAAATAGTTCCATTCGACGAACTGTGTGGAAACCGCACTAAGAAGAATACTTATAAATATTGATAAAAATTGATCAAGATTGCCTGAATATAACATCTAGGATACAAAAGCAGTCACTAAATCAGCATTAAAATTGAGTAATGTAAAAAAATATGGAAATATGCTTAGCAATTAGTACTTTTGATATAATAAGGCCACGTCTGCAAAATGACAAACGAACGAATGTGGACGACAACTTTTTCATTCTTAAATAGGAGAGTTATTAAATATCACGTATCATTTATTCCGTGTTAGTTTTTGTGATTTTCACATGAAAAAAGCAGTTGTATTAATATACGATCACTTGCGGTTTTATTACACCAATTGTTCGTACTTCCCTAAGCATGAAAAATTATTTGCCCTAGATTACTTTGAAATGAAAATACGACAACACAATAGTAGTACGATATGCAGAAATGGAGTTGCAAATAAACTATCGAAGTTTGTTTTTAAAACCTATAAATATCGTTATTTTAAGTGAGATTTATTACCTTCAAAACACTGCATGAAAAAATATTTTGTATGAATAGCAATTGCTTTCATAGACCAAAGCTAAACCGAATATAATAAATTACAAAGAACTAGTACTGCACACAACGGACAAATAATTTTCTAGAAGAAAGAAACAACAAACAGTGACTCACCTAATTTTCAGTCTTTTCGATGTAGGTAGCGCTATCTGTCGGTGTTGTGTACAACTATAGAGCGCTGTCACCATAGCAGCTAGCAACGGTACCAGTACCACCCCATCTAACGGTGACGATGAAAATTAAAAATCTTTGGAAAATTGTTGCCATCTGGCTAACAACAGTATAACGGTGTGGAAGCCTCCGCTACTTTACGCCGACTGAGTTTAGTAGGCTTCGTCTCTCAGTGCTCTATTTATACCAACCTACGCGTAAATTGAGCACAATCGTCTATTAAAAATTGGGAGATCGTAGCTGAAGCCTATTTTCAGAATTGCGACGTCGCCGTTGGCCCGAAATCGTTAACCGTTACGTGAGTTGGTCGCTATTTTCGTTGGCCGTTAGCGTCGTTACATCGACATATAAGGCGGCGTGTGCACCGTGCCGTTTGTTGTTCTCCAGTTTCACTACATGCAACAAATTTATTGTTAAAAATTAATTAAACTTTTAATAATAAATTACTTTTTAACTTATTGTTAAATAAATATAGAAAATCTGTTTTTAAGCTTTAATATACAGAAAGTATGCACAAACAAAATGCCTAAAATACGGGTACCTATTCACTTACTTAGATAAGGCATTGCAACGATTATACACTATTTATTATGTACTAAGAATTAATTGTATAGCTTTATGGAGATTGCACAATCCTTTTTTATTGCTTATGTTCCTTTAGATTTGCTGCACTTGTACTAGATTAAGTTATAATAAAATAAATCTATCTTTATCTAAATTTTTCAATATCAAATCAGTATCATAAATCAAGTTAATACTTTATGTGTTCCAAATTATTATTGAATGAATATTGTTACCATGTCGAAATTACAAATTATACGCATCTTGCTACATTATAATACTTACAAATTCGCCCTTATATTTAATGAATTAATTTTATAGACATTGCAACAATTTTCTATTAGTAAACCTGAAACGAACGTTTGATTTAAAACATGCTACTATTTAATATCAATGACGTTTTTCATGGTAATCAAAATCTTTCTTTCACATGCATTGTTTGAATTTGTTGTCAAATGTAGAATGAAAGTTGTTTGTGTTCATGAGTACAATGAGCTTCCAAAGAATTATGGTGTTTTTCAATAGCTTTTTATAACTTAATTAATTTCCTAAGCAGGCTCAAATTTTCACATGTAGGTAAGCCTTTCCTTTACATTGTTTTATTTGGTCTATACTACTGCTTACAAGTAAGAGAAATGTAGAGCTCCATCTATCCAATAGCTGGGGAATTTATTCGCTCTCGCCTTTGCCGATGCAAGTACACCCCACGTACACTGAGCAATCGAAAACTTTCGAAGCGCTTAGTACATTAGATTCACAATTAGATGGCGCTGACACATTAAATTTTTAGAGAACAAAAATTACATTGGTTTCATTAATTGAATCGAAAATTGCAGCATGTTGGTATGACAGGATACTGTTTGTTCACCAAAAGTAGATAGAAGCCTTCGATTAAATGAAAGCAATATTTATAATAGACGACTTCAGTGTCCCAACGTCGTACACCGTGAGCGCAGGTTGACGAGGTCTCGGGTTCGATTCCCGGAAACACGAATTTGGGAAATGAAAATCTTAATCTTAATCTTAATCTAAATGGTTCTAGTCAGTGTTCTTGGTAGTGCTCCGATCAAAATCCGTTGTTCTAATACTCATAGTACAGGATTCCGTAATTCAAGACTAAGTAATTGGTGTGACTGTTTGGTAATGTACCATCATCAACCCATTTATACGTCCCACTGCTGGGCACGGACCTCCTCTCAGGCGAGCGTCCAGGTTAGGGTTTAGTCGACCACACTTGCTCAATTTGGATTAGGAACTTTACACATTTACCGAGGGCTGGGATCCGTCTTCGACGAGTAGGTTTCATCGCGTTTCTCTCTTTTTCCTTCTATTTTCCCGTCATTTTTTTGTATTGCATGGGAAATCAGGCATTTTTTTATTTGTTTGATTATTATTGATTTTAAAGCTGTAATATTTTTTCTCTAAGCGTGATATCTCGATCATTTCAAATGTTTAAAAATAAAGTTATGGTTATTGCTTGCTTACGGCAAAATCTTAAACTTTTTTAAATTGTCTCAATAATTCTAAATACAAATCCGAGAAAAACAAGTATATTGTGATACGAGAAAAATGCATTCTACTCATTGACTTACAATTATAATTCTACTCATTAATTCTACTAGATGAGAACACAGCTTGGCAAGATTCACATACATGTCATTTATTTTATTATAAATGGGAACGTAATTTATCTACAAATCTAATATTATGATAAAATTTACCGTAGCATTGTCAAATAAAAGTATGACGCATGTGCGAAAACTTGCCAAGTTCACGATTTTATAGTAAATAAGCTACAATTTTTTTCTTAAATATAATGGAAATAACGAATGATATTGTCGTTTTATATAAGATATAATTATTTAATAAATTTACTCATCTGTCATCTTGCTGAAAGCTCATTTATCCCATCCTCGAAGAAAATTGAAAAGGAGAATCCACATTGGTTTAGACTTTATATTGAACTGCTTCACGGGACTTCATAATTGAGTATTTGTATACAAGATAATTATCCAAATTGCGGAAAAAATGGTAGTCGGCAGGGCACCATGTCAGATGAGTTGAGTGAGATTGAGAGAGGCAAATATCTACAGTCTGCAAGTCCTGTACTGCAAGTGCGATGGGTGTTTCTGTACGAGTCTTGTCATGAACAGCGGTCAGGGTTGTATCAAATCCAGGAACAGTGTGGTGAATTACTCTGCCGCTGGACTACCAAACAGTTACAAGCAATTTTCGGTTGGTAAGTTTGTTTTATGGACATTGGGCTTGTCGTCAGGATTTAATCACTGTGTGGGTCGGTTGCACATTTTTTTTTATAATACCAAGTGATAGGACGAATAAGTCGTGCGCCTGGTTGTAAGCGATACACCTGTCCATAACAGTTGCAGTACCACTCGACAATCACTCTGAGACATAAGTTGACAAGTCTTATGTAGTAATGCTCACATTACGGCTTGGCCGCAGAAATAGATAAGGTGGCAGTACGTCTCTGGATGAACTCTCTCACAAGGAGCTCTAGTTTTGCTGCGCTTCGATTTGGAAGGGTAAGGGTGCTGGTGAAATTACATGCACATGGGCCTTGTCAACTTATGTCTCAGGGTGAAGGGCACAGTGGCAGTGAACGTAAGATCTTTGCGGTTTAAAGCCCTGAATGGCGCTGCAACTGGTATGGATAGGTGTGTCGTTTACCACCACATGCACGACCTGTGCGTCCTGTCACTTGCTATTATAAAAAAAATTGTCCATCTACAAAATATCTTATACAACTAGTTAAGAAAAAGACACTTAGTTTATGTATCATAGTCTAATTAACACTGGCATTAGTATTTAGTTTATTCTACAACTTAACTACACTAACTTAAAAGGTTTACTTTTGTAGTCAACGTACTATATTTGTATTGTCTAGTAGCTGTATAGCCTCTATGTTCACGAGATGGTGAAATCTGTTTGTGAGCTTTGGCGTACTTTTTTATCACTTTATCTTCCCTATTCTATGTATAAATCAACGCTTAACTGTATTCTATTTCCTCCAAACGGTATACTGCGACTTCTCAAGCTGCCGGTGAGTACCGCTGGTGGGAGGCCGGCGCCCGAACCGCTACCGCTCGATGTCAGTTAAGCGCTATGGTACTTTAATGTGCAATCATTGTGCATTCAAAATAGCGCTTGTTGATTACGCTAGCCCACTGTACGTCAAAATGTCTGTCAGTCAATATCGTTCCTACCTAGGGAGAAAAGAGGACTGCGAATTTAAATGCCAGTTACTATTAAAGCTCGAAGTACCAAAGTGTACAACGGCAGAATGAACCACGGCAGGTTCAAACAAAAACTCGAAGGACCAAAATGGACCACGGCAGGTTCAAACTAAAACTCGAAGAACCAAAATGGACCACGGCAGGTTCAATTTAAAACTCGAAGGACTAAAAATGAATAGCTTGCAGTTAGCAATGTGGTAGTAATGTGGTGGTAGTGCTTGTCTGACAATTAGTGTGTCGTGTTATATGCAGCAAATACCAACCGCCTGCTGTGCATGAAATTGTGATAAAGTTAAGATAAAAATATAAACTACCCTATTAACCCCAACGGTGAGACCTTGAGGATCGTTCCATTGAATTTATCTAATAGTGTAGCCCTACAAGCTAACGGTGTGTAGCCTAACCTAACCATAAATACATAAACGGAGAAATATATATGCAAGATAAGTCTGTCACTATGCGACCTAAGGTGACAAACGGAAGGTTGGAAGGAGGTAAGGAAGTACACGTCGTGCAATGTGTACTGGAATGGTATTCTCACTGCCGGTCAAGCAGACTCACAAGACCGATCTACTGATGGCTAAAGGTGTCTTGGCCACAGTGCGAGGAGAGGAGAGTATCGGATAGTATTAAGCAGGATGATGAGTTTGATGAGTTAAAATCAGATGGTAGTGGATAACTGAGTATATTTATAAATCTGATTACTATTTATACATTTTTATGACTAAATACATAATTAATGAATACACAACGAAGCTCTTTTTTGTTTAGTAGTGAATTATGTCACTATGTTGCACTTGTTGCCTGATGATGAGGCCATTTCTTGTGACAGATTAAATGTATGTTACGATCTTGCGTTTTGTTGTTAAATACATGATGTTCAAAGTTGAACAGGGCTTTATACCCAAATCGCGATCCAGATCCTCGTTTCGTATATACCAAGGAACCCCCACAATTATTGTCCTCAGTACTTTCTTTTTGAAGCTTTGTTTTTGTCTATATGTTGCTTTTAGGAGCAAAGCCCTAGAGCTGGATACGATAGGTCCACACTGGCATAAGGTCCTGTTTATATCATAATATTTTATTGCTCACAAAATAAATGACGAAGAGCATTTACCAAATACCCAATACATTTCCTTAAAACGTATATCTAATCCTTTTTTTTTCTTCTTGATATGAGCTTTCCAGCGTAGTTTCACGTCAAGGGTCATACCGAGATATTTGGCGGTATTTGCATAGGGTACCTGTTTGTTTCCAATATACAGTGGACTGTAGTAATTTTTTTTTATAAGTGAAGTCAATGTGCACTGATGTAGTTTCATTTAATTATGATTAAAATAAATCAATTATAAAATTTCACATATACCGAATTTATTTCATATAGTTCGTATTATTTTTGTGACTTTTTCTTATGAAAGTTGCGAATAGGCCGCAAGCTGTCATTACTCACCATTAGCTCCGGTCGTTCTTGAGGTTCATTTGCCAGGTTAAAATTTCCACTGGCGGAATAGGGCAAACCAAAAACAGTATAGTGCTTTCGTTAATTGTGTCCGCTTTATACAGATGTTAATGTTTCGAGTCGTTTGCAATGTTAATACATCCACGTCGAAACTCACGCGTATTCAAAAATAACTCGAATTACAGCACTATCCACATTTGCAAGCGAATTTGAAACTAACCGAAGCGAAAACAAATG
The DNA here is from genome assembly GCF_003589595.1 of Hyposmocoma kahamanoa. Lineage (NCBI taxonomy): Eukaryota > Metazoa > Arthropoda > Insecta > Lepidoptera > Cosmopterigidae > Hyposmocoma > Hyposmocoma kahamanoa. The sequence continues at coordinate 7,162,958 of NW_020654422.1, forward strand.
CATAATATAAATTTTAAATTTAGAAGATTTAAGAATTTGTTTTAAGTTTTAACTGAAATGTTTCTCATCTAAATAGATTAAATAGACTCCATTTCAAAGTGGCCAAAACTTTAGAAAGGCAATTTCATACTTTAATCATTGAAGATTGTTTTGAAAGCTTTCGTAATATTAAACGATTATTATGTAGGTATATTATGATATCGCAGGAATTGGGGGGCGAACCTGGACGAGATTAGCACGGCATCGTGAGGAGTGGCACAGAAACTTGGAGGTCTATACCCAGCAATGGGTGAAGTCACCACCCAGCAATGATGATGATATTATGCCTACGCAAAGAGTTTTCACAGCAAAAGCCTTTTTACGGATTACCTGATTGTTGATGTCGGTGTTATAGTGTAGTTTACATTTCGACACTGTTGTTATACATTTTGAATCCACAAATTAAAAGCCTACTCAAGCACTTAACATATACATATATACATAATCATCAAGTAGGAGTACAACTCCTAGTGAAAGAGTTCCTCCAGGAAAGTACAGCCACCTTACCTATTTCTGCCGTGAAGCAGTAATGTGACCATTACAACATTTCGGTTTTGAAGTGTAAGGATGCTGATGAAATTACAGGCATGTGGGACTTATCAAGTTATGTCTCAGGGTGACGGCGCAGTGGCAGTGCCCCTCAGATCTTTGCGACTTAAACGTGGCATTGCAACTCTCATCGTTAGGCGTGTCCCTGAACACCAGACGCACGACTTGTTCGTTTCGTTGCTTGATATCATAAAAAAAATCTGTCTACAAGAAAAACATTGATAAAAGAAATCCTTTCGTTGTAAGTTGTTACAGGTTACTGACAACGACGGTACGGGGTGTGGGTACTGTACTACGTGAATTAAATGATAAAACTTAGGTTAGCGCATTAAATATATTTTATGGTGTATACCTAATTATGGCATTGTAGTTTTGAATGAACTAATTATATGAAATAATTAGAAAATTACTCCAAATTATGCACTTGTTGTTATTTTACCTAATTCTTTGACGGTTGACCAGCGAAATGAAATCAACGGTATTTTAGCTTTTAGAGTTCAAGCCTAAAAAAATTAACTAATACGTAACTCGAAAATAATATACATTTTAAATGAAATGACTCGATAAAACGATCTGAGTTTTCTTTTTGTGACTATTATTGTGAATTGCGATCCTAGCTTTATTTAGCACTTTGAATGTATATTTAATGTACTTTTTATAAAAGCAATGTTGGGAGTTATTTCAATGCTTAAAGTATGATTTATTGTTCGGCGTAATCCAAGCAAAACTTTTTGAAACGTAATGCTGGGACATTAAACTCCTATTATCCTTCGGTTTTTACTGAAACTTTATTAAGTTATGATTTCGTATAAGAAAGATTCTTTCCGACCTCATAGTGAAGGTAATTAAAACGAAGCATGCTGTTGATATACCAAGGTATATTGTTTTATAGAATAAATTAATAAATTGGAAATAGATAAATATACATATAACTTAGCCTAAACACTTGTGTACAAAAACCATCTCGGCGCTACATGGAAACACAAGACTATCATTTTCTACAGTACAGACATGGCTAACACATCTTGACTAGATTTCACAGTGGTACAAATACAGTCTTACAATAGCGTCCGTGCACTGAGTTTTGTACAAAAATATCTTATATTAATATCACTTGATGAGAGGTGTGAAGGCATTCACTTGCCGAGCAGAATCTTGCGGCCAGCGCCGATATTCTGGCCGGCTTGTGTGGCACCCTTGTTGGAGCCAGCCTGCAGACCGATCACGGTCTGGCCAGCTTTCAGCACCTCCTCGGAGAAATCACGCTTGCACTCATCGGATGGTTTGGGACCAAGGTAAGGGCCGTTCCACTCAGGGTGTCTGTAGGTCTAAGAAAAATAAACAGGTCCATCAATCATCAAGATACTGCTGCGCAGAGAGTGTGTCCCCACTCGGCCTCTACAGAATTACGTGACCTTGGATATTTATGAAAACTGAGGTAACGTTACATGTAGGTCGTAAATCTTGGCTAAACCTGGCAAACGTCCAACTTCGAATACGAAACTATCAGGCAAACAGTGTTAACACGCTATTGCGTTCAAACGCATTGCCCGTTCTTGTTTGTTTATTATACAAGGATAGAAATAGAAAACTGTAAACTTACGAATAACGCAAAGATGGGCTACTTAATATAGCTATAATATAATGTATGTTGCACCTTAATACGTTTATACAACGATAAGGTATGAATATAAAGAAAACTATCTTGGGTAATGGATCTACATTAGTTAGTTCTTGTAAAATGGTAGCGATTGAATTAAAATAAAGGTGCTAAAATTTTATCTAAAGAGTAAGATGAATCCATCACCTAACACTTGATACACTTGAATCTGTGTGGTTGATGGTTTAAGTGATCGGAGTGCTTACCTCACGGCCAAGGGCGAAGAGTGTGCTGACGACCTGGGCGATGTCCTTTTTCTCCCAAAGGTCCACAGTCTGGAATACGTCGATGTCTGGGACACCATACGCTTTAATCGCTGCTTGGAAACTGTGGGAGAACAATTCACTGTTTAAAACGTTTGGAGGTTTAAGCCTTAACGAAGACCAAATTTTTTGCGTATTTCCTTTTTTAAATAAAATAAAAACAAAGTTAGTTTAAAAATTCAGCTTACAAGGTTCTATAATACCGAGAATGCTTACATTTTAAATTAGAACTTACTTGGTGATGTTCTCCATCATCTTGAACTGACCACCAGAGGTGTTGATCTTGGGGACGGAGCCGGGTTTCAGCTTGTTAATGAGCTGGCAAAGGACGGTTCCGTCCTTGAGTACTTCCTCAAATGCTTCTTTAGGAGGAAACTTAGCACCGAGGACGGCCTCAATCCATTCCTGGGCTTCTTTCTCCTGCTCGGGGTTGCGCTTGGATGCGAGCTGTTGATACGAATTACATATAAAGGTCAATGCATAAGGTTGTCTCCTTGGAAATGTTTCTTCTAGATTCTTGCGATTTTTTTGCTTAAGAAATGGCGAGAATGGAGTTTTGGAAATATTAAGTCAGTAGTATAATTAAGCGCACTTTATGGCAATAACATGATTCTTGTAGGGAGAACTAAATTTTTTGTGTAATTGGAAAAAAAAATAGTAATTCAAACGTAATGCATTCTGACCTTAGCGCGGACTTGGCGTTCCAGAGACATGTTGTGTGCTGTGTGTGAAGCCGAGGTTGCGAGTGATAGCGCGGCTGGTAGCTTCGGTAAACTGAACTCCAGAAAGCTTACTCGGTGTATTTATATGCGCGTGCGCAGACTGCGCCCTTCTGGATAACATACCGCGCACCCGATGACGGGCCCGACGGAATAAGCCGCTGACTCAACAGCCTTTATTCAAACTTCTCTAATAATTAAGTACTTCAATCAATTATTTTTTTACAATTTATAGTTGAAGTACCTATTCGTTAATTACCTGCGATTTGTGAATATTTAATATAATTTATTTTTATAAATGTTTTTTCCGCAATGATATAATTTGATGCCTTTATTCCGATTAATATTTTTCTTCCTATTTTTCTGCACATTGCGTTCTATACGTACGTAATCTTAGGTTACGTATTATAAAATATTATATAATTAAATGTATAATAGCAGTATATGTACTTAAATACTTATTTGTATTGTGTAATATCAAATTTATTTATTAAATGTCAACTCGTTGATTGTCCTAAATAAATAAAACATAATAATCAATGTTTTGTTACGATTGTTTCTTGTTGAAGAAACTAATTGAAGGTTAACGGATGATACATTTACGATAATGAAATCTGGTTAGCCCACGGCATGTAATATGTGTTTCATCGAATTCTGTACATGACACTGCTAATAAGCATATGTAGATTACATTGTTATTAGTAAAATTCAACACCTCTGAATTACGAAAATTTGACTACGAATTAGAAATAATACTAGATGAAGATACGTAATATATTGTAAAGCGTTTCATCACTGCTTAATCTACAGTAATAAAGTGCCAGACAACCACACTAATGACCTGGTCTCAAAATAGGGAATTTCCTGTGCTATGAGAACCAGAGCAACGAGATTCACTCTCTACATGTCTTCATTATGTACTTCAAACTTATGTGTAACGGCAAAAATGTCTTTGAAATGTATTTTATTTGGATGTTAGTTTTTTACAACACCAAGAAACTTTAGTAAGACCAGAATTGTTGAGAATATCAGCATCAACATCCGTGGATAATCTGCACAAATTTTGATATCTGCATCCACATCAGCATCGCCATTCATCGATGCTGATATTCATTGAGGATATTCGAGTCCTGACATGACCTAAAAGGCACGCTGGAATAATTTATAAAAAACCTTCCAGATACAGGCTGTAAGCCGAAAAAGCAGCTCAGCTCTTGTTTTTAATATATATTATCTTTGGTATTGTAAACCAAAGAAAGTAGAAAGCTTTTTATGTAGATAAATTCAGTAAGGATATACATTTTTGCGTTTTTAAATACATCAATCAGCATCTGCTGATGTGTAAAAAACCTGCATCAGCGACACCCTGAGTAACAAATTTTTTTTCATTATCTCAAGTGATGGGTCGAACAAGCCGTGTGCTTGATAATAAGAAAAGCCTATCCATAACGGTGGCAATGCCAATAAGAGCTTTAAATCACAAAGATCTGAGGGGCACTGCCACTGCACCCGTCGTCCTGAGATATAAGTCGTAAAGTCTCATGTGCCTGTAGTTTCACCAGCATCCATACCTTTGAAAACCGGAACGGAACGCAGTAATGCTCACATTGGCGGCAGAAATAGGTATGCTTTATTATAAGTTTAAAAGATACTTTAATTAGCTTATTGTAACTCATTATTACTGACATTTAAGCACCTAATGAAAATAACTAAAATGCGTCGATGCCCACGAATTACCTTAAAAGGCACTAGGCATAAGGCGGGCTTTATAACGAAGCGCCCGCCCACAGCCACAACGGCAAGGGTGACGGAGCGTGCTTCTTTGAGATATCATTGTCGCCGGCTGTGTGCCCACGCGCAGACACGGACGGCCTCATGCTCTCCTACACACATAAAATGTTCCGTACGTTTAATACAAACTTTCAGAAACACGAAATTTTTATTTATACTCCTCTTGCTTTTAAATTTAGATTTATTTTTGTTTTTATGTAAAAATTCACCTATAATAACATCAGACATTTTTGATTAGGTTTGTTCAACCTTTATTTCTTACAACTGTGACTTCTAACAAACTTGATCGCATTTTATGTATTTTGTATAGGTTTAATACACACTTCACTTTTTATAGCGTACCTATTTTAATATGTACTATTTTATGTATATTAGCAATGGATTCTACAGACGTAGGGTCTTATGGCGTAGTTATGTGCACGTCTACGAGTATATTTGTATATTTTACTGGCTGCTATTATTCTACATAAGAAGTCCCTAAAAATATTATCTCTAAAAACAGTCTCTTATTAAAATAGTTTCCTAATCAACAAACACGTCACGGCTACGACACGCGCTCTTTGAATGTTGACAATGTCCAGCTTTGGATGTAGGCGGTTATGAGTTGGCAATGCCAAAATATGTGTACGCTTACGTCGTCTTTTCCTTCGCATACTCGTAGAAACCATTTTTCAATCTTGACAACTGCTTTGCTTCTAACGAAATTACAAGAGATAGTGTTTTCAAAATCAGCAACTGTTTCTGTATTCTTTTATAATTTTATTATATTTTAGTACTAGCATCAAAAAAATCACTGTCGATTCAAATATAGGTAAATACTTATGTTGTTAAAGTATACAGAATTAATGAGACCGATGAGAAAATAGCTGAGTGGTGACCACTACTTGTAGATGGCTTATATTTAGTAATAGGTATTTGTGACTTTGCAAGTTTTGTTTGACACACTGTCCGTTGATTCTAGTTTTTTTTTATTGAAGTTGGCAATCAGTCAGACAGGCCACCTGATGGAAGGTAGTAACCTCTACCTCTTTAAAATCGTAATAATATTAAGACGAATATAAAGTGGAACTAATACAATATATACTGTAAACGAGAAAAGTAATTCTAAATAGTTTTTTGTTATTTGATAGATTGCTTAGTATATTTTCCTGTGTAATGATCATTAAGAAAGATCAGTAGAAATAATGAGAAGGTTGTAAATCTAAACGATAGATGGAGTAGGTCGGCAGTTTATTATACATGCACTTCCTTTCGTCGATTTAATATTTCCTTGAAGTGGTTTTCTAATAATATTTCAAGAACATTGCAAGGCGACAGCAGGTGATATATGTAAATGTTCACCTTGTCCTGACTTTGAATCAAAAATAACAATTGATAAAAGACGCGAGGTGCTACATATTCTACAGTATTAAACTGCAATAATTTAATGCCTTTAATATCAATAAAAAAAACTTTATCCAATTTAATAGCTTATTTTCACACCCACCTATTTTCCCGGCATTTTGGTCAGGTTATACGGGCCGTACTCGCGTAGTCCGTGAGCATGGCCAGTGCAAACTTGCCGAAACTATTAAAATTTTTAAACGTGTTTAGTCTCGTTTTCAAATGTTAGTAGATACAACGTAATCAGAAAGTTTAAAAGTGTATATCAACAAAATAACTTTGCAATCGAATAGCCAACGAAATGAGTATAATGTCTATCAAAACACTTATTATCCATAATATATTTATTGTATTATTTTATCACAGTATTGGCCTTCCATTTTGTAAATACTTTGATTTTGTTGTTGTTTATAAAAAGCTTTTAACTACCTAAGACCCAGCAAACTACAATGGGAAAATGCCCAATGTACCTACTAAACATAATTATATGTATGCTTCATGCAGTATGCTCTCAGTGAAAAACCTAATATAATATCGCATTAAAATTTAGCGCTGTATATATTTGTATAAAGCGCTAAATTGGAATGCGATATTTTCATTCTAATGCACACTAGGCGTTTACGAGATCATAGGATCTCGTAATTGTCGGGTCTGAATCACTTCATTTTTTTTTAATAATAATAACGCACACACTCAACATAGCCCCGCACTAGGGAAACCCTGTGTCGCGGGTGCTATGGACACACACATAGACAACCACAAATTACACCCAAACTCACGAGAGAAATAAATGTAAGCCATATAAATATTTCTCTCGGCCCGGGAATCGAACCTGGGACCTCTGCGTGGCAGTCTGGCATGGTAACCGTTCGGCCACAGAGGCAGTTAAAATTATTTACGAATTCTTGGGAGGTTACATAATGTATTATTCCATTAATTTAACAATATCAATTCCTTAACATCTTACATTCGCATTAACCCTACAAAGAACAACGAAATAAAAACCAAAAAGACACTGTAATACGCTCTTTATTAAAACACCCCTCACAAATTCCTCGTAATTTTACATACACTCAGGGTACATCACTATGTTTATTTACAATTTAATTTGATACATATTTACATCACTGTCCCACTCTACACGTGCACCATCAAAATAGTAGCGCATAGAAGAAGTCGTATTTCAAATTCTCTAATTCAAGAAATAGCTTTAAGTACACAAAACAAAACTATGCTTACTAAACTGAAAAGAAATAAGTATTTTCGTTGCGTAACAAACCAGGAGACTACGTACGACACGTAACAAAAAACTTATAATGCTATTGAAGATAATTTGTACAATTCAAAAACACATCGTCCCGAAAATGTATTATATTTTTATTTCAATTATAGCACGTTAAGCTTTCACTCTCAATTTAAGAATCTAAACGAGTATACTTGGGTAGACGTATACAATTTCATGGAATGTTTATTTACAAACATTATCACACGTATTTGATTATAACCTCTATTATTAATATCTACCATCGTCTTATTTTAACAATTTTAATAAGTACAACCTTGTACGAAATGTAACGCACGTTTGTACAATAAATACATCTAAAACATTCTTTAAAAGTTTGTTATTGCGATATTTTAATGGACACAAACATTTGGCACTTTAATCTTTCTTCACTCGTTTTAGTCACATTGCAGTCTCGTTTAGGGAACACACTCACTTTCTGGAATGCAACTTGGAATGTTCGTTTAACTCGAATGACTGATTAGGTCTCGCGCGAGCACTAAAAATGTGTTGTAAGGACATGAGGTTTAACGCGTGTTTTGGTCGCTGGAGACTCGGCGTGCAGTTACACCGGTGACTCAAGGCGACAGCTACACCCATTAGAAAAGGTGATTGTTCGTTTTGGCCAAGGTCCCGAGGTGGTCGGAGAGCAGATAGTTAGGAGGGGCTACTCCCAACAGTGGAAACCCTGAGGTTTGACGCAGCAGGCCGCACCCACCGGCCCACTTGCCACCAGCTCCGCTCACAGGCGGCGCGCCCACTCCTCCACCCCCATCAACTCCATTGATCTCGTCACACAATTTGTTACCTATAAAACAAAATAAATCACAGAACGTTTAATTGTCTTTCTTTTGTAGACAAAAAGACGGAAGGTTCAAACGAATTAGTTGCCACCTAAATTGCAGCATCAAACATAGAAGCACATATAAACTCTTGTATACAAATCTGCCCGATTATGAAATCAGACTGCAGCTCGGCGGGTGGGTGAATATGGAATAATCGTGGTAACACAATTAAGAGCTAATCACCTAATCCTTGCCGCGCTGCTCGGTTGTTTATTCAGACCTGAGTGACAATCGCGCGCACAATTAGCGCAAATGAGCCGAAGTGAAAATCTGGCGGTTGCGGCGGCGCGGGCAAGCGCGGGCGGGTGCGGGCACGTAATGTGATTAATGCGCCCGCAAGTTGCCATTAGCCGCCCATCCCAACAACGCTCTATATTGCATTTCTGACATTATACTTAGTTAGTAAAGGTAAGACTCCCTACCCCAGGCTAAAAAGATAAATCCTCCTGTAAAGAAGTTTCATTCTGCTTCTCCCGTAAATTTCATCTCAATCATCAATCATTTTAGCAATAATTTGCTTGAATCCAATAAGAATTAATGTACTGTATTATAGTGTGGGACTATCTAACAACGAAATAATAAAACAGTTCACAAATAAGATTAGGTAATACCGAGTTATGTGACCTGGCAAAGGACAGAATCAAACTTAACCTAAATTCCATTGTCCTATAAATAAAAAACACTTCTCATCGGCTTGTCTGTCGTCACAAATTTCACTATATTTAAAACTTACTATTCCGAATGTCATTTAGTCAAAATCAGTCTTATTTTATTATGCGCCTACGTATGTAGGAAAGTAGAAATAACTCGATCGGTACGGCTACTGGTCGAATACACTTTAGTGACTCACTCTGCTATAATTTCGGCGATCAATGTAACAACACAGAAGATTCCGCGGATGATATGATGTCTAAATATAAACTATGACATCACGATTCGAGGTTTCAAAAATACTCAACTGTATTTTTTTTTCAACAAATCATGTGCTATTTAGTAATCGCTTGAAATTGAAATATTTTGTTTACTCTTGAGAACATATTCAAAAGCGTGTGCTTCTGGTGGTGGGACCATAATATTATTTTGTGGTATGAAAATACAATAACCCTTGGTAGTTGTCGGTTTTTATCATTTTGCACACGTTTGTCAACATAAATAATAATATAGAGGAGAATCTTTTTAAAAATAAAAGCAAAAAGGTAAAATATTTTGCACACTTGTATGTGCTAAGCGAATATATGTAGTATCTACCCAGTTCAGTTATTTTAGTTTGTAACTGGTTTGTAAATGCAATCGGTAAATTTTTGTAACACCAATTTTCAACGCAGAGATGAACTTTTTTTATTTTAAAGTAAAGTGTATTTTTACCTAAGGTCAACTCATTAATTAGAACCTTGTCACCAATTAGCGTTCTCGATAATTCGCTACAAGTTACCGAACCAGTGAGGGTGACAAGAGAAAATGCTCATTTTTCAGTGAGCGCGTCTCTTCCATTGCCAAAATAATCTCTCTAAAATAAAAATTACTTCATTCACTACAAAGCAAAGCCAATGAACAATTAACTTTTAAATAAAGTTTTGTGTTATGAAATCATTAAACTACCACTTGATATGTGATACTGATGCGTAAGTCCATTAGATTATTTTTAAAGATTTCGATTCAGTGGGTTTCGAATTTCACATCAGTTAATATTTTGAGCCTGTTTCTGTTACTAATAATACGCATCACACCAGTTACCTAGTCTCAAATTAAGGACTTCTCTGTATTCCCTGAACGAAAACAACTCCGTGGCAATACCCACGAAACCCAAACCAGAACCAATTAAAAACAAAATCGTTTCTGAAATGTGTTCTACCAGTAATCAAACTTATAAAATACCTGAGACTTCCTCATCTGGCATACATAGAAATAACGGTCGGGACCAAACGAGGACTAAGGTATCATTTCACTTCCTTAAATAATAATATAAAATTAAATAAAAATTAGATAACCTAAAGAAAAGCCGCGGTAGCCTAATGGTTTGCCTTACGGCCTCTCAAATAGAGGCTAGGCTTGTATAGTTCATGAACTACAAACTATTAGGAATATATTCCTGACACTGACCGACATGAACCAGTTCGACTTGCACGGTCTTAGTTCATCGGTCTTTTTAGTTCAGTACAAACTAGGAACTGTCTGCTTTGATAGTTCACCTGTCATTTATTCAGTTAGAGCTGTACGAGTGGGACAATTAGCGATCTTTCACTTTTTTTAGTACAAGTTCGAGTGGGATGCACGACTCAACATTGCCTCCAATTTTGTAAAAAAAGATTATATATTTAGAATGACAGTCTTAAATCTGTAAAATATAAGAAAAATCAAATAGCACCGTTTCCATACAAATTGTATGTTCAAATATTTGGTACAGTGTACTATTGAACTCATAATACTAGAAGTCCATAGTAGTTCATGTGAATAAAATAACTAGTTTGGAGCGTCCGTTCAATGTCCGAGCAAGGGCAAGACGAACTAAGGAATAAACTAGAAGACCGTCCTAGTTCGTTGACCGATTGAACTAACTAGGATCGCTCCCTCTCCTCCTTTCGGTCCTTACCGGTCTGGTACAGGTCTAGCAGAGACCGTGAGTTCGAATTGAGACTCGCAGCTGTAAGTTTCTCGGAATTTAAGTAAGATATTTAATTTTATTCTATCATGAGCTTTTCGGTGAATGAAAACAACATCGTGATGAAACCTGCACGTCGATGAAGGTTCACAATCGTCGGAAAACGTGTCAAGTGCCGAACCCGCACTGGACCTATGTAGCCTAAACCCTCGCCTGAGAGGAGGCCCGTGCCCAGCTGTGAGACGAATAAATGGGATGGTGATGATCATAAAAATAACGTAGAACGTACTTATAATGTAGTTATATGTATATGCACCTCTTCAGAGACAAAAATATAAATGTTTGTATATACTTGAACAAATCAACCTAACGTTTATCGAAGTCGTTTTGTTTGTCACTGAACGATTTCCCTGAAAAGCTGTGGCCATTTTCTTTAGGGTGCTGCGCCCTCGCGGCTCGCGCAGTTATTTTAATCGTAAAATTAGAGATACGCGCCGAATACTTTATCACGCACTTACGGAAATTTACGGCAACACGGCCTGATTTTATTATGACTACTTATAACAGTGAACTCACCGAAATTCGTAGAAATAGGTAAGAAGTTAGATTTTCCGTTTAATTATGTTCAAAGTTAAAAAATATTGAAATGGGTTTATTTCTGGAAATATTAACTGTAACTGCCTACATTTTATAAATTAAAAATAACTTGCTACAAACTAATTTAAAAATTGTAATAGGGTTTTGAACCTAATATTGTAAATGCGTTATCTTGGCTGTTTGAATTAGCTCTTCCTGCTGCAGTGCTGTTTTGCGGTAGTAATAGGTAGGGTGGTTATATATTATACCTATATCCTAGTGGGTTTTATTTGCACAGACCGAGAACTCTACCCCTAGTGCCATTAAATATCAAATGTTGGCTTTTTTTTGTGTGGAGCAGCAGTTGTTTCTGGATTTTCTGATAAAAGTAATTTCTTTTCAGAGTACACAGTTTCTATAAAAAACTTAAAATGTACTTTCCACGAGACGCTATCTGAGCATTTTAAGATAACACCCTGTCTGTTTTTCTAGTAGACGTTCATGTTACAAATATTGACTCACAAAAAAGAAGACTAGCTGCTTGGCATCTTCTTCTGTTGTCCTCACCTGCATTGGTGATGGGTTTGAGATCGGGCGGGGAGAGGTGCGGGAGTGCATGATGCGCGGGCTGCGGCGCGGGCGCAGGCGGTATAGGGTGCGGCGATGGCGCGGGAGACGTGGGTTTATCACGCTTGCCTTCGGCTTTAACTGGAGCCTCGCCTGCTTTCTGTTGCGCTAAGCGCTCCTGCTTACGAAATTTCGCTCGCCGGTTTTGAAACCATACCTGAAAATATAAAACTTTTATCGTTAACTCGTCATTGGAGATGTTTAAAATTCAGTTCTTATACAATGTATTTGAGTACCTGAAGGATGTTCACTATAGTCGATGAAATTAGATTACTTCTAAATAGTCGATTAAATTATTTCAACTTACATACTCGTACACTAAAATGTTTCTTGATAAATACCAATCGAAATAGCGTAACACAAATAAATTTACATATTGGTATATTGTGAATGTAAATTAAAACCAGAACGCCAATGAAGCGAAAAGCATCGTAAACAAAATTAAAAACAACAAAAAACACAATGAAAATGCCAGGAATGGACGCGGGTCCCAATGAGTAAACAAAGTTAGCGCGCGACCCGACTAATGGGAACGCATCCCTTGCATTTCGCGCCAAATTTTAATGCAAACCGTTTTATATTCGTTCGAATGCGCGCAAATCGGAATTGATCATAATTCGATTTGGTGCGAGCGATAATTGCAACTGCCACTGGCGCTGATTGGGCGGCGCTTGGAAAAAAACTCGTGCCACCGACAACCGGGACAATCATACGCACGCCACCGTCCGTTTGTTCATCGCAGTTTGTGCTGATGATGTTTGCTCTTCTTCAGGTATGTACGTTCAACTGAAATATGTACCTACTACGAATTCAAATGTGGAACGCTTCCGTACGTCTCTTGTCGAAATTATTCAAATTCTCATTTACATTATTGTATAAAAGCGACGAAAAACATTATAATACTTTCAATCTTCTGAATTTGAAATTGGAAACATGAATAGAGAGATTAGAAAAATAAAAAATATTCCAAACAATTTAAATAACCTCCAACCTTAGAATACTAAGCCTCCAACCATATATGTTTACTTCCTAATATTAGACGCCTATAGATGGATTATCCGTGTAAATTGGTCTTCGCAGTCATCTTAACAAACGTTAATGACCTACTACTGTAAGAAACTCTGCAAATTGTTTACGACCATCTACATACTTATAAATACATATAAAAAACTCAACGGTGAGTCCATTTTCAGAAATTGCTGAAATTGTTTTCATTAATTTGCCAATTTTTAAACTGTGTTAAATAATGAGAGAAACTAAGCCGTTAAAACTAAAATGCCAATCGTTGCTACAATTTATGACCAAAACATGGATATTAATGAGTTGTTTTCAGTCGTAATTTCTAAAGGAAACTGTTACAGTTGTTGATTATTTAACATAAAGGCTATAAATAGGCACCAAATGCATCTCGGATTACTACTAAACTATAAGCATTGACATTGAAATGAAAATATATAATGCCAGTTGTGAGCGCACGATTATGATTATAACATACCGATCCCACATAAACTCTGGAATTAGCCTCATTGGCTACATTTATTCACTAACATTCACCGGCTACATCCCTCATTAAGATTTAATTAGCCATTAGGGCAAAACGCCTATAAATTTCAAGGTGCTCCTGTTATTAATAGAATGTAGATAGTTCTATGTAATAGTAAAATGCATGAACTGTAAAATCTAGGCATAACAATCGACAACTATATTATGAGTTGTGTATTTTATGTATGTTCGCGCTACATTTGTTCAGTAAATGAACTCGAAGATTGCTGAAGTTCATCATTTTGTTAGATCTATCTGAAAGAAAATCAGTGCCTCCGAGTGGAAAGGTCCCACGTACGTGCCCGGGTTAACCAAGCGGCAAGCTCGCCGGCGACTAACGAACACGCGCTCGCTTGATTGGCTCGCGATCAGCCACCGGCCCGGCCCCAGGCCGCAGGCTCCGGACCCCGCTGGCTCCAACCTGCACGCCTTCCGCATTACCTACAGATTGGAAAAAATCAAAACCCCGGCAACGTCTGCCGCATCCGCAAACAAACAAATAATACAACATCCACCGCCAATACAAATGAGTACCGATACGACGGCGAGCGGAATGCGAAGTCGGAGTGAAGCCGAGCGTGGCCCCGCGGCAAATAAACGTCCGCCGATGTGTTTGGAGGAATTCCTTGCGATGTTTACCGAATGCGATTCGTGCGACTAATGTAAATATTTCGCAAATTTTTAACCAAATCGTAACCGTGCTGCTTTGAATTGATGAAATCATTTCAGAAGATTTCATGTAAACAATCCGATCTATTTTGGTGGAGTAGATACAATCGTAGATAAATACAAGTATATGTGCAAGCAAATGTCAATAATAAATAACGGGTGGGCAATTAAGCTCGGGGTCGGAACAATCGAGCGCAGCATCGAAATGCACTTTGCAAATGAACCGAATTGGGCGGAGAGAACACGCGGGGCCCAGGCGACGAGGCGGGCGGGACGCAAGGGACGACGACAAATGTAATTAAACACGAGATGCACACTCGCAGATGCTATCTTTGGGCACATTAACCGATAAGGTATTGTTAGATGAAGATCGCCGAATTAAATCTAATTAAAAAATATTACTGCATGAAAATATGTGGATTGTAGAAAGGTATCAAAGTGAAGGCAAACAATATGAGATTAATTAATTCAAGTATACAGCTGTCAAATTTAGTTTCCAAATTCTTGTACCGGTTAATTACGTGTAAACCGGTGCCAACGGGCATCATACCAAAACTGTTACTCATAAATATTACAGTTATTGAGATTCATTTTATAAATTTGTTAAATAATCACAGGCCTGCGTGATGGTAATGACATTACCATTATAGTTCCATTACCAGTACTGTACTATGTTTAAAAATTTGAAATGATGTTTTCGACTTTTAAATTGCAGTACAATGTGCATATTTTTAACGTGTGTAAATTATTTTACTACATAACTTTACTGTGACATTTTGTAGCAACAGTCACCTTACAAATTCATAAAGGGTAGTTTAATATAGTTCCCTGCGCAAACAGCGGCAAGCAACAATGGTTGAGTATTAAAATAAACAAGCGGTTTGCGTCGCCATGTGGCGCTCGCGCTGTCGTGGCGAGCAAACAGCAAACACGGCTAATATATTCAACGGGTTGTGCTCCCGACCAGCCTTTCTCTCGGCTACTACAACTTGCACCGACAACTTCGTCTTTGGTATTCTAATGAACGCTAAACTAAAACATGACTTCGTGCATACACAGAGACTTCGGTCCCCAATTAAACATTTATTTCTTCAATAGGACAATGCACAAGCACAAACTTGCAAGTCATCGCACGCAGATCATTCCTCATCGAATTAGCTTGGGGAGCGTCATGTGTTCAGCCTATTATTTGGCACTTGAATGTAAAAAATATTTAGTGCGAAGCTAACGTAGCGGAAAGTAGAGGGATTGTGCGCAATTTTTCACGCACTAATCGACGTGATCATCCGATCAAACTCTTTATTTAATCTACAGCCAATTCACTAAAGCCAGATATATATTTGTAATTTATGAAGAATTCTAAAAAGATAAATGGTTATTTCCTAAAAGAATTTTGCCGTGAGGCTGAACTTCGTTGAGGAGGGTAATGTTTTAATTAATTTTACGTTTTAAGTTCAAAGTTTGCGCGAGACCGCGCTGCTGGGATGTTTGCCCTGTCGAGCGGCGACTACGGGCTCCGGCGTTATGTACAGAGGCAGGTAGGGGTCACAGCGATGTGGCGGCGTCTTTATTTGACACGTTGTTGGAGGGCGAACCCTCGAGCCACGGGCGTATGAAAAACGTGAGGCCGCGCGGAATGATCTAATTGTATTCATTAGCCGGACTGGGCGCACAAATATTGACTGTAGCCAGTTCGCTCAACTCTGGCTCGCGCAGCATCCGCATCTACCTCCGCATGCTTTTGATCTCATATCTTTGCACTATTACTTAAATTTTAAAATGTTTTCCAATTATTTACTACACAATATTATTCGCAATTGAATGCTACAAATCATTCATAAACACTCATTGTGTGTCAAAGAAGAAACTTAAGCTGTCATAATTCTCTAAGTAATTGAATGGGGTAAACAAGTTCAAGAAATGAGCTTATTATAATAATAAGGGCAGTTAATATTATTCCAATATAACTGTCGGAGAAAGTAAATCAATCGTTTGGTATGGCGCGGCCGAACGCGATCAAACACTGCGAACACACCCCCCTGTTTATACTTAGCGGATGAAAAGGCAACACCGAACGCCCCGGAATAATATTAGCTACCCTCGATAATCCAGCCAATTCTATCACCTCCGCACCCGGCAAACCAATTTACACCCTATATTTGAACGTTACAGTCGAGTTTTAATTATTATTTTATTGAGTGTAAGGTCATTTCTAGATTGTTAATATTTTTTTAGTAACTTGGAACATGTGTTAACATTTGCCGTTAATCCAGGATTAGCACGTCATAATAAAGAGATGTAGCAAGTTTATTTAGCCCGTCTGTCGATCATTCGACAGCGTTTAGCGCTTAGTGACAGGTGCGTCGACGCAACTCATCTTGTTTGATTGAGACCTCTGTTAATATATTCATGGGGTGGTATTTATTATTCAACGACAATCAACAAGTCATTGTCGTTCGAAATCTCGATTTAAGTCTCTCTATTTACTTTGACAGAATATATTGCAATCTGTAATCGCAGCGGCTTTACACAAATGAAAATTTTATTTTCAAAAAGTTTCTTCCTAAAACAAATAATAACTAACTTTAAAACTACTGGATTTGAAACTAAAACTTTCATTTCAAAATTTTAATTACTCTTAAAATCGTCACATTGATTAAACTCTACTACTCATTCGTAAGCAGATTCTTCTGAGTAGAATGAGTAAGAAACTCTAGTGGTTGCTCTTTGTAAATAAACATTTGTATTTATTTCAAATATTTTAGGTCAAGACAACCGGCAAGAACTAACCGGGTCGCTACCATGGATTTTTGCCATCCAAGTACCCAGAATTTAGAGTAAAGTATTTAGTGTAAAGTTTTTGTTTCAATATAGTTTTAAACCTCGTAAATGACAAATGTTGAACATTAAGCGAAATTTTATCGTAGAAACTTGTGACTTTATGACGACGATTGTCAAGAACAGCCAGTTTATATTTATTCTTCGTATTAATTTTATGCGTATCACAAGTTTTCATATTTTTTCATATTGAACCACTTACTTGAGTAAGAATTTTTTTTTAACTTTTCCCTCAATGACACTGTGACCCAGAATGTAAATTGCCCTAACCGCACGTTTTTTGATAATGATTATATAAATAATTCCATTCGTATTTGCCATAGGATATTGAATATTAAAATAATGCACACATAGTAGAAAAGGCAATGACATAATTCTAAATGACAAAATAACAAAACACAAGCTCCTAAGTCCGCGACAGATGTGGACACGTCTCGTACGGACCATTGCTCTTGCACCCTTATTTTGTTAGCTATCATAAACACTGTTCGCCTCATAATAGTTCATCATATTCTATAATCATTAAGTTTTATAAACTCGCACTTAGTACATCCATTTCACCCATCACACAAGACAGAAATGAGTTTATTTTTATGTAAACAGGTGGTCATTGTCGCTCACGGATATGTGCAACATCAGAGGAGCTGCCTATGCGTTGCAGGCCATTGAGAGATTCACTTACTTTTTGGAGAACTCCATGTCATAGCACAAAGGAAATACATCAGCAGGGAGACCATTCTCCACATTGTATGTTTGAGGAAGAAATAAACGTGATGACCACGTGATCATGCAATGCCAGACATCTAAGACAAGTCCTAGAAAGGACAATGTACATCCGAAAATCGACGCAATAAATAAGTATTTATATTATTATGTGTGTTATTTATCATAACTTTGTGACAAATATTATTATTATACATAAGTATTATGAATCAAATAGTTGTTAAAAATAAAACATACAAATTCATTGAAAAACATTAAATCATGCATCTCGACAAACCAGGAATTGAACCATAAAGGGTCACTGGAACTAAACTGCTATAAAGGTCATCATAAATTACAATCCAAGTTAAACACAATCAATTAATCATTCGTAACCGTACAACTGGCACTTCCCTTTGATTTTCAATTAAAAATAGAACTTCGAAATTGACGAATCACCGTGATTGGTCGGTTCCGACAATGCGTTGCAATCAGTGATCGGCGCACGCGACGCGACAAATCACCGATAAGGATCGGCAGATGTTCCATTTGAATGGTTCCTCCTATTGACCGTGTGTTTACTTTTCATTTCTTTTCCTGTATCGCATTTGATCCCAATTATGCTAGTTTAGATAAAATAATGAATTTGTTACCTATATTTTCGATAAAATTTTATTTAATTTATAAAGTCATTAACTTTATATCGTTAGTATCAATCCAAAAACTGCTCATCTCTGGTTTCCTTAAAAATGTATAGGTTGATTTTATATTTTATCAAAACATTACTTTAGCATTAGAGAATATGAAGTAACTAGTGAATAATACTTACTATATAAAATTATGTACCTATAAGAAACATACAGGGTCGTGACCACCTCAAACTTAATACTTAGGTAAGATTTAAAATAAAACCTTTGCCTCTTGTAATAAGAATGAATCAGTCGAGTCTCTCGTGTGAAGCTTGATAAGACTGTACCTGTTAGATTTTATTCAGAGTATTTTTTCATTATCTACGAAACACTGAAGAAATTTTATCTCAGAACTAAAATAATTTTAAAAGTAATAAGTTACTAACCAGATGTTGAATTATTTTAATAGACTCGCAAACCCCTTGTAGTGTTGTATCATAAAGTGACTGAGCTGTAAATGAGTCGAGATCCGAATGATTAATGTTAAGTACGACTACAGTAGAATAAAATAGAGTTAATGTCACTTGTCCTGTTGTGCTGTGGTAAATGGATTGTTATAAAGGAACACTTGTGATCGTTTCTGATTACGCGTGCGTAGGGCAACATTGTATACAAAACTGTTACGATTCACCAACGAAAATAGAATCTTATATTTTAGTAATCATAAGCAATGTCAAAAAAAAGGAAATAAAAATTATTTATTTTCTGTCCAAGTAAGTAAGGCCCCAGCCTTACTTACTTGGACGCTCGTCGCATGGTTATCAAAATGTTTTTTAGGGTCTTAACTCTCCGTATGAATTCGTAATTAATAATTACGGTTTATTTTTTATTTTATTTTATTTTATTTATTGGAAGACCAACGGCTATCTTATAGAATAAAAAACTTAAATAATAATGGTGAGCCAATTATAGGTCCTCGCCGATAGATACATTTTGATTTGAAATTATTGAGCGTTAAATTACAACTAAACTATTATGACGCATTACGAACTATGGGTAAATATACAACACTTACAAATTCACTTTGCTATCAAAAAACAAATTACTCATTAGACGCTTATTATATCTATTTATGTAAAGGCATACTTATATTAAAGTAATAGACATCAAGGCTTATATTACAGCTTACAACGCGCTCAGATTAGACGAGACCGAAAACAAATTAACTGTGGGTGTTGAGTGGCAGATAGTTTAGCTCTTTTGCGCAGGAGTACCTAAATTAAAAAAAACACAAAACGTTATTTAGTGTAGGAATATCACATTCTAATCCATGTCAGTTTTAGTCCAATACTAATAATATAATATAACAATAATATAAAATTCTTCAAAAATTTGCCGGTAATGGATATTAGAACCCCATGATAAGTCAGAGAACCCCACATATAAATCTCTACCCCGCTGTGACATCGCGAATATCGCTTATGATATCCACATATCGCGCATACAGGATAGTTTGTGACGGCTCGCCTGTACCCCCCAAGACTTTGCCACACATATTGCTTTTGGATGAACTTGCTCTTTTATCTATTATTTCGTTAAAAAGAAAAAACAGTTAATTCTTTTTTATATGCTCGAACATACTTTTGTATTTTGATACAAAAGTTTGCTAGTATAAATTCGTGAAATTAACTATGTATTTCAAGATTTTAATTACTTATAACTATTCACATAAGCTTACTAATTATATTAAATAACTAAAGTACGTAAAGATCCTAATTATAATAAGAAAACATAATATTCCCATTTATTAATTTTTGTTTTGTAGCTACCTACCCTCTTCCTATTTTTATTATTGTAGAATCACTTTACTAAGTTATGATCTCGATACGACCCTTGACAAAAAAGCATGTGAAAATACGAATTACAAATCCCGAGGCGTTTGGTACGCTCCGACATGCCACGAAACAATTTTCTCACATTCAAATCGTAGTTTCATTTCATAGGGCGACTACACTTGATCCCCCGGGTCCCAGGAGACTAAACAACAAGTAACACGCTAAATGAAAAATAATTGCATGAGGATCAACCTGCCAAAGGGTGCAGACAGTGATAAAAATAGTAGCAACATATTGGCAAGAAAAAGACAAAAAATAGTAGTTCGAAAACTTTTCATATTAGCAATTTAGGGACTATATTGCAATGGGCGAACAGAACAAAATTTTGCGACCTCTGAGACCTGTTAATGTGAGAACCGAAGAGTAGAATGTTTTCACACGTTTGTAAGATTTACGATTTAATGGACCGAATGTTAAGGGAGAGATTATAATATAACATTATGATTTGATGCATTTTCGAGAGCTAAAGAGCAAAACTGGCGAGCGCTGAAGATATAGTCGAATTATGAAGTTACTTTATCATGAGACCAGGGGGTCTACTCTCGATCTCCGTCCGACATCCGTCCTAAACAATTACTGCCAAATAAGCAATACTTGACCAAATGAAAAGACGCGTGATACGAATGAAGCTTCATACTGGATACTTGTCTTTTAATTTTGTCGAATATTACTTATTTGACAGTAATTGTTTCGGACGAATGTCGGACGGAGATCAAGAGTAGACCCCCTGATCTCATGATAAAATAACTTCATAATTCGACTATATCTTCAGCGCCCGCCAGTTTTGCTCTTTAGCTCTCGAAAATACATCAAATCATAATGATTAAATTTCTGTCTATTACCCGTGGTACTGATACGCTCCGTAGCCCCTCCACGCGGCACCTCGCAAGTAACTTTTTAATCACTTTAAGTGCTCGCTACGATTTCCAACACTTCTTTATCGTGAATAACTAAAGAAGAAGAATGGTGTTTTATGCAAGGCTAAAGCTTTATTGGATCGTACGTTACATTGCAATTTCACCGAGTGTCATATTTCAATGTTTTAATATAAGAAAAATATACATAAATCGTGTGAAAATCCGAGTGAGATATTAATCGGAACTAGGCGAGACGAATTATCGTTTGATCTGCAGAACGATGGCGTCCCGTGGGAGAGCGAGCTATGGCGCGCGCGCAAGCTTCCCACGTCAGCAATGTGACATGCTTGTCCGGTGATATCGAGCTTATTAGCACCGTATCAAATGTCACGCTATTTTGCTATTATAAAATTAATCTCGCTGAGTGCACATATACATCTTTATTAGGCAGATTATCTTACTTTGTAATATCGAACATTTTAACCAATCTTGAAATCTAAGTGCTCTCTAAAATAGATAAAACATATAGTTAAACTGGAAATAAAACTATTCTTTCGAATCTAAGTCGCTTTATTTCCAATGTGTAGCAATCAAAAACTATAAACTTATTATTATTTTGAACTTGTTCTTAAAACGTGTCTCTTTGATATCGCAAACGTCAAAGACACAATTTCGTTAATTTATCCAGAAACCACAATTTCTTTGTGTCGTTCAGAACAATTGGACCGTCATTGTGCGAATCAGCGAGAAGTGCGACCCGCTAAGTGATTACTTAATCCCCAGCTCAATCAATGCGATTATCTAAGGGTTAGCACTAACCCGCCCTTTATCTCGGCGCCCTTGCGAACTATTACTGCGGTACCTATTCAAATTATGGGTCAATGAAAACATTTCGATTAACCTTGAACATTTTAAAAATTGTGATAAACCCTTATTAGTAAATTTAAGTCTGCAATCTCTTAGTCAGTTTATTTCAGTCAGTCCCGAAAAGCATTACGTCAGCTAAATTTGAAAACCTCGTAACTCCGTTTTTGGACGAAATCTCTTTTTCTCTTCAAGCGCAACGTCGGGCAATTAAAGCTTAAATATAACTTCTAGACCCTTTTTTAGCTATAAAATAAAGGTGTATTCATAGACTGTCATATAAATATTTGTAGTCATTTTGCTTTTTACGCTTATTTCAAAGTTCACATTAATGGATGTTACTTAGTCGTTATCTGTGCAATAACAATATTATGATTTCACTAGCATCTCAGCAATTCAAATACAACAAAACAGACTATAGCCATTTAGTTCCCCACTCGAAACGCAGCCAGCGACAAACATTTGTGGCAAGTGCGTCTAATCAGGCGCGAGCGTGCGCGTGTGACGCGTGCGTGTCGCGTGCCGGACACCTGCGAGGAAAGACACGTTGGGGGAACGACTGTAACACTACCATGCAATATATCGCCTTGAAAACTTACTATTTGAAAACTTTACATGTTGATTGTACTTGCAGAATAAAAAGTATAATAATCATATTACATGGATATGTTTTTAATTCAATTTGTGATAATCTCAGTACAAAGTACTAAAAATATCGACCTCAAAAGTCATTCATACCTACCCTAGTTTGCCACCCTTAGATATGGAATATTTTCTTCAAATCTAAATGGGACCACTACTGGACCACCACCACTCTTTCCAACAAAAAAGAATCATCAAAATCACAAATCCGGAGGCCGGAGTAATCGCGTAACATACATACAAAAACTCCTCCTTTTTTTAAATCGGTGAATAATTCATAATGAACATTTACAATAATAGTATCGCAATTTTTTCTTACAATTAGGCGTGAAACAACGCAACAACCGTAAACTACTTTACTAAAGTTTAATCTAATTAGACTGAAGATATTCAGCTGGCTGGCCCGAGCAGACGGAGTATTCCCAGAGGATGCAACGCAAGATCTAAGATCGAGAGGCGGATTGACATTTTGCCGGCGCGGCGACTCCCCCGGCACCCGACTACGCCGCCAGCGTGTCAATCTTTATTGCCGGCTTGGCAGGCGGCTGTGCCCACTGTCACCTGTCAGATGACCACGGTACTAATTGCAATAACGAGTGCTAGATACTATCTTCAACAACTGGATAACAACATACTTTAACAGCACCTCTAATTTATTGTATTGTTTCTGAAATATGTGCGGTAACTATATATAAATATTATTTATTAGAGGTTTATCCACAGAAAAAGAACCAGCAATACGCGGAAGCAGTATTTATTGAGAAGAGTAACGTAAATCATTACTACATTTTTCTCCATCAAATCTCTGCCCACACGAGAATAACAATAAAACCAAAATCGTCTACGATAATACAGAATTTATCGGCTCGGACGGTGGCTGCAGCACCGCTTGATGGATTAAATTGCCCTATCCCTATGACAACATGGGCACCGAAAAAATACGTTGTGTATTAAAAAGCAGCTGGTCATTTTTCAGGCAATTCCTTTTGCTCTAGTGGAGCAGGTGGCCGTTAGTCGAGACTTTTTGTTCACCCGAGGTTGCCGGATGGTGTGTGGGGTGGTTTACGGCAAATGGCACGTTTGCTTAGCGCTCGCGCTGTGACCAACCAACTGTTTGCCCATCGCCTCTGATGAATTTGAGTTCGTATGTTGAGTTAGAACATGTCTATTTACATTTTATTTTTCCCAATATTGATGTCAAATATATTTTTGTTTGTAATCTGTCGCACAAATATTGGTCTTTTTGGTGGTTAACAAAACTTTTTCATTGATATACAATAGTGTCGTTGTCACAATATTTCAGTTTAAATTTAATTGTAATCATGTAAACATTTTAATGATTTAACTAACATTTAATTTTTTCGTTCATGTAAATACGCATTCTGAAAGGTAAACGTTGAGAAATTCTTAAATATATTTTCATGCCGTCGTCGCGAACAAAATCCACCATCGAAATGCAAAGTGAAAATTTAGGGAATGAATATTAATAATTTAAAGAGAGTGTGGTTGCCCTCCTCCCCGCAGCTGTAGGTAGCTATAACTGTATGTAGCTACACTTTCGTTAAATGAATGCTTTCAGAGTTAAACGCATTTGCATGAAACACTGAAGTTAAAATATTAATCAATAACGTTGCTCCATCAACAATAACTCTAAATTAAACGTTTCGCGCTCGTACATCACCAACTACTGTTAGCATAATATTTTAATTACCTTTTCATTTTTCGACGCTCCCATTTATAAATAACAATGAAATTATATTTACCGAAAAGCGATCCGCGGGCTGCAGTTACCCAGTTTTAATTGTGATATGTGAATTTTCCAGGCGAGTTTTAATTATCAGGCGTCGCGCGCGGCTGAGTTACGCGACCACCCGCGATATTTATGACTACCCCCGCCCCGCAACCCGCATACCCATTCCGATACACTTTTTAACGTAATGAGCGCTTGCGAGGGTGCAACTGCCACCCAACTCTATGTAAACCAACGGGATTGTTTTTCCATTACGTGCCCAGCCATGTTATGTATCTTTCATATTTATATATATATATATATATGTATATATACATATATATATATATGTATATATATATGTATATATATATATATATACATATATATATATATGTACATATATATGTATATATATGTACATATATATATACATATATATGTATACATATATATATATGTTTACTTTATTCTGTAAATAAGTGTATACAGACTGATTCACGGCATATGAAATATAAAATAGAAGATGAAAACGGTGGTAGATGTCTGACGATTGTGTACACAGACATATGTCTAGATAGACGCCGCAAGTACGGCAATTTGTATTAAAACAGAGCGTGTCACGTCACAAGAACTATTTAGTGATGGGAACCTCCTTCCGCGCTAAATCGATTGATTGAACGGAATACACGTATTCCCTTCAATTAATCGATTCAAGTATTCGTTGATTACAAGTACTCGTGAAATATAAATACAGTAGAAAAATACCAAAACAAGATAGTTATGTCCTTGATTAAAAGTTGTTTTAAAAAAATTTTGATTACTTAAAACTTAATAATTTAAACTTTAAATTTTAATCAACTTCAAATATTAAAATTATTGTCCTTGAAATAATATAAGCTTATTATATAACTGTCTTTTTGTGATAGAAGATCTTATCGATTTACTTAAATAATGAAAATGCACGTCATTATATGAACTTGCAACTGCCTTAATTAAATTTACTAGATGGTTTTCCGTCGGTGATTGATTAAATTGGTGAATGGCAAGACAACTGAAAATGTTACTGCTGACAAAATATCTAAAATCTTACTACTAAAGTAACTTAAGGTTTACTTAATGTCGGTCTCGTGTAAATTTTTTGTGATTTGATCATGATTTCTCGGGTTCCTAACTCTGCTACTCTGCATATTTGGGTAGCATCTTTGGTGGGATAAACTAGACCACCTGCGTCCTTGTTCTGAAGCGTAGAAGCGCCAACTAAGTGTTTTTCGTTCGATTGATTGAACGGAATACGCGTAAACTCGCGTATTCCATTCAATTAATCAATTCTAAATTGGATAATTTTTGTTAAAGTATTTGTTGATTACAAGTAGTCTTAATATTAATATAATAGAAAAATACAAGAATAAGATAGTTTAGTCCTTCATTTTACTTTAAAAAAAATCAGACTTTACTTTTAATCGACTTCAAATATTAAAATTATTATCCTTCCAGTAAAATAAGCTTATTATATAACATCTTTTTGTAATAGAAGATCTATCGATTAACTTAAATAATTAAAACGCACCTCAATATATGAACTTGCGACTATCTTAATTAATTTTACTAGACGGTTTTCTGTTGGTAATTGATCAAATTGATGAATGGCAAGACAAATGAAAATTGTACTACTGACAAAATATGGTAACATCGTATTAATCAGAAGAGGTTTACTTAATGATGACCTCGTGTGATGTATTTGTTTATTATTTCCCGGATTTCTAACTCTGCATATTTGGATAGCATCATAAGTAGGATAAACTAGACCACCTTCGTCCTCGAAAGCAACGAACTCATACGTATGACCAACTCCAGGTTTTAATAAAGACAGCGCACTGTTAATTCTTTGCATTATATATTTTTTGTATTACTCGTAATAATTAAATAATAGTAATAATTTGCTCACTATATTCGGACATTCGAGGCAACGTGCTGCAAAAATTATCGAAATTACAGATACTACTGATAATTCATACTAAAAAACTGAAAAAAAAAAACGAAACGTTACTAAACGTTAAAACAAAAGAGTTTTATTTTTTTATTTATTTTTATAATATTGTCATTGGTCATAATAATTTTCGTCCCTCTGTTTTCAAAATCGATCAGTATCGAGAACAGTGTTGCCTAACGTATACATCACTAATTGTTAAATTTGGCCAAAAAAAAATGTACAAGCGGCCGTACCACAGAAACTGAATGCATTATGCAAAAGTGCTTTCGTTCGATATTCATGGCGTATTAAGAAAGGATCACAAATATAGCGCACCAAGTAAAAGCCGCAATGTATTACAAATCATGAGGCATACACTGAGTTGCATATTTGTTTTCTCGAAATTCATACAAAACCAAAATAATTGTTTTTAAAACAAATTATGCATCTTCTGATTACAAAATCACTTGCCCGTGGAAGGAAACGTCCCTGTGTACCCGTTTACCCACTATTAAGGTGCTTTTGCAGTTTATAATGGCACAATTATGCATTTTTCGCGTTTTCGACTGGTGTTTATATACAATAACAGTCGAGCGCGTTCTAAAGTGTAGTAGCGGCAGGTAAGTGAGTTTCACTTACTTTGGGCACGCGAAGTACGTACACTTGCGGCGTCTATCTAGATATATGTCTGTGATTGTGTACGAAATAATAAGAGCGTCGGTTGCGCCGAGGGCGTCATCTTCCAGAATATGAGATAAGTGTCGCGAGGTCGAGCAGCTGCGGGCGGGATACGTGATCAGATAACTGTAGTACGAGCTGTACCAGTGAATTCAGCGACCGGATTCTGGATTACATTAAACATTCAGCAGCAGCATACGTCGCAACCCGACACACATAAAAATGAGCGCTTATTATGAAATTAACTAGAGGCACACCGCGAGATGTCTGCCACATTTTTTCGTGTAGCCCATCAACCGCACCCGAATTACCGGACACTAATTGGACTGTGGAAACGTGACGGACGGCACGGAAAACCAACATTTTTTTGCCAGAGTGAATTGCGCGTTGGGACTCTGTAGGTAATCCCCTTAAATCATTTTTTATTCTATTTGGACCTATAGCCTTATACTGTACGATTCAAAATGCTTATATGTACAATAAACAAATACGCGTTGCAGATTTTTACGGCTCTATGTACACACATCAAAAAAAGTTTGCGATCACTTCGAAAAACTGAAATCTTTTTTGTTACTGTAGATTATATTATGATTTTTTCTTCTTTTTAGATTCTTTATTTAAAAATAAATTAGAACATAAAACAATGACCCCGTTCAATTGTTTTTTCATATAAAAAGGCTTTCAGTCCTAGCTTACGCTCATTCACAAATCTGATTTAGTCAATTATAAGCGATTCAAGATATTTTTCGCGGAAAGTTGTGATTGAAAAAATGCCAAGAGGATTATCAGAGGTTTTACGAGCTAGAATAGTAACTTTGAGGGAAGAAAGATACACCACGAGAGTAATAGCACGCAGACTTGCTATATCCCAATCCTGAGTCGTGGCTACGTTGCAGAGGTATCACGCAATGGGGAACTTAGCTGACCGACCCCGCAGCGGTCGCCCAACTGTTTTGACAGCTGCCCAAAAGCGCTATATTAGATTGCTGGCAGCCCGTGATCCAACAATCAACGCCACTAAAATAAAAGCAGAAGTCAGGGCCGCCTCTGGGCTTGAAGTTAGCACGCAGACAGTTCGCAATTGCTTGCACCAGGCTGGATTACGAGCACGGAGGTCTTGGCGAGCTCCGCTCAATTCCCGGTAACGTCAACAACGAAGATTGCAGTGGGCTAGACTTCGGCAAAATGAAGAAGGTGAGGACGAAAACATTTGGCAAAACTGTCTCTTCGTTGACGAATCCCGAATCAGCACTCATCCAGATAACCGACGTGTCCGTGTCTGGAGAAGACCAGGCGACCGTGAAAGACAAAGAACTGCCACTGGAACAGTTCAGCAAGGCGGAAAATCGGTGTCCTTTTGGGGTGGCATTATGATTGGAGCTAGAACGCCTTTGATCCCGTATCGGGGCTTCATGATAGCAGACATGTACAAAGCAGTTGCTATTGATGATATCGTCAGACCATTCCGAGTAAACCATGGGCACCAATTTGTACTGGTCGATGATAATGCGCCCGCACATCGAGCTCAACGAGTCAATGCTGCTCTTCAAGAATACGATATCACACGATTAGACTGGCCTGCCGGCTCGCCCGACTTAAACCCAATAGAGCACGCGTGGGATGCTCTTAAACGAGCAGTATGGAACCGTAAGCCACGTCCCCAGACAGTTCCAGAGCTCAGGGAAGCCGCTATTGAAGAATGGGATAGGTTACCCCAGGAAATGCTGGATAACTTGATCCTCAGCATGCCCAGGAGGATCTTCGCATGTATTCGAGCCAGGGGAGGAGTTATTTTATATTGAATTCACACCTTTTAATAATAAATTGTTGTTTAAGTTTAATTAAACAGTCTTTTTCTTTCTATGAAATTTCTATCACTATTACATTATGATTAATAGCTCAATTTTTTAAAATAAATAATAAAAAATAGTTTTATATTTTAATTTCAAACAGGGTATTCCTATTTAAAGAAAGCATACAACATAGATTTTTTCTTGATAAAGTTAAATTTAAAGAATTATAGGAGCTTATGCTATTGATCGCAAACTTTTTTTGATGTGTGTATATGTGAGAAACAGGCTTATGAGAGACCTGAATACGCGTAGCAAAATGTGCTCAATTTCTAGCTTTCGCGCGATTTTCACGGCATCCGTATACAAGATATATCTTTACATATACAAACCAATTTAAAAGATAATTGAATTATTCATGCGGAAAATCAAGACATGTCTTTTGAAGATAACGTTGACGGTAACGTTTTCGATACGGTATTGAAAAATAACACATTATTATTAACAAATCTCTGTGAAAGCATAGTTTACCTGTACTCTAGCTTCAGTAAGATCAATCTTCATAGCTATCTCTTCTCTCGTATAGATATCGGGATAGTGTGTCTCCTGGAAGGCTCTTTCTAACTCTTTGAGTTGGGCTGAGGTGAATGTAGTCCGGATACGCCGCTGCTTGCGTTTTTCAGTGAGGGAGCCTTCGTGGCCACCGTACACTTTGTATGGGAGGCCGGCTGTGAACAAACAAAATTCTTGAAAAATATCACCACCTCCATACGATTGTGGTGGATTGTGCTATATATAGTATTACGTACTTAAGTAAATTTTAACCTAGGTGTAATCCAGCCATTAAAAAACAACATTTATATTGACCATGGGACTCTAATCCTTTAATCAAAATTAGACACTTTACGCGATATGTTTTAAAATCAAACCTTACTTATATTTTTGTAACATCTTGTAAGAAGATTGGTTTAGAATACTCTCGCAAGGAAACTAGTTTTGATCAATTTCTAAATACATGTTTCAAATATAACAAAACCCATATTTTATATACCGCCGCCATGGAGCATATAGCTCAATGTATTTTGGTTGTTATTTAATAAATTTAATTTAGCCTGGTTCTGAAGTTGCAAAACTACAGAAGTAGACGGATGGCGACGAGGACGATTTCACAAAAGTGCTGAAGATGAAGAGGAAGCCCGCCAGCCGTAACCAGTGTGGCACAGTACCGACAGGATTGAACTTTCTGCTACGTCCCGCCATACCGACGATGCTGCTATACCTGTCGCGGCTACATTACACCACGAAGTCTGAGGAGATAGTGTAATACATCAGGCTAAAAGCCAAATACACCCTGAGTGTCGAACAGTTGGAGTTCCTGCCTTCATCTGTCCACATGAACATTTGTCGACCTTCATGAAGGAATAATTTTGGCCGAAGGGTGTCATATATCGGCGATTCCGCGGCCGGTCACCTGACACCAGATTATGCCACACGTCGCCAATAAGTGCAATTCGTGTAGATTAGTTATAATAGTGTTTTATTATATTGTATGTGTGTTATTCCGTAAAGTATATATTATATTTGGGTCATGTGGCCTGATTGAAATAAATAAATAAAAAAACATATATTATCAAAATTTGGAAAAAAGTGTTATATAAAATATTGTTTGCACATCGTGTTTTTATCAGACTTTTTGGTAGGTAAAACTACATTTTATTTGGTTGCTACAGTGATAGATTTTTTTCTTATAAATTAATGCAAATAGAAAATAAATAAAATTGCTTATAATTAAAATAAAATAATTTGTAAAAAGTATGTAGCGTAAATTGTAATGTACTATGTAAAATTAAAAATAAGGTATTTAATTAATAAGTTTTGTAACTTTAGTCAAAAATAGGGTGGTTTGATTTGTAAGTCAATGGTGGTTTGCATTAATATTAGCCATTAGAACTGTAAAGGGCCCGAAACGTTAATACACAAATATACGCAATTTAGTTCCGACAAAATAGTTTAATTTCCTCTGTGTGCTTTACTGAAATTTTCACTCCACGGTGACGGTATTGAAACATTTTTGGGCCTGTCAATTTTACTATAAAAATATGTATACAACACCATTTGGTGTAATTACATCAGTTAGAAACACATAATAATTCCCCGTTTTTAGGTTCCATATTAATGTGTTACAACAACTATCTCCGTGTAATGAATTTATGAACAATGTTTAATGTTATAGACAAGTTGCAATAACAAATAAATAGCTAAGACACCAACAACATCCACAGGAAAATGAAGAGTAAGATGCAAGCCGTAGATAGCCGCCATTTTTGTCTCCCCTCCGAGTCGCGCCCTCGTACCTACCTACCTCTATAAATATATACAATATACCTACATTTAACTACCTACACGCTTATTTTGGCTATGTTTACAATCTCTTTTATTTTCTTATTTATCTTCTTTCTATTCACAAATTACAATCTTTGTCAAATTTGCCGACAAATGAATTAGTTTTAAAGATAACGATTAAATTAGATTTTGAAAGTACAGTTTTCAAGAATGATTTATAAATACGGGAAAAATTATATTACCATCACAAATAAACAAGTAATTCCATCGATTCCATTTATGTAAAACAATAAAAATAACATAAATTACTTCCATTTTAAAACATTCAGTACAAAAATTGAAGTAATTTTGTTTTATTTTTACATGAAATAAATAAATGTTATATCACAATTCTTACATTTTTTAAATATAATTCACGCTCGGGTTCCTCTTTGGCCTTTGAATACTTAGGTAGTGTGCGGTGGAAAAACTCGTAGCTTTGGGTTGTCGCGTAGAGTTCGTATCGATCGTTTGAAGTCGTACCGCTACGCCGTAGCGAGCGCTACGTGAGCAATGTTCCTTTATTTCGCTCATTATAAATGAAACCGTTGAAATAAATTTATTGATGTTCATTAGTTTTTGCTACCTCTATTTATCGTGGTAAAAGTTTTTTATCTATATAGGATGCCACATTTTCAATACTACTTAAGATAGATGCCCGGAATATTAAAAAAAAACCTATTATTCCATCTTTATACTCTTTTATAACATGGCTTATTACATTATTTGACAAATATGGAGTTCGTATTTTGACATTCTATTTTACTTAGTTACCTTTGTTTATACTTTTATTGTTTGTGTACAGAGGGTATTTGCACATAAATGGATGCATAAGCTTCGTATACCTAATTGATATGTCCGCACTCACTGCCTCTACAACTTGTAATTAATAAATGTACATGAAATTTAAATATTCAATTGCGAGTACACGCAGTTGTCTAATTTAATTATAATGTCATAATAACTCATAATACTCATAGCCCCGCACCAGGTATCCAGTATCTAGGCACCCTGTATCGCGGGTGCCATGGACACACACATTAGACAACCACTAATTACACCCAAACTCACGAGAGACATAAATGTAGGCCATACAAATATTTCTCCTGGCCTGGGAATCGAAACCGGGACCTCTGCGTGGCAGTGAAGCATGGTAACCGTTCGGCACGGAGGCAGTTAAAATTACTTGAATGTGTTCAAACGAACTTTCCAATATGTATGTAACATTAGAAAAACAACTTCTTTGAATAGTCTCTACTTTTCCTAACAATACTAAATGGGAACCGACGTTAACAGACTCCCAATGAAGAAATGACATAACGCTAAATCTCTGAGAGACATAGCATCAGACATTAGCACTGCGGACGTGAGCGACCACAGCCGCGCCGCGCCGTAACCGCACGGCCAGCGACAATTACCTCAAATGAACCGGAATTAATCGAGACCCGCTTCTTGGCCGAGCTGCGGTCTCATTTGCATTATTAATAGAGGCTGCCTCCCCCACCCCGCTGTGTCACTGCCCCTCCGCACCCACCCGCACCCCCTCGCAATTTGCGGGACCTAATGAAGAGGATCTTGCCAAGATGTTTCTGTTCATAAGATGTTTAATTTGAGTTTGCAGTTCGTGGGTCAGGCAGCGCTCATTGTTATTGTGAGTTTTATTTTTATCGGGCACGGCGCCCGCGGGTGCGATTGTTACTTTCACTGTGAATTCAATTTGTTCTAATGTCGTGTGGTTTTGTAATTCTAGATACGATAACCCTCGAGGGGTTATGTTTTCTTTCTGACTACAGAGCAACATTATTAATATGCATCCGTATGGTGTAGGTACAACGAATACACTATATTGTTGAAAGGTGACTAAATGACACCGTTAGTTAAATAAAATAATATTTAACTATTTCCTCCAAATTGCAGAAATAAATATTAAAATGTATACCGAGTAACTTGTAAATTCCTAAGTAGGTAATAAACAGAGCGTGAAGCCCAACTTCGACGCGAGTCACGTGCTTACGGGAGGCATTTACGTTTAAACACGTGGCGCTAATTAATCGTCAGGAGCCGATTAATTCACAGGTGATATGATCCGTGACCCCCGCCCTCCCCACCACCCTCTAGCTCAGTTAATTACTAGACGGCGAGACTGCTTTAAGGGTGCTGAGGACTTTCCATGAAGTGTTTGCATTTCAGAGTCATGCACTTAAATCATTACTTGTCAATAACGTGCTGAAGATGTTAACTTCCTGTGTATAAAATGAGCAACCATATTGCTTAGATTGTTAGATTTTCACGAATCGTCTGGTACTCCGACGAAAATAAAGCGGCAGTAAATCGTATCGCCATCCATCTAGACGGGCCGTGGTTCATTTTTCTCGCGTCACGCGAAAAGTTTGCCGGCATCCATAATGCAGGCGATGTCGGCGCGTCATCGCGGCATATTGCGCCACAGGCGCCGTGCCCCGCTTCTCCGCCCCTCATCCGCGGCTCCGGGAAAGGGTTACCTTCAGCTTAGATTAATGAAGGCTCTGCACACCGTCTCGTCGCCTTCATATATCAGGCACTTGAGAGTTCGCAACTTCATTACACACCAATCAAAACTTTTAAGACCTTCGCTGCTCGCTGTTATTTGCCCATCAATGCAATTTTTTGCTACCACTACGATGTACGCAAAACGTATAAGAACCTCTAAGTAGTAATGTATAAGAGCAATATATTTTATACTCCAAATAAACATGTGGGTAAATTTCCGTAATGGTGGCAGTAAAACGAATACTTCGATGGTGCATTTATATACAGCCAAAAAGACGCGCAAGATACTCGTAAAAGTGATGGAACAACGCGTCTTATTGTTACTTAACATCATTTGTATACATTTTACAATATTACAATGTTCTAGGGACTTTAAATGGCGCTTTAGAGAACCTTGAAAACAAACAGACATAGTATGTCAATGCATATGGTATACAAGGATCATATTAATTTAGTCATTTGCAGATATGTATTTTAGTAAAAAAACTCCTTACGTAAGTGTGTAAGTTATCTTTAAACTGCAAATCATAACGATAAATCAGTTAAAAAGAAGACGACTGTCTTATCAAGTATTATCAAGTTTAACGTCATAACAAGCTATACATTACTTTTTTTTATACCATAACTCAACAAAAGTCAAAGTAGGTATATTTTACTCTTGAGTACTAAGTTACAGTAACGAAAACAATAATTTGTGAAATAAAATAAAAGCGTGTGCTCTCTTCGAGTGTGCCGCAGTAACATTGTAGAAGTTACGATCGCGGCTCCCGGCGCAGCTCAACTGTGAGATATTGCCTTTTTTATAGCCCACTCTACTATACTATACTACACTGGGACAGAATAGATCACATGATGCGATAAAATATTGCTACCCGTTGCCTCCAAATCGAATTAACCCGTCCACTTGCATACAAAGGCGACATGTGAATAGAAATGACGATATCGAATTAGAATACCGAACTGTTTTCTCTCTTCGTTATACGAAAATCTTGTGTATTTCGGAGGAATAAATAAAAGTGTTCGCTTTACGGAAAATATTGAAATAGTGAAATCGAACGTTCGAAGAGACTTGTTGTTTTCCTAAGGATCTTTAGTGTTTTATTGTTCACGTAGAGCATTTTGTTGCAATAACTGAAAATCTTTAAATTTGCATAGACGTAAACAAAAATACTTAGTACTCATAAAGTTATAGTCTTTCTACCGCCTAAGATTCAATAAGACTAGAATAGGGTTGTTTTAATCTTAACCCAGCGAGTCATGTAATTGTGCTACAATTAATACGCAAACTTGTAATTAATTTCCGCGTGATTAACGGGTATAATCCGGGCTTACTCGAGATTACGTGAGCCGCGCCGCCTGAGGTGAGTTATTGTGTTACGTAGGCGACGACCGCGGTGTGAAGGGTGCGGGGAGAGTCCGCGAGCTAGAGGAGCCGCAAGACGTACACGAAGGCTCGGGCTCCGTTGTCCTCCCCTTAAGATTCTCGCGGACGCCGCTGCCAATTAGGGGCGCAATCGCTCACGCGGCGAGAGTCCCTCCGCGCACCCCTGCGCGCCTGCCCCGCCCAGCGCACTACTCTTTGTTTCGTGACCGTCGCCGTCGCAACCCCCGGCCCGCCACTTGTTCGCCAAATGAAAACGGTTTCACTTTGGCCTTACGAAGAGAAGCAATAAAGATAAAGTTTCAATAAGGATTTTCACCTTTCTTTGAGAATTGATTCGAAAACTTTGTTTGGGTCGATAGCTTTGACTTACAGTCGCTGTTTCGATGTGCTTAATTGTATAATGAGGTCAGAATATGTTACTAAAATCAAAGCATTTAAAACTACACAATAAGTCATCAAAAAGAATAAACCAATTGAAATAATTATCATTTATTGCATTTTGCACATCGAGAGAGCGAAACTGTAATTCAAACTTTCATCGTCGAGAAACGAATGAAACTTTTATTACAACTATTACATTCGTTAAAGGTATACAGGGTGTCACAAAAAAGGTTCGACCGTATTCCAGAGCAACCAATATGGAAAACCAAGAATTTTTATTAACAATAATTTTTTTCTTGCCTTAACTTGTTTGTTATCACGAGTACTGGTGATTAACTATGACACAAATATATTAAATATGGTACAAAGGTGTAGTAGGACAATGGTATGGTTATGTAATTTAATGAGCTTTTCATACCTACTCGCTCTGCGTCACGAAATTTAGTTTATTTAATTAAATGCGAAGCAGCTTCCTCGGACGGTTATTCATCGTTTAAATTTCAAACCATTGACTTACAATTATATGGACGTCGGGTCCGCGCTAAAAAGTGTCCAAACTTATAGAGCGTTAAAATCGTATAAAGAGCGTCATTCACGCTTTAGTCTTCGTTTGTTCGACTGACAGCGAAGCAAGCAAAATTAGACAGTACTGACATTACAATTTAAATTCAACGTTTTAGCTTTTTCATATTCCTTTACATGTCACTACGTTTAAATAGGTTGACTTGGGACATTTTTTTCGTGGTTTTTGTATTACACCCGTCGTCCATTTATTTGTAAGTCAATGTTTCAAACACGTTAATTTAAATCATGCTTCCATTAGATTAGACAGTGTAATTGTGTTCAATAATAGATTTTCATGTTATTTATTTCTTCTCTTCTTTCTTTCTTTCGGGTCTATAATTAGTTTGGAATATGACAAAGTCAATCAAACACAACAACAAAAGTCAAACACTGGGTTACTAAAGCTAGAAAAATAATTTTTTATCTATTCTAAAGTCATTATACTCACTCACTCAAAATACTATTGGATCATTTTATGGCACACTGTATTAGCCATGGTGTTCTTCTAGTAAATTACAAGGACAAAACCTTGAATCGGTTGATCTATCTTTTGAATTTATAATCACAACACTATGCATATGAATTCCGGTTTATCTGGAAAATATGTTTCTTTTTATAAAAAATTACAGTGATTGGTATGCTAATTTGTGGAAACAGAACCAAAATTAGTTAAAAGTAATTATTGTAAAATTAAATATAATTATTTTATTTATATTGTTAAATAAAAGTTTTTTTTAGTTTTTTGTGAAATTACTCCACTAGTTTGTTATAATTATTAATACATAGATCGAACACTCAGAAAAAATTATATATTTTTATATTTTATATTGATTCTCTCTCTCTTTATGATTAATGTATTTTTCGAATACATATGATATTCGAAAAACTATTTGACGTTATGGAAACACTTTTCTAAAAGTCATTTCAATTACACTACGTACAATATATTTCAAATTATTTGATGTTTTATTAAATACTTCAAAACCCATATTGTATGAATTGTTTTAAATCTGAGGACAATAGTTTATTAGTATATTAGTCTCTCAGATTTCCTCGTATTTCTAGGATATTTTACTTACTACACCTTGAATAAATCTGGTCTTTTCCAAATTTACTTATCTCTAAAATATACATACTTGGAACTTTAGAACAATACAGATTCTTAACCAGAATGGAAAATCTAGCAACTACACAATAGGACATACACACCGATCGCTCCTGTACAATTTTTGTGCTCCACAAACTTTATAAATTGTTTCAGTGTGTTCCCAAATTAACTATATATAACTATGACAAGCAGACAAAAACTCTTACTGGTATATTATTTTAGACGGTCTACTCAATATACACACAAATTTATTCATTTTATTAAATAATATTGATTTTATTGAACACCATGTTTCTTCACTACAATGAAATTCAATTTCTTTTTGTGAAATTACTTCATTTTATAATTATTAATCCAAAGATCGAACACAAAGAAAAAATTCTTTGAACTGACAGGAACCTGTGTATGTTTGCTAATCTAGGGCAACCAGATCGAAGGAATCTTTATTTGTGTTCAATCTATGTATTAATCATCTATTAAATAAATTATTGTATGACTACAATATTTAAAAAAAATATCTGATAAAATAAATCTAAAAATGTTGTGTTAATTACTTTTACAAAAGTGTATGTAGTACTTACAATGTACTAAATTGTGACGATCGGACGGAATAATACACATTTACACTAAGTTGTGACAGTCCCTTGAGAAAAAACCAAATAAATAAATTCTTACCAGATTCGCTTGCACATTATTATTAATAAGCAATTTCATTACAGATTCTTAAGTATCATTACTATCATTTTCATATTCGTTTACATAACCTATTATTAGATGTCACTACAAATGATAAGTCCTCTGGAAATAATATAAATTTATGATTTGTTATGTTAGGTAAATCATCAATGTATAAAATAAATTATAAAAGCCTAACAAATTATAATAATAATGTGGTGTTCCACCCTGTGGAATACCACATTAATAATCAGTTAATAAGTGATTGAGCATTATGATCGAATGTTCACAATAGGTTCTTTCACTCACATCAGTGATGTGAGTTCACACTCTATTGGCGCCACAGACCACATTCTTCCGTGATTGGCAATATATTGCTTGGAAGCAACTTATTAAAGGGCAGATTTGCTAAATAGAAACGAAGCATGCCCGGCCACTGACATTTATTATCAACTATTAAAAACCACGCAACCCATTATTATCTTTTAAAATACTAACTTCAGATTATTATGTTCTTATGAGTTGATATCTACTTTAAATATAATATGAGTCAAATACCATGTTCTAGAACCTCTTTATTACCATGTGTTTTCTAAATACGAATGTAAAAAATGAAAAAAATCGCTACTGTAAACGTGGCTGTTTTTAACCGACTTAAAAAAAAGGAGGAGATTCTCAAATCGACTGTATGTTTTTTTATGTATGTTACGCGATAAGTGAATCGCTTTTAATGATTCTTTTTTTGTTGGAAAGAGGGTACCTCAGAAGTGGTTTTCGGATAAATTTGAAGAAAATATTCCACCTCTAAGTGTGGCAAACTAGGGCATGAATAATTAGGGGACGAAGACGGTGTTAAAAGGGAGTTAAAATTTAAAAGGAACATCTTTTTTTCTTCTTTTCGCAAAACTATGGTGAAAGGGTTTTCATTTTTTTTTAATTTTTTTTTTATTGTGACTCGGCAAAATGACTGCATCGCGCCTGATGGAAAGTGCGAATACAGTCCAGAGATGAGAGTAACGGATGGAAAACACAAATATCTTCACTCCGTCACTATCATTTTGCCGGTCTGGCCAAATGCTTCACACTACGTTTGAAGAACCCGATGTTATAGAGTGGAGGGAATACATGCGCCGGGAGTTGGTTCCACAATTTGATGGTTCGGCATAAAAACGAATTGCCAAACTTTTTAGTGCGGGACGGTATTGAACTGATCGTCCATCTGTGGCAACGCAGTCCGGCACGGGTGGTCCGCTGATGGAAAGGAGAGGAAGGGATAAGGTTGAATAACTCTTCAGAGCACTCACCGTGGTACAGGCGATAGAATACGCTAAGAGACGCTATATCTCTGCGAAGCTGTAACGACTCCGCATGCTCAGTTACATGAGGATCGTTGACAACACGGAAGGCGTAGCGCTGCAGTCCATCTAGGGCATCGAGCAAGTACTTGGCAGAGCCGTCCCAAAGGTGCGAACAGTACTCCATGCTGCTTCGGACCTGAGCTTTATACAACAGGTATCGCAGCTCTGGAGTAAAAAATCGGTGCACCTTGTTCAGGATGCCAAGCTTGCGCGACGCGGTACAGATGACGCTCTCGATATAATCTTTGTTGCTCATGTCCTTCCGGATGCTCAGCAGGCTGAGCTTGTCCTGCAGCGTCAGCGTTGTACCCTGAAGATGGGGAAGTGGAAGGAATGGGGATTTTTTGGAGCTGAACGCGCATACCTGGGTTTTCTTGGCGTTGAACTCAACCAAGTTTCGGGAGCCCCACGACGATATATGTTCCAAAACATGGTTGAGCTCATCGACAAGTTTTTCCCGGTTTCTCTCAGGGTCCTCCCGGGTGCTTGAAGATTGCTTATAATAGCAACCGTGCACTGTGCTATCATCTGCATAGCAATGAATGTTGCCAAAAGGCAACAAGTCATTGATATGCAGAAGGAACAGCGTGGGCGACAGCACGGAGCCCTGTGGCACCCCAGCATTAACTGTCTCGAGCCGCGAAGTGCCTCCGTCAACAAGGACACGCAATCTTCGCTCGCGCAGAAAGCCGGAGATCCACTCACAAAGGCGGCCGGGAAGACGATATGCCGGAAGCTTGGAGAGGAGACCACGGTGCCAGACCCGATCAAAGGCCTTAGCAATATCCAGACTTATCGCTAAGGTTTCGCCCTGTTTGTCGATAGCTTCACCCCAGAGATGCATTAGATACGCTAGAACGTCACCCGTTGATCGGTTCGGCCGAAACCCGTACTGTCGATCATTAAGAATGGAGTGACGTTCCAGGTGCCATTTGATTGCATGTGCAATTGGATTATCTGGATATTTAGAATCCGCTCCATCACTTTGCAGAGCACTGAAGTGACAGCTATTGGGCGATAGTTTGTCGGATCAGACCGATCTCCTTTCTTGGGGATAGGTTGCACGTTGGCCTCCCTCCAAGCTAGGGGCACGTTACCAGATTGGTATGAGAGGCGGTATAAGCGCGTCAGTACGGGAGACAACTCCGCCGCACGCCTTTTAAGGACGATAGGAGGTATCCCGGTATATATCCGGACCATAGGCTTTCCGCACGTCAAGAGTCTGCAATTCCTTGCGGACATCACATTGTCTGATAACTATATCAGGCATTGTGACTCCGCAGTGGGGAATTGACGGCGGTTGTGCATCTTGGTCGTGAATGCGCGAGTTGGCCCCAAAAAGGTCGGCCAATAAATTGGCTTTCTCTTCGGGGCCATAGGCCAAAAATCCATTGGGATACCTCAAAGGCGGCAGCGACGAACGACAAAAATTGGACTGCACAGCTTTGGCCAGGCTCCAGTAGGCACGGCTATCGGTGGGATGGGCTACCAGCTTCTGGCCAATCCGTGAAACGCGCTGGGCATCCACTCTTATGTAAGCCCTCCTGCAAGACTTGGTTGCTTTGTTATAGGCTGCTTTAAGGGACGCAAGGTTGGGATCCTTTGTTACACGACCCCTGATCCAACCACGATATGCAGCCTGTTTCTCACTAACAGCGTCCATGCATTCGCGATTGAACCAAGGGCGTCCTCTGCGATTGGCGATGACACTGGAAGACGGTATGTAGTAATCCATAGCCGTTCCAGTCTCATCGACAACAGCATCGGCAGCTGCTGAGGCATCCTTTCCCGCAAAGCAGTGCTGCAACCAAGGGATGGACGCAAAGTAGTCGCGCATACCATCCCAATCCGCCGACGAGTAGTGCCAAATGCGACGAGTGACCTCCTTCAGCTTAGTTGGAGGCATTTGGGAAACCTTACACCCAACCACACAGTGATCAGAACTTCCCAGGGGGGCGCTGACTGATACTGTATAGTAGGTAGGGTGACTCGCGAGCAGAAGGTCAAGCAAAGAGGGTGCATGATCCGATATGTCTGGAACCCGGGTGGGCTGGGTTACCAGTTGGGTCAAGTCATGCATGAGAGCGAAAGCGTGGGCAGTTCTACCTGCATGGTCAGTCTTGAGGGAACTTAACCATGATTCATGGTGAGCATTAAAGTCCCCCAACACGACCATCTCCGCAGATGGGAACTGCGCCTGCGCGTCAAGAGTCGCCTGGCTCAGTTGGTCAAACAGCCTAGTTGTCTCCGCATCCCCGCTGTGGGATCTATATAAGCATGCGAAAACTCTAGCTGAACAACTAGATTCTACGAGCACCCACATAGTGGAAAAGGAGGGGTCCTCCAGGCAGCGCAGACGGCGACAGCACACATCCGAACGAATATATACACATACCCCGGCTTTGGCCTGAAAGTTTTCCTCAAGCGAGTAGCCGGGGTAGTTCAAGTAACTCATATCATTCGGACGGCGGATCTGCGTCTCCGTCAGGAAAAGCAGGGCAGGCCGGGCTGTCTCGAGGTGATGGTGGACAGCTTTGAGGTTGGAGTGGAGTCCGCGGATGTTAGCGAACTCAATAATAAACGCGGTGGGGGGATTAGGCACCGCTGGACGATCTGCATTCTTATGTTGCGCTGTCATGATGGGTAAGGACGGTAGTGTGAAGAGATGAAGCCTTCGGCACCGTACCGAAGAAGTAAAAAGGAGGGGAACTGCAATACATGCCATTGATCTTTTGAAGGATAGCCGGCTGACCTGCCGAACGGAAGGGCCCCCGTACCCCCCCGGGATATGCCGCCGGGACCCCATATTCCGGTCACTAACCGGCACGACGACATACCCCAAGATTATGCGCGGCATGGTGGGGCAGCCTCTAGGGGTAGTTAGTCCCTATTGGGCCCCTGTACTCTACCGCGGGCGGCCAGCGGACAACAGTTTCGACGGGTCTCCCTGGGCGGCAGGTCAACTAGATATCCCTCAACAAGTGACATGGCGAATATCCGCCTCAGTCCTCCCAGATACCGCGCCGAAAACTCCACGTGCACTGGACGTACACCAACTGATCCCTGAACGCGATTCGCAAAAGCGTTTCAATGTGGAGGGTTTTCCGCCGTGTGTACTGTGGTCGCTATCCAGTCGGCACAAAGCCTACCACAACGCTAAGCAGATGAACACTTGTGACGCCCTCGGTCGCCTCTTACGACCCCCACGGGCATGTATGGGGAGGCGACAATGTATTCTTAAGCCGTCGCCCCACGGCCTAAAAATTTAAAGTAGTTAAAGAGTTAAGATATTTTTTTGTTTTATTTATACTTTAACACTTAAATGGGTGTATTAAAGGAGCCTCCCTGCACGACGTACCATTCCGTTATTGTACGTCAGGCGCACCCTGGGCAACAATTGACCTTACTCCGTTTGGCAACTTTTTTCACCATGATGGCAAACATATAGTCATACCATCGATGCGGAAACAAGAACAACAACTAAAAGTTATTTTAGGTTTGTGAGATAGCTTCAGTAATAAGTACCAGGATTTCGGCTCCGACTATCTCTTTACAGTCTTTGGAGTCGAAACCATTGGCACGTGGGGTCCCGGTGCCCGTCATCTATACAAAATGTTATCCATAAAATTAATAGACTGTCTAGGAAACCCAAGGGCGGCAGCTACCTTGCCCAACGCATTAGCATAGCATAAAGGGGGAACGCTGCCAGCACCTTGGACACCTTGCCGCGGGCACCCAATTTTATTCATATAATTGAATCCTAGTTTTACTTTCTGGTCTTTAAGCTTTTATCGTACTCTGTGATTATAATATTTATTTCATAGAATATCATGTTTATACTTCTTATATATACTCTTCACAAAATATATTATTTCGTCTTAGCTATTATATATATCTTACTTATAACTAATATTCTTTTTTATTGTAATAGTGACCTCAGTTCATTACTTGCAAGTGAAATAAAGATACATATCATAGGTAAATTAAATGATATTCTTGGACCAAAATACAAATTATCATTCTGTACATAAGTAATCCATTTATATCCGTTGTAAAAAAATATAAACAAAAGTATTTAAAACGTGAAGTCGTGTAGAAATTATATTTTTACACACTAGATTTTTCTTGTACTTGGAACACCTAAAATGAAGCACCATGCAAGAAAACTATTTATAGCTGGCTTGCAGAATTCAAACGCGGTTGTGTGAATCTCAGTGACGAATACCGTGATGGTCGCCCGTCCACTGCTGTGAACAACAAAAATATCGATGCTGTGCGCCGTATGAACAAAACAGACAGGCATGTGACATACCATGAGATTCGGGCATCTTTAGGTATATGCATGAGTCAAATACAATCAATACTACGCAAACATTTGGGTGTGAAAAAGCTGTGCTCTCGGTGGATCCCACATAATTTTACTGAGGCTCAAAAAACGGATCGCGTCTCTTGGTGCAATGCCATGCTTACCAGATTCAACGAAGGGGCGTCAAATTTGGTATGGGACATAGTATCAAGTGACGAAACGTGGATTTATAGTTACAATCCCAAAACAAAACAGCAATCGAGCGTATGGGTCTTTCGAGATGAGCCGAAACCAACAAAAGTGGCACGCGTGCAAAGTGCCTCTAAGCGGATCACTGCTTCTTTTTTTAATAAAACTGGACACGTGGTTACTGTTACTTTGGAGAATCGTTGTACCGTGAATAGTGATTGGTACACGACTATTTGTTTGCCGGAAGTTATTAAGAAACTCCGTAAAAATAACCGTAACAGCCGTATCATTTTGCATCACGATAATGCCAATTCTCACACGGCCAGGCAGACAAATAAATTTTTGAAGGTGAACAACGGTGACCTTACGAGCCATCCCGCGTACAGTCCCGACCTAGCACCTTGTGACTTTTATTTATTCCCAAAAATTAAGAACCAGTTACGCGGTCAACGATTTTCATCACCTGAAGAGGCTGTCGAAGAATATGAAAAATATGTTCTAGAGATTGTCACGGAGGAGTGGCATAAATGTTTCCAAAATTGGTTCATTCGCATGAAAAAGTGCATTAACGCTAACGGAGAATATTGTGATAAACAATAAATTCATTTCTGACCATTCATTATTCATTCATTATAGTATTTTATTCTTATTCATTCCGGAAACTTATAGTGTGCCCCACGTATTTCCATCGTCTTTCTTGATTTTTAATAAGTACCTATATTTGTGAATTATTTTTGATATAAAAATCGAACAACACAAAGAAAAATTCCTTTGATC
The DNA here is from genome assembly GCF_003589595.1 of Hyposmocoma kahamanoa. Taxonomy (NCBI): domain Eukaryota; kingdom Metazoa; phylum Arthropoda; class Insecta; order Lepidoptera; family Cosmopterigidae; genus Hyposmocoma; species Hyposmocoma kahamanoa. The sequence continues at coordinate 7,207,751 of NW_020654422.1, forward strand.
TAAGAGAAGTCGAACCAGCGTCTATGGCCCCGTGTGACAATAGACGCTAGTTTAAGTCCAATCAGATGGAAGGAACTTTTCTATTTTGTTCTATGTTTGTATCAATAATAATAACAAAGTAATGGAGTATTTTTGTAGCAGTGGAGCTTTATGAAAGAGTTCGTCCAGGGAAGTACTGCCACTTTACCTATTACTGCCGCCAAGCAGTAATCTCATCATTGCTGTATTCCGGCTTTGAAGGGTAAGGGTGCTGGTGATATTACAGGCACATGAGACTTGTCAACTTATGTCTGAGGGTGACGGGCGCAGTGGCAGTGCCCTTCAGATCTTTGCGACTTTAAGCTCTAAGTGGCACTGCAACTGTTATAGACAGGCGTGTAGCTTACCATCAGGCGCACGACTTGTTCGTCCCGTCACTTGATATTATAAAAAGAAATTGTCACAAAAAATATAACGTATGAATATCATGGTCGTAAAAACTTCATGATATTCAATAATAGACGAACTACGTGATTGAGTGGCTTGCACACCGGTTTTTATGGTGTCGCCATTTATGAGGTCCCGGGTTCGATCCCTGACCGGATCAATGTACAAAACTAAACTTTCTGTATAGCCTCGAGTTCGGGTATTTGTGATACCGTCATTGTTTCCGATTTCAATCAAATCAGAGCGACGTACGTGATGTGTCTAGTATAAAATAAATAATAGAACGAATACTGAACACTCCTGATCCTGTATCGCGGGTGCCATGGACACACAGACAACCACAAATGACACCCAAACTCTCTAGAGAAATAAATGTAGGCCATACAAATATTTCTTCCGAACCGGGCATCGAACCCGGGGCCTCTGCGCGGCAGCCCAGAATGGTAACCATGCGGCCACAGAGGCTGTATAATAATAATTAAATATTACATTAGTGAATATTTAGCTGCAACATGTTTACAGTGAAGTCAACAATAAAGGAAATGTCTTCTTGTCGTATGGATGGCAAATACTATAATTCTTGTCATCGTGGTGAAAAGATTTGTCAATAAGCGTAAGGTACTCGCCGATTGTTCCGCAGGATACGCCCAACGTACAGGAAAGACACGGTTCGTCGTACGGGGAGGCTCCTTTCGTGCAAAGGATACGTGGAAGAAGACAGATACGCATTGGGTCATCTGTGTGGACTACGACCAAAACCGTGTCCTTAAAGGAGACCCGTGCCAACAGTGAGATGTGTAAGGGCTTAATGATGATATCGAAGATGCTTTTCATTAAATATTAAGTGACGGGACGAACAAGACGTGCGCGTGATGGTAAGCTACACGCCTATCCATAACAGTTGCAGTGCCACTCAGAGCTTTAAATCGCAAAGATCTCAGGGGCACTGCCACTGCGCCCTGAGGCATTAGTTGACAAGTCCCATGTACCTGTAATTTCACCAGCACCCTTACCCCTCAAATAATGCTGACATTACTGCTTGGCGGCAGAAATAGGTAAGGTGGCGTCATGTGGCAGTACTACCCTGGATGAACTCTTTCACAAGGAGCTCTACTGCTACTAAAATTTATTTTACTTGATTCTCCAGTTAGAAATAAGTATTACACGGAGAACGCCTCACATTACAAAATTTCGTATACTTCTTTTTTTTTAATTAGTAATAGGAAAACTGTAAAAAGAAGCGGTGATCATGAACCCTTCAGATAATAAATTAAAGTGAAAAACATCGTGAGAATTGATAACAAGTGACATTTACAAATAACAAGAGAATATGTTATTATTTTATAAAAAGTTTCCGTTTAATGTTTGGAACCTTTGTCTCTTTAAGATTTTTAAAGTGCAAAAGTTTGAAATAGATTGAGTGGGTAAAGATAAATATTTTAAATTTAATCTTTAGTGAATACTACGAATATAAAAGCCGTAGGTTTATTTAAAGGTGGCAAATATGTTTGAGCATGTTGTTTCACGGTATTTAAATAATTTTTTTTATAATTATTGCTTATAAAATGACGTCTGATAAAAGACCCAAAATTCCTTCTGTCTATGCTAAAAAAAACGAAGTACTTTCTACTTCGGTTTACGTTCTTAAAATATTCATCCATGACTATTCATGTCTGTATTGAATATTTTAATAAAAAATATTTTTGTGTATATCATTAATTTTACAATCTTTATCTCTACGCTTGTGTGTTGTGGCGATAATTTTATGTAACCTTCCAGAAGCCGTATACCAAAAGTTCTATTATTCTCATAGCCCCTACCAGTTGTTTATATCAAAATTAATTGTGTAGTTCAAATGCTAATTTAAAATATTTGATATATTTTTATATTAGCATGTAATATAAGATACAAAAACTGCTGAAATTGTGGTGTTACGCGTCATATTTACCTAGACACCTATATACTCACGAGGAATGACATCGGATTACTAAATTTGAGCAATTATTAAAGTAGGATAACAATGATATAAACCCTTTTTGTTACGTGTTCGAAATAATCAAAATAAATAGAAAATCATTAAATTCACCTGTCAAAAAACTAACCAAATAGTAATAGATCTTAATACATATTAATAAATATTGAACATAATTTATTTGACTTGAACAAATTCTATAGTTACATAGAAAAGTTACAAATAATCCACAATCCATATTACAAGTCCATATTTTTTCTTTCATTTCTATATTATATTATTAATTTTATTATTGTTATTATTATTACGTTAAATTATTATATAGCATATTAAGCATAGGTATAGATTTAGGTGAAGGTATAAATATATACTTGTCTTACAAACAATCAATACGTAATTCATAATATTCGTGCACTTCTTAAAAATTTATATAGCCGATATTTTGTTGTTTTTAGTTACTTCCAGATAGTTAAAGATAAAATCATAAATTCAATAATTATTTCGAGCATAATCCTGGAAGATGCTACGAAATAATTCTACGCGCTACGCACGCTTTAGAAAGTGCAATGCATAGTCGTAGGCCACCCGGGCCACAGGATTTATTGTTTTATAAATAATAGCAGACGTTCTGAACATATGTTATTAACTAAGATTGAGCAATCTTAGTACAAGATAGGTAAACATTTACTCGTAATTTTTAAAAGCGCATCATACCGTCGGAGATTTTCTGATAATAAAATAGTTTTACAGATACTTACGTTGTAGATTCATGGCCGGCGGAAATATATGATGATTTCTCATGGCAGCGTCCTGTGGCCGAGCGCATTGCGGCGGCGGGGGTTGGTAGCGCATCCCCTGGTACCGATAAGCTGCCTGCGACATCTGCCCGCACGACGCCAGCTCGCCCCAGGACAATTCGCCGCCACCCGATCCCAGGCACCCACCCTCGAACCCGCCGCCGGCGCCGCTTAGGTACCCGTACTCCATGCTGCTGCCTATCTTTGCTGCTGCTCCAGCTGACTACGCGGCCGCGACATGTGCTTTCGAGGAAATTAAGAAAAACCAGTATACCGCCGCGGAGGCGCCGCGCCGCGCGCGGCGCGTGCGTCTTGTGTCGTAGCCCGCCGTGCGAAGGCTCACAGCCGCATAATTGGATGAGTCGCGACTATATCGAATTATGCCGATTACAGATGGTATCGGATCGCAACGATAGTTTTTGCCGGCGCGGAGGACCGTGCGCTCGCCCCACTCGAAATCGAATGATAAGCCTAATTCAATAAGGGCGAACCTCGAGGACGGGGCGGGGCGCGCACCCCCGGCCTGCGGCCAATGGCCGCCCCCGACGAGCTCGTAGCGCTATGCTATTGGCCGTCGCACACCCCTCCCTGCTCCCCGCAGCCGCGGGTGCGTGTCACGACACTTGTCTACTTTTCTTTTCGCAGACAGTTCCTTTGTCATTGAAGAAAATAAAAAAGTTGTAATTAACGATCCAGGTACCTGCTAATGAATGGCTGTAGGTAGTTATTCAATTGGGATTGTCTTTGCGCTTAGTTTTATCATGCTTTTATCTTTTAAAATAATAAGGAGTTACAGTAAACACTTTTTAATATTTTTCTATTAAATTACAAACTTACTCGTCCGCAGTTCCAAAAATTTGTCATGAAACGTGACCTCATGACATATATTATATTTACACTAAGTACATTTTTATTCATGGCATACTTAATGTACTCGTTGTATTCTTCTATTATTCGTTTTGTTCAAAATTATCATAATTATTTTAAACTTTGTACTACGAACTCACAACGGTTAAGTAAGTGATAAGGTGGTGGGTAAGTTTACTTTTTCTTAAAATCGAAAATTTAAGTCCTTTCAATCTACCTAAAAGGGTTGGTAAACAACTGCAAAGTATTTTAAGACTATAAAAGTCATAATATTACATATTTTGTAAAAAATAATTTCAACATGATCTCAGCAGGGTTCAACCGGGAGACGGCTTCTGTGAGAAAATGACTAGAGCAATATTCGCGAATTGCGACAACCGACTCTCAAGGGAAAAGGCGCACGCACCCAACACCATGAAAATAACAGTTATATTTATTGCTATGCAAATATAATTAGATACGAATAGCTGGATTTTAGATAGTAAAATAGTAATTATTTTAAGTTTATTGAACGATGTCACAATGTTTTACTACCACCATGATATTAATTTTTTTTTGTGAAATTACTCCACTAATTTGTCATAATTATTATAACAAAGATCGAAACACTAAGTAAAATTCCTTCGATCTGGCTGGATTCGAGCTAGCACCCTCAAGCAATCCGTGGCAGATGCTCTGCCAACTAAGCCACGGAACGAACCAGCAGACCTTACGAATGTTTGTATGTGTTTGTTGCAGATCTTTTGTTTTTGGTTTTTACGAATTTTTGCCGTAGTAGCGCCATCTGTGAAAAATTTATCTCAACACTCAGTTTATTATTATCATTATTATTATCCGATTATTTTGCTTAGTGTATCGATGTTTGTTATAATAATTATAACAAACTAAATAAAATAGTAGGTTAAAATAAGTAAGAAGTTGAATTTTCAAATTTAGAAACATTTAAAAAATGTTAAAGTAATGCATGAACTTAGGTGTACTGTATTGTATCATACGCCACTCTGTTGGGCACGGGTCTTCACTAGTTAGATGTGAAGACTTAATAATAGGTAACATATTTAATTTACATATCTGTACGCAAAGGTCAGCAAAAAATATTTAATTTATTTAACTAGCCACAAAGTTAAACTAACCAGGAAATTGTGAAACTACTTGTACGTATTTTGAGTTCACTCAATACATTTGTGGCATCACTACATGTAAAGTCAAATTGGGTAATTTTCAGGTTAATTAATTTCGGTGGCAATTTGTATTATTTAGTATACGAATATATTATCATGAAATATTATATAACATTTCAAGATACTACACTAGAACATCAAGTAATACATGATAATATTTTAGAATATTTAAATAATAAAAATTGTCACCGATTAGGTAGAGAAAACTAACCTAGAAATCCTCTCACAAATTCATTCATTCAATTCATAGGCTAACAAATTACATATACAGTCAAAGATCGTGGCCTCGTAATTTGACCCAGTTAATGGATGTTTGCATACAAAAACCGCATTAGTTTTAAATTATGCAGTTATAAACCACATTTTATTTTATGTAAAAAAAAATATTAAAAATCTACGGGGTTAATATGAAATGGGCAATAAAGATTTGAAATTAAAAATATTTTTAATTGTATGAAAACCCTAATTAGGTTATTGTTAGACTTTCTCAAAATAAATATCAAAATAAATATCGTCGTACTCGTGCACGAACTTCACGCGATGAGTTTTAGTAGGAATAGGACCGAAATACTTCTCTGGGTGATCAGCAATAAATAATAACAAAACAAATATTTAGCACAAACATAATTTTTGTACATAAAAATATTCTTTTATTTCATAAATCACTGTAAAGTACACAGATTTTTCTATAAAGCCATATCGACTGTGAAGTGGCAACCGGTACTATCTCAATTTTCTAAAGCTTTCATTTTTAATACAATTTTATACTATTTCATACTCCGCAGCGTTGCAAGAAATTCCATCTCAGATACATTTAATTTTGGCCCCAGAATTGACTTCTTTCAACTTGTACTAACTTCTAAGCAGATGCTATATAAATGACACAAACAATTATTTTCTTCATCCTGTAAAATTGTGAAAATTGAGATAGTACTGGTTGCCAGTTCGCAGTCGTTATGTCGTTTTATATTATTATAATATATAAATAATATATATTATAAATATTATATTATAAATATTATTTTATATTATATTTCGTTCTTGTCGCCTTTGGTGGGCCATGATCTTTGTGTCAGCCTAGGCTTCGTCAATAGGTTTTCAGTAGAGCTCCTTGTGAAAGAGTTCGTCCAAGGAAGTACCTCCTACCAACTTATCTATTTCTGCCGCCTAACAGTAGTGTGAGCATTATTGCGTTCCGGTTTGGAAGGGTAAGGGTGATAGTGAACTTACAGCCACATTGCAAAACTTATGTCTCAGGGTAACGGGTGCAGTGGCAGGGCCCATAAGATCTTTGCGATTTAAAGCTCTAAGTGGCACTGCAACTGTTATGGACAGGCGTGTCGCTTACCACCAGGCGCATGACTTGTTCGTTCCATCACTTGGTATTATAAAAAAAGGTACTAAAATACAACTGATATTCACAAGAGACTTCGTCAAATATTCCTACCTTGAAAGTTACCCAATTATGTTTAATGCTTTTTTGAGCACCTACAAAATAAGTAAATGTAAAAAAGTAAACAATAAGTTTATCTACGTCATTCCTTTAGCCTACCTGATATTAGCGAAATTGGTGTTATTGGCAAACAATCGCCATGTGGGGAAAGTATATTTGCTTTATTTGCCTAGTCGACAAATATAGCTTATAGAACACATCTTACCGCGAGCTTGTCAGTTTTCCGACGCATTTCGAATGAAGTAATTGGCAAATAGGCAAGTAAACCGTCGACACAGTTGTCATATTTATGAGCGCAACCGCCAACCTGTGCATACGAGTCGATTTATGGCTAGTCAAGTAAACTCAACCAAACGAAGATGAACTGCGACAAACAAACTGTTTTAAAATACACGAAATTACAATAAATTGCTAATTCTCGTACTGCCGACCGGTGACCGTCAAAATAAATCGCGTTTTTCTTATCTAATATCTATCTATCTATATGTATCGGGTAACTATGTAGTATCTACGTGTCTCGGGTTTGGGTGTTTGTGGTACCGTCGTTATTTCCTATTTCCATAACACAAGTGCTTTAGTTACTTACTTTGGGATCAGAGCAATGTGTATGATGTTGTCTAATATTTATCTTAGAATTCCATGATTATTATAAAATCTATACAGTAAGAACGAGAATTGCTCTTTGCATAGCAAGTTATTTCGTATCCTTGATATACGTGGGGCGGACTATAAGTTTCCGGAATGAATAAGAAAAAAAATACTATAAATGGTCAGTAATGAATTTATGGTGTTTGAATGAAGATAATATACAGGTAAGGTAAAAAAGACAATAAAAGCTTAACTACTAGAAAGTAAAACTAGGATTTTTAAATTATATTAATAAAATTGGGTCCCCGCGGCAATGTGCCCAAGATGTTGGCAGCGTTCCCCCTTTGTATTACTATGCTAATGCGGTGGGCAAGGTAGCCGGCCCTTGGGTTTCCCAGGCAGTCAATTAATTTATTTTTTTAAATTTTGTACAGATGAAGGGCACTGGGACCCCGCGGGCCAAGGGTTTCGACTCCAAAGGCTGTAAATAGGTAGTCGGAGCCGAGATCCTGGTACTTATTACTTTTTATTCTTTCCGCCAGCACAGCTGCGGAGCCAGCGCTCTTGCTGGTGTGTTGGAGATGGGATGGGGCAAGTGTGTCGGCACATGTGGCGTCCCACACCAGTGCCCAGCCCATACTCCAAGGGATGAGAGTCATTCAGTCCGAGCGTTTGCCATCTGATCGCGACATGCCGCTTGGCTCGAGAATAGCGGGCACGTTAACAGTGGCTAAGCCCGGCGGATGATGTCGTTGAGGGCTGCACGAGATACGGCCGGCGCTCAATTAAGAAAAGACCTATTTTTATAATAAAAATAAAATAGTCTTTATTTGGTATGCAAAACACATAAATTTCAAACAAAACAAAAAAAATAATAAAAATAAAGTTAAAAACAAAAATAAAAAAGGTGCATGTCAAAAGGGTCCATGGCTTGTCATCTAATGGCGACTATGCTAATTGCATAGCCCTCGCTGTTATCGCTGTTATGTCATAAATTGAAACACCACAATTCAAATAATATATAATGTTATCATAGGTACAGGAAAAAAGCCCTTTTTTCCTATATCTATGAAAGTTACATGTAACGTACAAAAACAATCAAAATTAAAATAACTGTAGACATTTAGACAGTAAGTGAATAAATAACATAAGCAACAATTAGACAAAGAAAGCCTTTTTAAATTATATACTACAATTTCAGTAATAAAGAAGTAACTTAAGTAGAATATACGAAACAAACACATTAAATAATTATAAACAATTAGGCACTAAGTGAATAAAGTTAGACGTAAGCAACAATTAGACAAATAAAATAATCAATTCGAGTAATAAATAGGTAATTTAAATAGCATAATATATATTTTTTTTATAACACCAAGTGACGGCACGAACAAGTCGTGTGCCTAATGGTAAGCACGCCTCTCCATAACAGTTACAGTGCCGCTCAGAGCTTTATATTGTAAAGATCTGAGGGGCACTACCACTGCGCCCGTCACCCTGAGACATAAGTTGACAAGTCCCATGTGCCTGTAATTTCACCAGCACCCTTAAGCCTTCAAAACTGGAACACAGTAATTCTGACATTAGTGCTTGGCGGCAGAAATAGGTAAGGTGGCAGTACTACCCTGGACGAACTCTTTGACAAGGAGCTCTACTGCTACTAAAATCAAACATACACAAATACATAGAACAGATATACAAACACAAGCTACTTTATAAAGCCTGCGTTCCGAGATTGCTTTTCAAACAGCCACATTTTCGACTAGTTTCGTTCGTAGAATGTTTAAACCTCTCTCTTGAAACGTTGTCATTTTGCAAATGTGGCCTTATTACACCGTGGTTGCGATTTCTTATTTGTAACAATTTATACTCTACTAAATTTAATATTTTGGCGCTTATCACAACTGCCTCTATGACCGAACGGTTACCATGCCGGACTGCCACGCAGAGGTCCCAGAATCGATTCCCGGGCCGGGTGAAATATTTGTGTGGCCTACATTTATTTCTCTCGTGAGTTGAGGTGTAATTTGTGGTTGTCTACGTGTGTGTCCATGGCACCCGCGACACAGGGTTTCCCTAGTGCGGGGCTATGTTGAGTGTATACGTTATTATTATTATTTAATCAAATATAAAAAACGCTGATGCCAAACATTATACAATAAAACTTACAATGATTCTAGATAGATTTACGAAACGGTTATGGTTTGTTCACAAAACTGACACAATAAAATAACACGAACTAGAACGTATAAATCGACTCATCCGAAGAACAGAGCCCAATATGATTATACAGCGAAAAGACGATAAATACATAATCTCGTTATTCAAATAAAGCCTATCTATAGGTGTTTTCATAATTTTTATATCTTAATTCATTTCGGAAATATACATTTCAGAACAACAGTCGATCTGATATCCACAGCTAAGAACAGCGAACGAAATGTACATTGTCCTGAGAATAAGCTGTCTTGCACATAGATCTGTGTTCTACGGCTAAGTCGAAATATATATTTAAGACCGTTAAAAATGTGTCGTAAATTTAAGTCAATTAATAATAATTTATATCATTATCTACTTAATAAGGTACTTAAAATCGGTTGCAAATGTAAAGAAATATAAAATCAACCTCAACAATAAATAATAAATTTAAATATGTGTACTTTATAATAAAATAAATTAGCGTTGGTATAACTTTAGGGAGTCGCCACACTTATCGACACGAAATCGCATTAAGCCGGGAAGAAAAAGCTTAATAGCCGTGTAATAAGCACGAAAGAGACGGTGTGCGTTTCGCGTTGGTAATCCAACCGGAAGCGAAACACGCAATGTCTTTTTCGCTCTTAAATAAAGCTTTTTCTTACCGACTAAAGCCGATTCCGTTTCATAAATGTGGTGACTTCCTAATTTTACAATAAAATTGACGCAAAACGTAAACTTTATATTCTACAATGTAAAGAAGTAGATAGAGAGAAATTACTCAGTTGTAATTTATGATACTCAAGTCAAATCTAGGTAATATGTTTTTACCAACGACGCTCTATATACCGTATCTTATATAAATTCGCAACTATAATTCTGCCCTCAGAACGAAAAAGGGCACAACTAACACTTTTATCAAAATTGAATTATATCCATATTCGATATCAGGATAGAAAGACCAACGTAACTATTCCTTTTGTGGAAATATGTATATCTCAATAATTGTTTGAATGTACAGCAAGTTCAAAGGGCATAACTGACTTCAATATTCAGATTTTTACTATAAACAAGTCATATTTGAAGTTTATTAAGCTAAAAGCACTAATATCAAAGGATTTTACTTAGTAATGTACGGAACTGTGCCCTTATTGTTTAGTAGTTATTAGTTCAATTCCAATATAATAACTCAAAAAAGGCACAACTGAATACATAGTGCCCTAGCTCATTCATGAGTAAATTATTAAAAGTCACATGTAAATTAGTTATAATATATTTTTGTCTACCAAGCTAAAAGAGAAAGTCATTTATTAAGAAAGTTTCTGTATAAAACATGGGGTACATATTTACAACATGAATAAATTATTTAATATCAAATGTATATTTTAACTATTATTTTTATCAGAAAATCCTAAAAAATATTTATACATATTTATCTATGAATTTAGAATTTGATGTGCCTTTCTTTCTCCCGTAGGCAAGAACCTATATAGTTTGAAAAATACTGCATACCGAGAACTTATTTATAATATAAAAATGTATTAAAAATCACTGAAAAATTACTCCACAATATCACTTCATGAGTAAATTATTCAGTCTTCCAAAAAGCAATACTCTGGCACAGACTCATAGCGAGCTACAATGTAAATAGCAGATATTTACCGGCAAGCCCACGGGACGAAAAACAACGTCTCCGGGTGAAATATGTGATCACTTAGCGACCTGCAATCAAACTACGAGTACAACTTGTGTACGCTTTTTCACTTTCTTTCGTGGCCTCAGGCTATTTATTTTCTATCACAACTGTTAATGTTATGTACGTTAAAACTGACACAAAGTACTGTATTGACGTCGTATACGAAGTAGTATTGACGTCCTGTGATCGTGATGCGTGCACTTAGTGCGTGCAATAGTTTTAATGTATAAGATCATTGGATTATATTAAATTAATTTATATATTGCACCAAGTAAATGCAATAGAAATGTTAATTGAACAGAATGTAAGCAAAGGTGGACTTACCTGTAAAAAGATATCTTCCAGCTAACCCTAGGCAGAGAGAGCAAAGGCTATAAGCTGGCAACAACGTACAAGACAGATTGAGAAAGAAATATTATAAACTACCAGATACATAAATAAAAAATATCGTTACTTACATAAGTATTATAAATAAAGAGATTATATAACGTATAATAGATAACATCAATATACATACCCGTAACAATATATATACACGTAGATACACACACACATAAATATATATTAAAAACAATAACTTCAATGATGATTTCAAAGAGAGTTCAGCAAGAAAGTGCGTTGCCAACCTGTTCTTGAAGGAAACAATCGATATTAGCATGGTTAACAGGTGGGAATTTAAAGAAAACGATTTTGTAAACAGATCTGTAATAGATACAGAAATTAGATCTGTAATTAGATAGTTAAATAAACTTTACTATTCAAGAGAAATAAGCAAGATGTCGATAGAGGAATGAAAAATCATACCTTGGTATAAACTACTTACAAACTAAGCGTGAAACTTAAAAACATTTCATTTTATGAACACCTTAAAATTAGTATCATACAGTAAAGTAATATACATACACGGTTGTAAATTTGTTTTACTAACTGTAAATATTTTGTACAAACAAATAAATAGTACTTTACAGCTTTGTTTATTAATTAAAAAGAGCAGAAGACACTGGGACATCAGCGGGAGTCAGCTCGTCGCGGCATGTGGCCGCCCGGGTACTAGGGCGCAAATCGAATTAACCGGGAGCACGCACGCCGTCCATAACCGACGCATTATCAGATTAGATGCTCGCTGCGACGATTCTGGCTGTACCCACAAGATGAGAGGTGAATCGCACTTTTTTTCTTAATCTGTGAATAACACTTTTTTGGGTTTTTGTGTCGTATTAGATATAGAGCGTATGAGACTATTGACAAGTGAGCAAAATGTTTGTAGAGAAATATTATGCCTCATTTTATAAGCAGCAATGTTTGTTTATGACGACCTCTATGGTCGTGTGGCTTGCACCCCCGCCAGGTCAATGTAGAAGTCTAAATTTGCTATTTTGTCTCTGGTCTTGGTCTATGTGGTATCGTCGTTGTTTTCGATTTTCGTAACACTTAGTTACTTACTTTGGGGTCCGATCAACGTATGATGTTATCTAATATTTGAAAAAAAAGTTAAAACAGATAATAAATTTAAAAAATAATGAGCGATCGGTGAACATGAGGTCAAGTAAACTTCTCGTCTTACTTCGCGAAAACATGACTGTGTAATCGGTCACAATTTTAGAACTCTATGGGCAAATTTTACGACGCGACTACGCATTCCAAGAGCACATAAAGTAATATTACTTTTTATTTAATTTAATACGATACAATTACGTACACAACTTACAACCACAACCTTTTGTGATTAAGTATATTTAAATTGTTCAAAACTTTTGCAATGTAACAAATATTAATAAATAAATATGTAATACAAAAGAACATCAATTCTGGCAATTAGAGGGTTTAGTCCATAATCCGCCACGCCCGGGCCCAATATGAGTTGTGAGGATTTTTCCAAGGGCTGTGAACCTTCTTCGACATGTAGGTTTCGCGATGATTTCTTTCGCATTTATTGAGAGATATTACTACTAATCATTTACATATTATGTACATACCTTAGAAATTAAAATCGCCCTCTCAATTGAAAAGCAAACATTCTCCCATTGAGGGATATGGCTTCTCTAACTATATTTATGATAATTTTATTTTATTTTATTTATTTCATTACAGCACTTTTATTCAAATGTACATACCAAAAGCCAATTGCAGAAACTCAATACATATACAAAATATATAACATGTTTACAACATTGGGTAGAAAAAGAAATTAATATTAGTACTTTAAAAAAAACAGAATTCATATCTAGCTGTAAATTGCCAATTTATGTGTATGTGTGCATGTGTGATGGTGCGTGAATGTCTACTTTATATACTTATTAAAGATTCTGTATTTTTTGTTGGATATAACTTTATTATATCGGTATCGGTAGCGCTGCAGTTTCAGTCTAATATATTGCATGTCTATTTATGTACCTAAATAATCGAAGAGCTAAGAAATCTTTATATTGTTATGGCCCTGATAATCCTTTCGACTCATTGAAGCGCATCACAAACGAAGTCAGACGGGAATGCGAAGCGGGCGCGGGCGGGGGATGCTGCACCTGAGCCCGTGATTGATGACCCGCCATCCGCCATCCGCCATGATTGCCTCCGCCGCCATTAACCGAGATCTGTTGACGTTCCTATTCCGCAGGTGGATATAATTACAAAACTTGTGACATGAACTTGTGATATCAATTTTTAACTTTGCTGATGTATCACACATAGACTCATAGACGACCATATATTACACCCAAACTCACGGGATAAATAAATGTAGGCCATACAAATATTTCTTCCGGTCCGTGAAGTGAAACCAGGACCTCTGCGTGGCAGTCCATAGTAACCGTTCGGCCACAGAGTCACCAAGTAAGATAGATTTTAAGACTTTCGTGTTTATACACTGTATGATTACCACGGTAGAGTCAACCCGTTACTATCGAGCGTGTAACGTTCCGAAATATTGGGAAAATAAAAAGAAATCATGCCGTGGTAAGAAACCTATACCTAGTGATGAACATTCACAATAGTACTTGTCCAAATGAATTATAGTTACCTAATTATTACAAAAGTAATAGGTACATAGTTACACGGACGACTTAAAGTGAAATTCCTTACTGTGGTTCAGAGTAACTTCCAATCAAGTAACTATATATATATGTACATATGGCACGTATTATACAGATACATATATACACAATGTTATATGTCGTCGTTGGACGATCTCAACTCCGTATAGAGTAAATAGAGCAGGCCGCGTCTATTTACTATCTTTATAGGTAGCGTTAGATCTCTGAAGGGGAAGATCGGGTTCTCGGGGCGAGAGACGGGAGGACAGGTCCTGCCGCGCTGCTTGTCAAAGTGGCCGCCGGCTGTTTGAACAACTAATGAGCGGCTCCCCGGAGACGGCGTGTTTGCCCCCGACGCCCCGAGCTCCACTCCGGCTTTTTCGCACAAACGCCACGGTTTGCCGATGTCCCCGCTCCGCCCCGTGCCCGCTCTGTTTGCTCGCCACTCGGTGTCGTATCGGACTTTCAAGTGTAAATTGGAAAATTGTAGATCTACCCATTCGATAAGAAGTCGTATGTTTGATCATCATAATGAAAGCGGATCATTCTTTACCCCATAGATATAGGTATTACTCCTAAGAAGACATTTTGTGTTATACCAACAGCTTATTACTGACGCAAACATGGTGCAGAGCTAATTATTCAAATAAATTAAACAAAGGATATATATATAAAACTCAATTCAACTGCCCCTGTGGCCGAACAGCTACCGTGCTGCCACACAGAGGTCCCGGGTTCGATTCCCGGGCTGAGAGAAATATTTGTAAGGCCTACATTTATTTCTCTCGTGAGTTTGGGTGTGATTTGTGGTTGTCTATGTGTGCGTCCATGACACCCGGGATACAGGGTTTTCCTAGTACGGGGCTATGAGCGTGTGCGCGCGTTAGGAGCATTAACTCTCTAGCTTCTATATTTCATATTTCTATATATTATATACAATTTAAAAACTAAAAACACAACAAATACTGTGAAATAATATTGTAAAATAGTTTTGTGAAATGGAATCCTTAAATTGACAATTAGTTTTATGTAACATTTACAAGCAGATATAAAATTCCGATTTTTTTTTCCGAATTTTAAGCGGTTGAAGTATGAAAAGCGGCAATTCTGGCTAATTTTTTTTTTAAAATGAAAGATGGATTTGAAATAAACATTTTCAAGAAGAATGAAGGAAGATCGACGAAACAGACTACGACGAAATTGAGAATGTACTAAAGAAAGACTAGGTCCAGAGTACCCTTAACTGACGCGCATTTAGGAAAGCTATATATATATATGCAATCACAATATATATGTGTATATTTCAAAAAATCTTAAGGGGCGTCACCGGAGGAGAAGCGGCGAAAACTGCTTTCCAAGATCAAATGGTTTAAATATTTAACGGTCTTATAAAAACTACACAATACACCTAAGGATTTGTCAAAAGAATGAGGTAATTCGTTACACAATAGGATGTACTTCACTCGATCATATTAACGAACATTACCGAATTTAATTTTGCGCATAATTGTATGTGTATGGAGATATTTTTCTTTAAGTACTACAGAGAACCTGCTAAATTTGATTTTCTACTGAAACCCCTATAGTTATTTAAATTCACATTTATCTTAAAACTTGAAATTTGCGGGTTAACGACACGCCGTGCCGCCGCC
>NW_020654422.1:7223617-7248337 GCF_003589595.1 Hyposmocoma kahamanoa
TACGTTCGTGCTGAAATACCTCGCCTTAAAGGCGTTGCTTACTTAGGAGCGTTACTTACTCCTTTTACTTTTGGTATTTAAGCATTTACTTTAAAATCCAACTTGGGACACCTGCTGCTACATTTCGTGTATTTTTTTTATACGAATGTCGATATCGCACTAATGAAGCGCTAACAACTCGAAACATTGACGACGTGTGTGGATGTAACTAATGAACGTCCGAATATATTTTTGGTTTACCCGATTCCACAGTAGAAATTTTAACCGAACGGGAACTTCGCCTATGAGAGCTTAAAGCGAAAAATGACGAGTTACGACGTATTCCTGAAGCCGATCCACCGCTAAGTACAGAGGATACTAACTTTACTCTCAATACTGAGCCGATTGCGACAAATCAGGTAAATAAAAAATCCAAATATCCGAACTACAACAGGCAAAGCAAGATTTTTTCTTTTCCATTTTCTTACTAAACTCATACATAGAAAGAAATTTATATGATATCATTGTTTCAAATCAAAATTGGATTGTTGTGGTAATAGCATTACGTGTTGTCAATTATAGCATACTGCGTTCTGGTTTTAAAGGGTAAGGATGCTGATGAAATTACAAGCACATAGGACTTTGCAAGTCTTAGGGTGGCGGGCGCAGTGACAATGCCCCTCAGATCTTAAAAGCTCTGAGTGACACTGTAACTGCTTTGGACAGGCTTGTCGCTTACTACCAGGTGCACGAAATATTCGTCCCTTCACTTGGTGTCTTAAAAAAAGTCACAAGCGATCAACACAGTGCTTGAAACATACATTACTTAATAATAATAATAAATTGTTTATTGAATAAAAGGAATAACTAAAGACTAATTATGCGTGTCAACGTAAAATATAAAACCTATACAAAATAAAAATATAAAATATACATGAACCAGGAGAATCCTGTATTTCAGGTAAAAAGTACTAATTATATAGGTGGATATATGATTAAATTATAAACAAAAAATAAACCATATACCTACCTATACGCTTAATTTAGACAACATATATTTTGGGATAATTAATAAATACTCTGTATCATTGTAGGACATGTTTTGAAGGAATTCTTGTAGAATTTTCTTAACCTTTATGTAACAAATATGATATATGGCCAATTTGGATTTCATTTATTGTACAAAAATGACCCAAGAAACACAAAAAATCTGGAAATAAACACATGTTTTGATGATACAATTTTGGGACAGACAAGATCTTTCCGTCTTTTGTTAATGTTTTCAGTACTATATGAGAGTACTAATCCCCCATAGTTTACATAGATCTGATATAATCATTACAGCTGATCGCTATTGTGAAGAAATAAAGATAATTATGGCGAAACTTGCAGAGAAACAGCAGTAACAGATTTTCACTTTTAAATTTTTTTTCTATATCGCTAGACCACATACAGACCTAATCAAAGGAGTAAGACCTAATCTTGCAGGAGTTAAAGATATAAGTTCTTTGCCAACTTAATGTTGGTTCTACCGACTACCATTTTTTTCCATAATTTCTACAAAGAAAACAATTTAGTTATCGATAAGCTATAAACGACTTCCTCAACTTTGTAGATTTCCGTTCCCCACTGTTGTTTGACAGCGTTTATAGCTTAAATGCATTGATAGCATTTTCAAACTGTTTGTATCAATCTCTTAAACAGAATGGGAATGATTTTTTTTTAAATATTCGTAGAATCACAGGACATCGTCGTCAAATAGTACTTTTTGCACACAGTACCTCCATCTAGCGTTGAACCGTAGATTCACGTCAAGCGCTTTGTCAGTATAAAATAAAGTTTGTTCCCTGAGGAACGTGCCAAATTTGTGGGGAGGCAATTTAGGAATGCTGTACTAGAGGGCGCTTGTGTACGTTGATATTTTTTTTATTATCACTTATTTAGGGGCTTTGATGATTACTGAACATGTCAGCAAAAAACGGAGAAAACAATTTAACGGATAAATCAAAATACTACCTAACCAAAGATGTATATACTATGTTTGTAGCTTCACATAATTTCTTTTATTTTTTTCCATCCTCTAAGCATAATATATACATTTTCAGAAGCAATATGTCCAACAAGCGACAATTTTATTATTTTTTAAATTCAATATTAATGGCTTTGCCTTCGCATTCAGCCAATAAAAAGGTTGGAAAAGCAAACTACAGATTATGGAAAAGGTACGGAATTTGGATGAAAAAGGGTATGGTAGGGTGGGTAGGTTATTATATTACATAATATTATTTTCGATAAATAAGATCAGTACATTATTTTTATACTATGTACAGCCAAGTGGTATATCAAGCTTGACACTCTGGACTTTAGACCGTTCTAATGGTGAGTGATATAGAGTTCAATTTAAATCTTATGTGTCGTATTTGACGTGCTGTTGATCCTGTAATTATTTTGTAAATATTTTTTTCTCAAACATTCACCAACATCCGATCAACATCATAAAATTAACATTTAATCGGTCATAATATTTAGAAGTATGTTAGTATTCAAAATGAATAA
Source organism: Hyposmocoma kahamanoa (assembly GCF_003589595.1). Lineage (NCBI taxonomy): Eukaryota > Metazoa > Arthropoda > Insecta > Lepidoptera > Cosmopterigidae > Hyposmocoma > Hyposmocoma kahamanoa. The sequence goes on from NW_020654422.1 coordinate 7,226,153, forward strand.
ACTCTTCGAAGGTCTACGATGTTATTATAGAAAAGGTAGCACCTTGCAGGCGGCTCAATTCCTCTTCGGTACATTATTTCGATGGGTATGGGACTTCGTTCGCAGGTAAGCAGGTGCAAAATTTAAAAGAAAATACAATTATATTTGTCTTTTATAGTTTTTATTTAGTTTAAAAATACAACATATATATCAAAACTGTACAGTACATCATACTTAGTACACGCACGAACTTTTAAAACTGTATTACAATGCGAACGCAACATATGATAAACTTCTAATCTTGCATTAAACATATTGTACGGATTTAATTTAACAGAATAAATAAACAACTGAAATTAATATTATAAACAACATGGGCTGTTTGAGGCCTAGTTGCATAAGAAAAAGAATTGTGCAATTACATGTAGGTCTACAAGCGTTAAATTTCAGCTTAAAAATTACAGATACTAATGTATCTTATTCAAATAGGCCTTTACAATATTTCGTGAGCGTGATAAAAAAATTGTGAAAGTGTTGATTGCAATAGAATTGAAAGAAGCGAGCTGTGCCGAGAATGGTACTAAAGAGTTTAATTAACACGGCGTAACCCAAGCCAATGCTTCCACTTAAAAAATATTTACCATTCCTATATTGCTTCCGTAACTCCATTGCTAAACAACACCGTAGTTATAAGTAATTACAAGCGATAGTTTGTCTACTTTAGATTCTCTTTAATAACCGGTGCCCATATGTATTACACTTCCCTTCTTACAGCTAGCAAGTAACAGTACAGCTCCTTGTGAAAGAGTTCGTCCAGGGTAGTACTGCCACCTTACCTATTTCTGCCGCCAAGCAGTAATGTCAGCATTACTGTGTTCCGATTATGAAGGGTAAGGGTGCTGTCGTGTAAGGAACTTGTCAACTTGTGTCAGGGCTTACCATCAGGTGCACGACTTGTTCGTCCCATCACTTGATAGGTATAATAAAAAAAAAAACTAACGTACTCGACATTATTTTTATATACACACAATTCGAGACACTTTGCATTTTCAGTATTAAAATGTCCTAAGCTTTAAAAATGTTTCTATGATTAAACAGTGGTCACTGCCTCAGTTTGTTTTGGTCTCGGTGCACAGTACACCACAGGGGACGAAAATATTTATCTCGGTCTCCTGTTTCTGTCTCCTATCTCGGTCTCCTGTCTCTGTCTCCTGTCTCGGTCTCCTGTCTCTGTTTAACTCGAACCGCCACCTTTATGCAATTTTGAATCTAGTTATTTCCATTCGTCCTGTTGATAATTTGAATTTGTATAATCTGGGATTTTTTTTTTCGATGATGACGTGATGATGTTTCCATTCTAACGCTTCAAAATAAAAATGCAAGGTGGCTCAAATTATGTGTCCGAGAGTATAATTAGTTTCAGTTTGATTGTTAATATAAGCAAAACCAGGGTAATTGACTTTTTTTTTAATCTGTTGGCGCACATATCTCGAAAGTTGCCAAAATGCAAATGCGTTGTTCAAGGAGGGCAGTATAAGTGCGATGCTAACTACGCACACACACACAGTCAACATACTCCCGCACTAGGGAAACACTGTGTCACGGGTGCCATGGACATACACATAGACAACCACAAATTACACCTAAACTCACGAGAGAAATAAATGCAGGCCATACAAATATTTCTCCCGGCCCGAAAATTGGGACCTCTGCGTGGCAGTCCGGCATGGTAACCGTTCGGCCACGGAGGCAGTGGTAAACTGTTCTTTAGTTCCGAGAATGTAAAGTAAACATTACCTTATATTACTTAAAACAATCAATCTTATAAATAATAAATCTTAACATAAAGTTTGGTCGAAAACAGGAATGTGTAAAACATGTGACTAGACTTTACTAAAACTTAACATCGACCTCAATAAATAATTACATACATTTAATGTTTTTTGAGTTCAGTAAAAACTAAAGACACCCTCTGTACACGCATTTGGATCATTACTACATATTGAGATCTTATACATAATAGGATGACACACAAAACATACTCGAAAAATAGCATCTATGCACAACATTCACAAATAAATTAGATGAACTCAAAATATTTGTAAAATAAACTAAAATACCAACCTTTCTATATCTGTTGTTGTAATACTCTTCCTTTTCTTTTTAGCTCACGAGCTCGCCGACTTCTTTTGAAACCACATGAAACTAAGAAAACTGTTTACGTTTTAGAATCAGTCTTAATTATTTTTGGAATCAGTGGAGATCAAATCTGTAGAAATAACTGAAACTTTGTGTACTGTAGAATCGTACTTCATCTATACATTGTTAACAACACTAATTTAATAAATAACGTAATATCTATTTTAGAGCATTATTTTTACATAAATAATTTGAGATCAATGGACAAATTCATATTTATCCGAGCAAGTATTGACGAAATATATTACTTATAATGTTTTTTTCTTTGAGTCTTTCTTTACCAACCAGGTGTGCAGCGAAAATAGTTTGCCATGACAATGTTCACCCTCGTCTATTCGGAACTTTTCATCAATACTAGTGAGATCGAGTGATTCCATATTTGTTCAGTTGCATCGTTGTAAAAAGGGATATAAATAACGCTTTTTATTGAGATCCCTGGGTATTGTCGACCTGTATATATAAATAACTGAGAATTGTAGTGAATTGTAATTTTGATTGAAATCCGGGTGAATAAGTAAACCTGGAATCTATTATACAATAACAGTTTTGTTTCAAAAGTGTACGTCTTGTACGTCAGTGGGTGTCGTAGCGAGCTGTGTTTGTTCTGTGCTGGTTTGCTTGACGGGCTGTGAATGTCTCGTTCTGGGTTCTTGAGGCTGTGTTTCGCGGGCGAGGACCTTTTCAACATGCCGCGCGACCAGTTCAGCAGCTGCAGCAGGCGTCCGTGTCAACACACAAAGGTCGTTCACGGACATGGGCACTCGAAGGCCACGTGCAGCAGCCGTGATGCAAGCTACTGCGATCAACGATGCTGGCACCAGCAGAAACTCCGTTTCTGTTGGCAATAGAAACCTATTGTCAATACATGCCACCATTTCGTTGATGTCTATTATATGGACGTTGGACATTACTATGATTAATTTAATTTTACTGTCGTTGATATTTTTTGTATATCGGAATTTGAACTGTAACGTACTCAGATTACTACTTGTTTAGTAATCTGAGCACGTTACAGTTCAAATTACTATTCAAATTCAAATTACTTACTGTTTGTAAGTTTTGTAATATCGACGAGTAATTCTAGTAAAAAATTATGTACATTACAATAAATTTTCACTGTAAATGCAATAAAATTGCAAGAGCCTTCACTAAATCAATAATAATAAAAATTACAAGTGGGTACTTAAAAAAATAAAAACCATTGCAATATGAACTGCAGTATTTTAAATTCCTAAAACAAGTTTGTTGTTTATGTGTTTTTATAAGTTTGATGGAGTCTCGGACGCAGGTAGTACGCATCTGTTGCGAGATAATTGCCGCGGACAGGTGGTTCGGACACCTTGCATTTTCATGTCCTTGTAGTCGCATCCTCCGCTTACCTTATGTTACGTCTTCTTTGCTTGGATTTTAATCGTGTATAAATTTTTGGTTACTAGTTGAAGTAAACTACGCTAATCCAAAATAAGTAAATGTAACTTCGCTACATTTGAAGAAAAAGATTACGCTCGCTCGACTAGCTCGACTAGCAAAAGGGTCTCAAAAAACACAAGTTACATTTTGCACAATGCTTTGTCGCTTATTGTTATTTGAGAGAATAAGGAAGGCGAGTCGAACAGCTGCCAGATTTATGCAGTCCCTGCATCTTTTTGCCTACCCAGGAACAATGGACCGGGAATAATGGTAATTTACATCTTAAGTCGTCTAGTTAAGGGCGCAGCTGCGATTTCGCCATGACGAAGGAGGAATCCATTGTTCGGTATGGAGACGTCGATCGTCTCGACTAATCAATAACCTCGTAAATAAATTCCGTTATTTTTGCATTGTGGTCCGTGACCTTCCTTGAGAAGTACGCATCTTCTACATAATACGTAAATTATGATTTCCGCTGTAATGTGTCAAATACCTATTTAAATATAATAGAAAATATATACCCATTTTTCATTTCTTCTCTGGTGCAAAGTGAGTAGAGAGAAGGACCTATTGCGTTTTATCTATTTCGTTACTAACGGTGCAGGTAGTGATGCGAAACTACTTGTAAAGAAATGATGTCGCAGTTGGTATAACATGCCTTAGGGCCAGCCAAGACGGCAGATGTGAGGACACCTGGCGCGACCCTTCCGCTCGCTACCTCGCAATACAAGCGTCGGGTCACTGCCCACCTACACCCTTCTACGTTGTGCCCTTAGAAATTTCTTCACGCTATTCGCCAAGAAAAAACAATATCGCAACACGCGAGCGCATTATAATGTAATCAGAAAACCTACTACGCCAACCAACGTTAAGCTCAAGCTTAACTCGTTTAACTGGAGGTCAATGAAACTCAGCAAGATAGGGGGAACCTCGAATCCATAAAGTATGAAACCGACTGTTCGTTAATTAAGGATTTCAACTTAATTCCTCAGTGAAAGCGAGTCGAATGCTTTTTGTTAGTACTAAACCGCACTGAGCGTGGCTCCTGGCTTATTATAAAATCAAAAACGTTCGCGGGTGGCGTATCAGTGATCTCCACGTGGGCAGCGGACCGGGGCGATCCGTTGTGCGACAGGTTGTCTGTCAGTTGGAGCAACAATCACCATCTGCTTGCTACCACGAGCCGTAAGGGGGTGACCAAGACACCCCCGTTCCTTACCTACCCCTACTAATTTCTACGACGTAATGACTCTCACACAACAGACATCGAGAACCGTTAAGTTCCGTTTGTCAAACCTGTCCCACCCTAACAGTGAATCTAATTCAAACCAGCAATGCAAGGGTTGCAAATAGTTTATATCTAATCGTGCGAAACTGGTTACAATAGAATATTTATGGCCTTGCGTACTTGTATACTCATACGTATTTTATGTCTCATTTTCATCATTCACGTAATGCAAAGGTTGTTTGTTTGCGAGTCATAAAAATATTATACACATAAAATTATTATAAATTATAAAACTATCAAGTTGCATAAAAATTACATAAGCAAGTCAGCGCTGAATGAACTACGGATGTTATAATTGACAAAAAGATACCATAAAAAAGATGATAATACGAAGGAGTACCCAGCTCCCACATTGGATTAGGTCGGAAGAGCTCGAACGGAAATACGACTTCGCAATAGGAACTTCTTAACAGAGTTGAGATTTGAGAAGGCAAGAGCTAAATAGCGGGTTAGATAGGGTCGGGACGCCAGGTGCGCGTCGAGACGGGCCGACGTCTTTGTCGAAGCTCCTTTGTCGCGGGTTCGGGACAGGCTGGGAGCGCACAATGGCCGCGGGACGTCTTCGTGCTTTGTCACCGCTCAGCTGTCGTGACCGCGGTCGCTCCCCTACTTACCAACACAGGGCTTACCCCATAAGTCACAGGCCTAACCGCGACCGTGACACAATTCAAGACATTCGGGAGCATCATACGCTGATTCATATCGCGACAAACGGTAACAAACTATTAGTGCTTACAAGATATCACTTTATGATTTTCCGTTACACAATTAAGTTCATAAAAGTTGCTACGAGGATGTAATAAAGTGTTATTACGACCATTGTTCGTGTTGTGGACTGAAAGATATGTCTTTAGAGAAAATCGTAAGCACACATAATACACGACATCATTACAGACCTTACAACCAAGTCAACGGTTAATTGCATTCGCTCAAAGGCATTAAATAAAGGCGCGGTTTTATTTCTATTGTAAGGTCATCAATGAAGATCAAGGAAGTCAAGGGTCAAGAAGTGTTATTAACCCTTTCGCACCTTGGGTAATGCGCGATCAGTTACCGACAATTATGCTACAGTTTCCGGTGTGGCCTCCAACTCACTACAACATACATGACACCGGGTTATTTTGACATGTATGCATACTGTTACTGATTATAATGTTTGGATTGTTTTCAAATGGTAAAGACATAAAATACATTTCAAGAGAATAAACAATGTCACCATTTAATAAAGTACAGCGAACCAGATCATGGACCAAGAAGGGAACCATCTGACAGCGATAAATAACTCTTATCGGAATTCGATGCATAGGGGTTCACGGAGTTAAGTGCCATCATAAGCTCTTCCAAAGTCGATATTAATTAAGTCGATACTTATTAACTTTGAGAACACACACTTATGTAGGTATTGTAGCAGAATTTACATTTAACCATTTTGAAAAGAGGGTGTGTTGACGTTGACATGATGACATTTAGTATTACAAAATAAATAATCTAGGTATTAAGTACAAAGAAAGTAGATACTACAAACGTATGTACCCAACTTATATACAAGTAAAAAACATGTTATTTTATAATTTCGTCGTGCTCAATGATCGGGTAAGCCCTTACCCTTAGTATGTAATACCATGGGTCGTTGTTTCTCAGTGGCAATTACTGACGCTACGTGGGCCAAGGTGTTAACTGTAATGTCCTCGCTAATGGCATGTATTATTTTATTGCCAAGTTTAATGCGATTATACCGTTTACGACCTTAGATTTAAAGAAATAGAGCAGACTCTACTTACGAAACTACGCCTGGGTGTAACACGTACAAAAAATACCCTAGATTGAATTTTGAATTACCTATTTCGAACTACTGTAGACAATGAAACCAATCATTAAGGCGAAATGATATTGTTTCGTAGGTTTGGAAGAGAAATTCATTGCACGGTATTTATATATTTATTTCTTAAAAGTAAAATATACTTTCTTACTGTAAAAATAAACTCATAGTCCCTATTTCACCATATATATAGTCATATACATAGTCCCACAGTCGTATTTATTACGGATCATGGCAGAGAGCAAGACAATATCACTGAAATATCGATAATAATAATAATCGAATGAAACTGATTTTTCCGTAGATGAACGTAGTAAAATTTAAATTTTGAAAAACTTACCAATTATTTTTAATTCACTACTTCTGTTTTCATTATCTATTAATAAAACAAGTTGAATTCGTCTTTTTAATGTTGAATAACTGATTTTTCGTATGGTCGAAATCAGTACAAAACGTCTATTTTGGGTCCACTTTACCTTAAATGATTATCTAAAATAAAATCTTCTTCCATAGATAGCGAACTATTCATGGTTGAGTTGGTCATGGGCACATATGCGCACACATGGTGCGACTGTTGTGGTATGAACACGCTCCGGTTGAATCGCTACCGTAAATCAGATCGCCATGAGATAATTAAACAATTCCAACTGACCCGAATAATCAACAACTGGCTGAACACAATGACCCTACCAAATCCAGCATTTTATGATCATGAATTTTATAATTTTACGATGTCGTTCTGTAAAATAAAGTCGTAAAAAAACACGTCGTTTGCGCACGTGCTCACATTCAATTGTTAGTGTAAAGATTTGCATAGTAGCTCATTGTCAAACAAGTTCGATTGCTTTAATATTATTATGTCCATAATCTGAATTGGGACTATCACCTGCCTGTAATGGGGTGTCAGTTTTCGTGATCGCCAAAAAATGTGATACTTATAAAATAGCAATGTGAGTTATATTTCTTCTTTTAGATCATTATCATTAAGTATTTCTATGTAATTCAGAAATACTTATTTATATATAGAAATACATATACAAAGGGAGTGCTTAGGGTCAGTGGCTGAGGGGTGCGCAAGCGCAAGGTGTGCGCGATATCACTGCGCTAGCAGCATGTGCGCGTTCCAATACACGCGTCCACTGCCCCACACCAAATGTCCATACGTCCTGCACGCACTACCAGTCGCTTTACAAACAAAGGGAGGATTAGTATTTCACAAAAAATATTTGTGTTTGTACCAACTCTACCATTAAACCAATGAGTGAAGAGAATTAATTGACACTCGAGTAACACTTATCGCTTATTAATTATCATAAAGCCCGCATGTTACGTTGAATTTGCAGGCTATTTATGATAAAATAACCGTAGCTTCGACTAGCGAAATAGTATTTTAATGAAATGATAGATACCTGACAAACACGTTTATAAAATTACTAACATGACAAAGTAAAAACGATGTAGCAACTCACGTCAAGGTCTATTTTGAAAATTTACGTACCAGTATAGCAGACGGACGTGAGTGTGAGAGCATGAGTCCGCACAAGAGGATTGACGCGACCCCAAGGTACTCGCGCCAAGTACGGTTCAACGAAATCAAAAGCTGTCGCTATTGACAATTGCCAGTTCAACCGTTGAAGGAGCATCACTTCCCATTGCTGCAACAAAAACAAGTTTTTATTACATTGTAAATCTAGTTTTGCCAATAATGCAGGGATATTTTTTTCAAAAGTAAGTTATGGTTTATTTCTTCACTAGTAACATTCCCAAAGGGCACGATGTCACGTGAGCCCTATCTTTTACAATAACCTTTCATACCTCTACGAATTGCTTTAATTTACATGCAGTGCAATTACCCTGCACTTAAACTGAATAAGGGACAAACATTCATTCTTATTAGTTGAGTCGTAACCGTCATACTCGATGGATCAGGCGGAAACCGCAAAAAATAGCGAATCACGTTACAAATGAAAATAGTAATACCATAAGAAAAGAGGGCAAGTCATGGGTCCCATGTTCAAATTTGGCATAGGGGACTCGGGGACTGAAATAATAAAGTCGATGTTTACACAGAAGCTCTACGATTTTATTGATATTCATTTACTGCGCCTAAAATTTCATCCAGTATCGATAACACGGAAGATAAACCCAACTAAGGTCATTGTTAGTGTTCGTTCAACGCAAGTTCGTTCAACTTTAATGTACCTTATACGATAGCGTCACCAATGTCAACAACTTTCGTTTTCGACTGTTTTATATCCTTAAGAGCTTATATCAATTATATTGAATCTTATAATTTTGAAGAAATCCCAATAAAACTGCTTGCTCTCTTTTCGCGATGTTTCATTCAAGCTTTCAAGCGATGTTACAATAAGACATATGTGCCTTCCATAGAAGACAGTTAACATTACGATAGGAAACGAATGATAACCGGCTATTCCCACGATCACAAATGGACGAATTAATATGGGATACGGTGAAGTATACCAGAAAGTAGGTGAAATTATGGGAAAGTCGTTCTACCCCACGCCTTGTCGGCGCCATATGAACTCATCAAATATGCGTACTGCGACCTTATCGGGATCATCGCACGAAATAATTGCATAAGGAAGTACATGTCACGACACCATACGGTACCTTAAACCCAGAAACTAATTTTCCCACGGAAAATATGTTAAACGTACTACATATAATTGAAACGTTTATTGTTAAATCAAATGAGCGTAGAATAACGCACATGATACGAGTAAGTACATTAAATAATAAATCCAGGACAAGGAGAGATACACAAATACTTGTACTGTCATCTACCTGATGGGGTTTAGACGCGTGTGAATCGAGTGACAAAGTCAAATTCATGTGCACCAGTACTAATTGTGCAATCGCACCTGCCCATATGCACACAATATTACGATTAGGACATATTTTGGTGTTATTATAACCAAAGTGTGGGAACAGGCGTTAATTGAATAAGAGTAAAATGCCGCTTATATTCCCTTACATTGGTAGAGAATTAGGTAGGTATGACCTGCAGGAAGCGTCTTATCCAAACTTAAAATCTAAATTAGTAGGTGTCTCCGTCCATATTTCCGTCGGAAGCCCACAAGATTCGGGTGCTTTACTTCGTCACAGGTAGTAGTTTTCTTGAGGGTGACAGTAAGTAGCTTGATCGCCCTCCCGAACAAGTTTGTCGCGGAAGAAGTAATTACCGGAAACTTAGGACCAAGTTTAAGGATACGGGCTATATACTAAAACTCGGGGTGAAGGCGTGACATTTCACTCTACTAATCGAGTATATTCACAACGGTATCAAAACAATGCTTAACAAGTTGCGGTCGCCACAGGATATAAGGTGCGTGGCTGCTACGGAACTACTTGACCTTTCATAGAAAGAGGGCCGGTCAAGTAAGTAGCAATCTTTGTACATAATTATGGCGATAAGTATCCAACCTTGTAATGAAATGGAGCAGTCATTCATAACGTGACTAATATGCAGTAAAAGTCAGCAAGGTTGCTTTTTCCCGCACCTTTAACCATCTGCAAGTAAATTTAATTCGGAAAAATACCTGAAGTAAAATCGTTACTACTAGCTAGAAAATAGTCTCACCCTGACTTCACTAGGGTGTACAGAATTGTCAGTGTAGGCGCAGAGGAGGTCGACGGATAAAGGGTGGCACTGGCGGAACTTGGAGGCGAGCAGCATGGCAGTGACTGCCAGCAGTTGCAGCTGCTGCCGCGAGATAGCCCGCTGCGCCAGGAACCGGTCCATGTAGCTCACCGCCAGAGGAAACACCTGCTCCTCACATTGTTGCTCTTCACAAACCTGATAAATTATTAATGCATTTTACTCTAAAACTATCTATAAACATAAGCACAATATATTTACTAGTGTATCTACTCTGCACGTTAAGCTCATTTAGCTTTGCAACGTCTCCAGACGCAACGCATGCAACGCCTAAAGTATGCACCCTATAAGACTGCAGCCATTCAATATACAGTAGTTTTTGCCTTTTTTTAACTAGCTTGTGCTTTCAGTGGAAATTGAGATTCTTGTGCGTATTGAAGGGTTAAGATCAGAAAAAAGTGATAAAAAAGTTTCCGTTATAAACCACTTCTAAGGGCTCGTAAAGTACATGCAAGTTTTGTAACTCGGAGCGATCCATACCTAAGTCACCATGTAGCTACAAATATATGTGTTACATACACGTACGCTCGCACGGGCACAGGGACTAGTCAAGAGCACGTCAAACTTGACATTACGATTTAAATTTAACCCTAGGTTTACTTGTAATAAGAATAAAGTAAATTCATCAAAGTATGACTAAATACATCATTTCACTTTCCTTCAAGAAAAGCTTTTTTATTTAATATGTGTCGATCTAGCTATTTAGATAACAAACAATACTTAAATATTTGCCGATTAAATTTAATTAAGTAGCGAAAGTTTTCCTGAATATAAATAAAATCGAAGGTAGAACCACGTACTATGTGAATCTAGTATGTGTAGATAATCGTAGTATATTTAGAAGTATATAAAAACCAACGTGATTTTGTAACAAAGTTCAATGACTGCAAACAGACAAAACAAAATTACAAATACAAAGTTACAAATTTTTGTACAAATCATCATTCATATGAAGGTACCTTATATTACCAATTACTATTATGACATTGGATTAGTTATCTACACATTACCTAAATACGTAGCAAATAATTGTGTATGTTAATAACACAATGCCAATAAAATAAAAATGTAGGTAATAACAACCAACTAACCTCCAACATCCAAGTTGTGACAACCTTCCGCATAAAAGGCTGTATATCAATTTGAACATTCTGGAAGTAGTCAGTGTGAAGAGCGTGGGTCCTCTCCAGGGTGAGGAGATTCAGCAACAGCCGAGGGTCTCTGTCAAGCGCACGGTCCGAACCAGCGACGCACATGTCCACGGACCTCCCACTGCTACTGCCAGAGTTCTGCATGTTCTCTCCACAGGATAAATCCATATTAAACACTAGTTTCACTGCTTTGATTCAACACAAAGTCCAAAACCAGCACAAAAAGTTCGGGATAGTTCGTTGATCTACGTAAGTTCGCGCAATAATTTTTATATACGATCGAGTTCGTACCACAGGCCAAAGAACGCTACCAAATACACAACCGCTCAGTGAGCGGCCAACTGCCAAGTGTCAATAGGGAGCCTCGACTGTAATGGAACGTGGCTGCAGTCCTGTACACACTGTACCGCACCCTCCTTACGTTCCCCTTTACGATCCCTTGGCCCTTTCCTTTAGATAGGTATTTATCGCAGCTTATGTAAATGCATGTATTTACAACTGCTATTGAAATTGCTATACCTATACAACACATATTTAAGAAAGTACCTAAGAAAAATTTACTCTCCCCGAATTTGATGGTTACCAATTGTGGACGTAACGAGACGGTACTTACGTAAAGTGCTTAAATAAAAAATAGCGATTCAGTAAATGACGCTGTCTAATTATTCGTTCGAGATTGAGTGTTCAATATTTAAAAAAATTACGTTCTTGAATTTTTCACAACACGTAGACTAGTAACCTGATATATCTAATGGTATCTTGGGCTACATTCAATGTGCTAACTAGTTATTTTTAAATTATATTATAAACTGTCTAATTAGTATAAGTGTGAAAAATTAAACATTAAGCATATCAAGGCCAAAGGCGAATTTACTCTAAATTACCTAATTAATAGAAATACTAAGTAAATTTTATTTTCAAAAATGTTAAAACGGCTAATTGCTGTATTTACAATGTAGTGACTTAATTTGATTGTGGACTCTGTGCATTGAAGGCTAAAAGCATAATAATAAATACATACTCGTACAATGTATAAATATTCCATAAACATTTCATTTTTGTCGTAGCGAAAAGTTAATATACAAAAATAATGACTAAAATACAAACTTACAGATATATTCATTATAGTTATTAGACGATTATCATCCAGAAATTGATGGATTTAAAAATGAGTTCATTTCGTAATGCTTAAACTGGATAGTGTCTTAAAACGGGTGCACTTTTCGAATAAGTCTATATACTGGATATTACTTTCAATGGAGTTGTAGGGGATGCTTTAAAATACTTGAATGAACAATACATTTTACCTTTATTTTTAACAATTACTCCAGCGGCCATTAGTAAAGGTACAATTAATATAACACAAAGAGGCCTTGTTTATTCGGAGGGCGCACGCGGCGCGGCGGAGTAACAGAGGGCGAGGGCAGCTGCGCGTGCGCCGCCGGCTGCGCCTCCACCAGTTGACATTTTATTTCAAATCCGAGCACACCTGATCTTTAACTCGAACCATTATTATAATTTTATTCTTTTTTCCAGTCTCCGTTTGTATTATAATACACACGCGTGCCCTGTTCTTGTCCTTCTATATTTTTTTTATATAATGGGCTCCCTTTGAACTTATTATTTTAGAATTTATACATACTCTTTGATAATGCAGCACGGCAGGCTTTTATTACTTATTAGGTGAATTTGCTGCGGCTTCTTTTCTGAGGTTTTCGAAGTACCATTCAAATTTTCCGTTATAAAAGGGTATTTTAGTTACAATGACTTTCCAATCAGTGAGATAGATCCCAGTTATTGCTGCTCCTATCCCCCATGCAATAAGGGATGGAATAAAAGCGCTGAGTGCTTGAGCTTGCTTTTTTCCGAGACCCATTTGTTTTATTTTCAGAAAGCTCAAATACAGAGATACACAAAATTTTATTGCGCTCAGTCCCAACTTATATTCTAGTTGATTTGGATATTTTTGACGCAATGAATGTATGGATTTGGAGTCTCGCTGTCACGTCACTAACGTATGTCAAACTCTCTCTTATTTTTAAGCAATATAATTCAAGGCATTATTAAGGTATTACTGTAATAATTTACTGTTCAATTATGTTTACGAATTTTATGAGCCACATCGATTGTTGGGCAGCGTAATATAACTTATTATTAATAAAATTAATTATCTAAGAACCTTTCTTGAACCTTTTCTTGAAGCACCCAAAGAGAAGGTTGCATATATTTTAATATTTTTACATATATATTTTATTGTTATTACATGTATATTTTATTATTTTTACACATTATGTTTACAATTTGGACATAACGTTGCCTAAGAGCCTAGAGGATGGCAAAAATAAACCTTAGAGCTTAGAGGATGGAAATAATTTAAGCCTTAGCGCCCAGTTTCACGAGGAGCAAGTTTTCGCGCGATCACCAGACTCGCCCGCGTGCCCGAAACGCTCATTTAAGTCAAACCATAAGAGTTAGACGCACGCGATCGCTGCGCGGTGGTAACGCGGTGAACGCGATGAAATTCGTGTGGAATAAATGAGCCCTTAGGGTGAAATCACATACGCGCTTTCACATAGTTCGCTTTTACTGATTTTTTTGAAGAAAAACTTCTTGCTCAAATATATTATTAAAGTAATATTGTATCTGAAAGAGGTATAATTTAACTAATTAAAATGCTAGCTACAAACATTATTGCGCTTACTACATTTTACACCACATTTTTATCTTCAGCCAGAAAAATTACATAGAAATCACGTACGAGGTCCTCACTCGAAGACGGCGATAAGTAATAATAATAAAATAAACGTATACTGTACTATTACGGTGCGTGAGTGTCATGAGACCACAAGCCACGGACCACATTATTATGACATGCCATCGTCAAATTAGGCGCCGCAACCTAACCACTAATTATAAAGTTATCAATTTGTCAACCCTTTCCCATCTTCCCATTTATCTCTGCAAGCGTGTGATGGGCAAATGTACTACTAAGGGTTCAGTCTTCTACATTCCCACGGTCCCTATTGTTATCAATCCGTTATTTTCATTAATTTTAGTATTGCATTAAAATATTCTTACATTAAATCATGTAACAAATACCAAAAAAATAAATAAACTGTCCAAATAGGATTTAATCGAAAGTTTAAGAACAGAAACTCATTTATTTTATTAGCATTTCCACTTGTATCTCAATTATAATCTCATCACTTTACACTTCAAAACCAGCGCAAGTGTGCAAATGGCTTCCATCGACAAAGAAAAAATTAAAAATTCCCGCTCTGAAAATAAAAATGGCGCAAACAACTTGTTTTTTATGCCCGATTTTTTTTCGTTATTTTCCATTATTCTCATAAGGACAGATTCTCAATAGGACGGATTCTCAAGAAGACGGATTCTCATGAAGACAGATTCTCAAAAGAACAGCAGTACACGTAAGGAGAAAAAGAGAAAAAAATAGAGATAAAATTATTTTAATAACTTGTCAATTGCCAAAAGGTGTGTACAAAAAAAAAGTAAGCGATCCAGTGTTGCCAGGTGGTTATATTTTTCATAACTTTACCTCTCACGTAAATGTAAAATGTGTAAAATTAACTTTCGTTTCTAAAAGGCATTCATAAATTCAGCCCATTCATTAACTGCATGGCAGTCCGCCGCGCAGGCTAACGCCTGCCTAATGGCAGGAGACTGTTCGTACACTATCCTGCATTTATACCCACGTATGAAATCTCGCAGGACGCCTCGACCATAGATTATGTAACGTTCTCATTTCATTTTAAGCATGATTGAAAGTTTACCTACGTAAAGTATAGGTTATTTTATAGTACACACATAAAACATTAAATTTTTATAATACGAAATCAAATAATCAATTAAGTAATGACATGAAGTAAAAAATAAAACAATGTGACAAAAATGTTTAGACAATATTTATTCTATTTTTAAGTTTCTGACTTCTCTTGTAAAATCTTGCCAATGTCATGTCAGTCATGAGAGTTCCACTTTCGTTTTTTAATGACGTTTAATTAATGAACACTACTCTTTAGTCTATTGCGGCTTCTGGAACAATAGGTAGGTACAGAACAACACGATATACCATCACCGTTACAAATATTTAAATAAATAAGTTTTATAATTTAAGTTTGTTAGTATTAGGAATTGAAACTATTTTTCCGGATTTAAATTGCGTATATTTGTTTTTTCAAACAAACCAAAACAAAAATGTTTGTTTGAAAAAACAAATATACGCGATTTAAATCTGGAAAAATAGTTTCATTTCCTATGTGTAACAATCGCGAAAACCTAAGAACTCGATTTGATAGTATTAATAAAATCAGTTATTAATTCTAAGAGGGTATTTGTAAAAACATGTAACAGAAACTTAAATTTTACGAGGCGAGGAATAGAAGGTGGCAGACTATCATAAATAGGTAGGGCAGCAGAAAAATATGTGGTCTGGGGTGCCTTCATCCAGGCCACATTCACAAATTAAGTTATCCCGTATTCTAAGTTTTGCCAGATGGACCGGGGTGCAGGTATGACCAATTCGAAAGCGGCATACTGTAGACGTAACAGATTTACTGAATCCTTTGTGGATAAAGAACGAAAGCTTTTTGGGGATACTTGTTTGGATGTCGGCGAAATATTTGCCCTTAGTGAGTTTACTTTTGCTCCACTGTGCGCTCTATGAGGAAAACATCATTGGCAGCTAAAGGCAGGAGGCCATAAGTGTAAGTCTTGTAATGAGTAAGACAACCTGTTTGGATAGCATTTTTCGCCAACATGTCTGCAGTTTCGTTACCTTGGATCCCACAGTGACCAGTACCTACGCTAACACAACTTGTAAATTGTTACGATGACAATGGTGTAAAACTTCCTTGATCTTTAGGATGGTATGGTATTTTGTTTTATTAACGAATTGGTTTGACAAAATAGCCTGCAAACAGCTTTTTAATCTGAAAAAAATATGCTTTTGTTCAATTTGTGAGATTCAATATAGCTAAGGGCTTCGAGCAGGGCTGAATTCGTCTGTGAATATTGGTGCTTGAGGTGGACACTTACAATTCAAAATTATTCCGAACTTAGGAATCCATACAGCCGCACCCACACAACCAACAGCAGCCGGCTTAGAGGCGTCTGTGTAAATAGTCAACAAGCCTTGCCAGTTTTAGTTCGGGCTATATACTGCCTGTCCGCCACAGGAGAATCTTTGTAAATACCAAAATTCAAGATTATTTTAGGTTTATATATTATTGCGTGATAGGGACAAGAAAAAAGGGGATTTTTATCAGTTTGGAAGATAGGAGAATTATTACTAATAATTTTTTTTCACGTTATTACGTTAATACAGCTGAGCATTCCGGAAAGATTGACCAACTTCATTTTTAATCTTTAATCTTTACTTTATCTTAATTAACTTTTAAGAATGCAAGGAATATCTTTGACTTGCCAGTACTTAGAAGTCCTAGTCAGATCAGACAGTTTGTGGAGTTTATATAAGAGAGGATGAGGGGATAGTTGCGCAACTTTGTAAATAAATCTATCCGCAAGAAGCTGCCTTCTCAGGAAGAGAGGGGGTTCCACACACTCAACCTGGAGAGCATTTATAGGTGAAGACTTCATAGCGCCGATACGGAGACACTTTGATTGAATTTTGTCCCACGATTTAAGAGCAGTTTTGTGACTTCTAATAAAAATGAGCCGTAGTCAAAGTGACTACGAATTATGGCGTTATGTAAATTTTTTTGACAGAATGGGTCCCCCCAAGCACCTGACAAAGATCGGAGCATGTTAATGCTTGCCTCACACTTTTTGGAAATATAGGTTAGGTGGAGAACGCCTGTTAATTTAGAGTCAAGCATGATGCCTAAAAATTTAAAGCAGTCAGTCTGATACATGCATATACATACATATTATGGGAGAAAACAACTACACCACTTTTAGGTGTGGACAAAGAAAGACCATGGTCAGCTAGTCATTGAACAAGGTAGTGTAAAGCAGTGTTTAATCGGGAACCCACATAATAGCATATAAAGTCAAATCATCGGCGTACTGGAGGATACTACAGAAGCAATTCACAGATCTCTCCAGGTCATAAGTATAAATGTTGTAAAGCAGGGGACTGAGCAAAGACCCTTGCGGAAGGCCCCTCCAGACGTTCTTTGACGCAACTAAGTCTCCTTGGAAGCGTATCAAGCATGATCTACTTGAGTAAAGATTAAAAATGAAGTTGGTCAATCTTTCCGGAATGCTCAGCTGTATTAACGTAATAACGTGAATCTATATTGCAAACGATGTTTTATAAAGTATTTATTACGAAAGGTACACAATTGACAGAGATGTTAGTAAAATAACAAGTTGCTAGGATACATAGACCACAAAGCATGCAATCTTCTTAACATCCACTTCTCTTTCTATCTCTTTATGACGATAAGCCAATCTTCTGAGACAGCAATTCCTGTCTCGGCTTGAATAATGGCTTAGTGAGTAAGTCAGCTAGCTGCTCTTCAGCGGGAACTTGCTTCACTTTCAGAACTCCATTGTTTACACACTCTCTGACATAGTAATGTCGCAAGCGTATGTGTTTCGTGAGACGGTGATACTCGTAGGGTGGATTATGCGCTAACTTTACTGCTCCTTCATTGTCGACATACAAAGTTGGAGTTTGGCGTAGCGATGTCAGTTGTCCAACGAGACGCTTCAGCCATATCATCTCTCGGCACGCTTCGCTGGCAGCGACTAGCTCGGCTTCTGTAGTCGAAAACGCAACAGATTTTTGTTTCTTGCTTTCCCAGCTGACTAACGAGCGGTTTAGTAAACAAACTAGGCCACTTGTAGAATGACCAGTTTCTAAATCACCTCCATGGTCTGCGTCACAATATGACTCAATGTCAGTGACCATACTTCTCTTGAATATAAGGCCTCGGGATTCCGTTCCTTTTAAGTATCGCATAATTCTTTTTACTTCTATTACATCTTGTGCAGACGGTTTCTCTAGTTTTTTCGATACTACGCTTACAGCGTAAGCTATGTCGGGGCGAGTTATATTACTCCAAATAACAGAAGGAGGGGAACGGGGCGAGATGGCTTCGCAAAACCATCGCCAGCCAGATTTTTTTTCTCTGATAGAAGCCGTCTGGTATGAGCCGCAACTTTCTGGTAATGTAAAAAGTTATCCGTAGTCATAGACCCGTTATACTAGATTTCGGCTTCTTTTCGACTAGCAACGACAGCTGAACACTCATGGTCCCACCATGGAGGAGAAGAAACAAGGCTACGAGATAGATTTTTAGGGGGTATTGAAGCCCTTGCTGAAGAATAGAAAGACGCTACAAATCTGGAGTAAGCTTCTTGTAAAGATAAATCTCCAATATTGGACAGAGAATGCAGCTCTGAGTCTAAGTATTGGCCATACTTAGCCCAGTCAGCCTTAAAAATATTGAATTTTAACAATGAAGGGTGTTGCCTTAGTGGAGTGCACCTGCCAATCACGGAGACGAGGATGGGAAAATGGTCGCTTCCGAAAGTGTATGGAAGAGTCCTCCAAGTAGCGCTGGGTGCTATGCCTGGAGAGCACAAAGTAATATCCACAGCTCGTCTTGAAACCTGAGAAGGGTAAGATCTACGAGTAGAAGCGCCATCATTCAAAAAACATAGATTGAACTCACCAAAACATCTAACAGAAGATACGATAGTGCATCATTTCTATAGGAGTCCCAAACAGTGTGGTGGTAAAGTCACATAATATCATGACGGGAGAGCTGATTGCTGAAAATAGAAGATTGATCACAGGGATGAGAGAATGATGCGGGTGGGGAATATATATAGCCAAGAATGAAATATTAAAAGCCATGATTGCAACAGCATTGATTTCATCAGTACTGTATCAAGGAGGGAAATTCTGTGAAAAATAACAGAATGTTTGACTAAAATTAGAGTACCTGCGTACCCATCTGCACGGTCCTCCCGAATACATGAGTAGTCTGGAATCCGGAATCGGGAACCCGGAACCAGTCATGTTTCCAAGAGGATGATAATAACAGGATTGTGTTTTTAATAAGGAATATAAGGTCAGACTTTTTAGGTCTGACACTCCGACAGTTCCATTGCAGGATAAACAGGTCCATTATTATATTTGTTAAGAAGAAGAGAAAGTTTGTTAAGCACGTGAGACGGTAAATCAGTGTCATCAAAGCGGGACAGAATATTCAAAAGAGTAGAGACTAGTAAGTCAAGAAAATTGTCATTGTTATCGGATATATTAGTGTTATGTAGCAAAGCAGAACCATTTAGGGAAGAGGGCGGCGTTGCAATTATATCCCTATGGGCTTGTTTATCATAGCCTGAGGTTTGATGGTGGAACTTAGGCTTATTATTTATTGTGACAGTTTTTTTGTGTGAAGTGGTGACTGGGGAGGATGGTGAGACATATGACAGTTGTGTGGATGCAGCTGCCACGTCAGCAAATAAGCGCCTGACGGCTGGGAAGCGGGCAGAGGCTTCTAAGTAGGACATATTCTCCTGAGACATTACCAATTTTATTGATTTTTGACGGGAAAATTCAGGGCAATTTTTGTCATTGGATGGATGTAAGGCGAACAGTACAGGCATGGTGGGGTAGAAGCATTATAAGATTACCCTGAATGGGGTTGTGCGCATTTATAACACCGGGGTTTAGACCGGCATTGAGCTTTGACATGCCCAAAACGACAACATTTCAAGCACTGAATGGTGGGGAGGAGATAGTTTTCCACAGGGAGAGATGAATAAAACAAGTAAACATTCTGGGGCAGGGATTGACTAGAGAAAGTGACTACTACTGATTAGGTGGGAATCCACTCGGTCAAATTATTGTGTGTCACCTTCCTGTTCAGGCGTCGGGCTTTGAGAATTTCGCCAGTACCAGAAGGCAAAACTAAACTTTCTACTAACTCGTCCATAGTTAGGTCATTTGGCACGCCTCGAATGACTCCGATGCGGGTGATTATGTGGGTTGGAATAATTGCTTTGTACTCAGCCTGACCAAGGACTGGGTTTTGCACAAAATTATTTGCTCATGTGCTGAAGCAAATTCGTTAGACAGTCTATTGCGGCCCACGGACTTAAGGCTACCATTTATTATGTTTTTAATTTTGTTTTCGAAAAGAAATTGGCCAAACTTGACAGTTCTCAGCGTCAAAGGTGTCCAATCACTATCTGGAGCAGATTCCAAACGTGAAACCTGAACTATAAATGGTCCTCTATCATTGGAGGAATAAATTTTCCTTTCTTCGGCATTGGGGTGCGTAAATATCGTCTGTATAGACGCTGCGTGAGAGCTACATTCAGTCACAAGTTTCTTGGGGTTGCTGTCACCAGACGCTGATGAATGGTTTTTGCATTTACTACCAGAACTTGTAGGAGTAGGTGCAAAAAGGGCCTGGGGCCATCCCCATTCGGTACTCTTGCCGCCATCGGCAAGAGTACCGAATCACCGGATATATCCGGAGGATCTGTACCGCCTTTTTTTTTTCGTTAGGAAATCCTCATGGATACCCTTACGCCCGGGGGAGGCGAAGGGATATGTCGGACTCCTACCGACTAAAACCTGACGGTGTTCCGTCTTCTCACCATGTGCTGAAGGCACGGGGACGGTTATGCATTCTTCCGCGACTCCGGCGGTGATTGATCCGACTGGGCGCCGAACACCATCTCGCTTTTCGGGGAGAGTTCTTGTCTCCCCGTCAACAATCTTGAGTGGCAGACGCGGAACATATACGCCGCCATCTCGGGTCCACCAGTAACGAGTGACGGACTCCCCTAAGTCTGCCGCTCATGGACCCATGTCACGGGGGCTTTCGCCTCCCGTTACCCGCCTATGTTGGCAGCTGGATAGCCATAGCTCTACTTCTGCGACCCACTCTCCGATTGCGGATCGGGTCAGGGGCTGAATCTTCCATTTCCCTTTCCACCGCCTCTTTCTTCACCATGACCTCCTCGCACAATGCCTGGACTGCATCTCACAAAGAACAAACGGACTGCATACCGCGCTTGGATCAAGGGTCGAGCTTCAGACGATCCCAATACGAACTCACTTAAAACAGCCTACAATAATGCCACCCGGTCTTGCAAAAGAGCGTACATCAGAGCGGATGCTCAGCGCGTCACACGAGTTGGCCAAGAACTCCTGACGCATCCCACTGGTAGTCGTAGTTACTGGCGTGTGGCCAGAGCCGTTGCGTCGAACTTCTGCCAGCCCTCGCTGCCCCCGCTGAGATATTCTGACGGCAATCTAGCCCACAAGCCGCAAGATAAAGCCGACCTCTTGGCAAATCTGTTTGCGGCTAACTCCTGTCTCGACGACTGTAACGCACAGCCACCAACTCTACCTCACTGTGGCTACACGATGTCTGATATTCGTATCAGACAATGCGATGTGCGTACGCAGCTGCAGTCTCTCGATGTCCGGAAAGCTAGTGGTCCTGATGGTATCCCAGCGATTGTACTTAGGAGCTGCGCAGCTGAGTTGACCCCCGTGCTAACGCGACTGTATCGTCTGTCACTTTCTTCAGGTCGTGTGCCGGACTCTTGGAGAGAGGCTAATGTGCAACCAGTTCCCAAAAAAGGCGACCGATCAGACCCGCATAATTACCGTCCCATAGCCATTACTTCCATAATATGC
>NW_020654422.1:7278337-7284971 GCF_003589595.1 Hyposmocoma kahamanoa
TTTCCTTCGTGAGCGGAGAATTCGCGTCGTTTCTGACGGCAGCATTTCGAGGTTCGTTAATGTGAACGCCGGCGTACCGCAGGGATCCGTCCTATCTCCCACGCTTTTCCTTCTGCATATCAATGATATGCTTCCACTTGGGAATATTCATTGTTATGCAGATGATAGCACTGTTCATGGGGGATATCACGGATTCCCCGCAGCTGGGCGCGCCGATACTGACAGAGAGCGATCTAATCTTGTCGGTGAGCTCAATAGGATATTGGACCTCATCTCTGCATGGGGATCTAGAAATCTTGTTGAGTTCAACGCCAAGAAAACACAGATTTGCGCGTTAACAACAAAATTGTCGCCGTTCCTTTCCATGCCTTCTCTGATGAGCACAGCACTCTCACCTCAGAGCAGTTTTACCTTGCTCGGTATGGAAATCTGCTGTGATTTGAATCCAAGGAGCTACATCGAATCTGTGATCAAAACAGCCTCACGGAAACTCGGAGTTCTGAACAAGGTGCGACGTTTTTTCACGCCGGACCAGTTATGCCTGCTGTACAAAACACAGGTCCGGTCTTGCGTTGAGTATTGTTCGCACTTGTGGGACGGCTCCGCCAAGTACCTACTCGATGCCTTGGATAAATTACAGCGTCGTGCTACTCGAATTATAGGCGACGAAGAGGTCTCATCACGCCTTGAACCTCTGCAACTGCGTAGAGATGTTGCATCGCTTAGCGCCTTTTACCGCATGTACCATGGTGAGTGCTCTGAAGAGCTGTTTAACCTCATCCCCCCTTCCCCGTTCCTGCTCAGAAGCACGCGTGCTGGCCTTCGTAGTCACCGGTTCACTACCTGCCGCATTCCATCGCGTACTAAAAGGTTTGGTGGCTCCTTTCTCTGCCGCACGGTTGACAAATGGAACTCCCTTCCGGCACATGTCTTCCCTCCCTCTTATGATATGGGGTCCTTCAAACGAGGCGTGAAGAGGCATATTGTAGGCAGGCAGGGTGGAGGTGGCTAGTGCAGTGAGGGTTTCATCGCTGCACTAGGTTCCTTCGCGTTTGGATACCACTTTCCACTTAACATCAGGTGGAGTGAAGTCATTCGCCTGTCATGTATAAAAAAAAAAAAAAAAAAAAGACCTTTTGCTCTCAACCATTGAGCGAACTATGGTTGGGAGAGAAAGTTTGCTCCCCACGGCGGCGACAAGTTCACCGCGCTGCTTAGCCCATGTAGGACACTCCTCCAGCGTGTGCTGGGCCGTCTCTTCGAGGCAGCTGTCACAGTGGTGACATGCTGAAGTAGGCTCCCTTCCGGCGATACGACACAGGTACTTCCCGAAGCAACCATGCCCCGAGAGCACCTGTGTCATGCGGAACGTCAGGACGCCATACTTCCTGTCCAGCCATTCCGATAAGACTGGACGAACTGCCTCGATTGTTCGGAGACCAGCATAGGGTTGCGTCAGTCTCCGTCGCCACTCGTCGTACAGAATGAGACGCAGCTCAGACCTCTTACTCTCAACCTCCTCGGGTGTTGGTCTGAGGTCCCGAATTTGCGCCTCTTCACGCCACACATAAGCTGCGGCGAGAGTTCTCGCCTCCAAATCCCAAGGGGGATCCCGGGGGGATCCCACCAGCAAGCAGGCCGCCTCGTAAGAAATTGTGCGGTACCCTCGCGAGACTCTAATTGCCATCGCCCTTTGAAACTGGCGCAATAGGGCCACATTTCCGCCATTTAGGGCTTCGGCCCACACTGGGGCCCCAAGGATCTGTACCGCCTGCTTCAACCTCCATATCAGACATATTAACTACATAAAACCTACCTGCACCATGCAGATCACACACAGCACGATAAACGGCACACACAAATATGGGAATCCACAAAAATAAACAAATTCGCAGTTCGAACAGTAAGAAAATAGACAGCAAAAGCTTTAGCGGAAAAACAGCACGTCCAATCACTCTGACCCTAGAGACAATATTTAATAGGCTATCAGAAAGTTAGCAAAGGAACGTTTTGATAAGAGGCCTCTCGCCAATGTCATCTACGATTGAGAACAGTGTGACTATTTGTTGGAGATTACTGCGATTTGGGCAGATTTAATTTTATTCATTTTCGTTACGCAGGCAGAACATGTTAACGTTGTATTTAAATGTAGCAAAGTTTGATAGATTTGGGAATATTTAGAAAGTTCTTTATTATTTTTGGGAACAAACTGAAACTTGTTGTTTTCTGCTACTACGAACGAACATCTGAATCGAAATACAGGACAATTTCATAACCTATATCAACTTTATAACCACAGCTTCTACAGGCTGTACACAATTAGCTTTTTGATGCTTTCATAATCAGTTTTTTTCATTTCAGTTCGGCCTGCAACGCCGTGTGCAACAGTTGTGTCCTCGCGAATTATTTGAGTAAAACCAGTGTTCATAGACCTCCGCTTTACGTCCTTAACATAATACAATCGTGTCTACCGTCGCTGGTTATTACAGTATCTAACTGACCAATGTGTTAGATCCTTGCCATATGGACCTTTGACCGGGCGCCCAGTGTCTCGCACGACTGGTTTATTCTTGTGCCTTACTACTCTGAGTGCCTACCTAGGTGCCTCCTTGTCCCTCCTACGGTCTAAGATCATAAGGTGCTCCCCTAGCGGGTTTTTAAAGCGAGACAAATACAATTTGCTCGATTTCTACACATAATGTCTCTTATACGCACGCCGCCTGAAACACCATTGACTCCATTAAACCAAGCTCAATCGGAACCGAATCTTTCTCATTCTCTACAACCTTCTGAGTTCGGAAACGTAAACACTCTTAGTCGAAGCTACAAAAGACCTTGTCCCTCCTCACCGGTCGGTGAAATGCGCGAACTAAAGGACGATATTAAAGAAATTCTCAACACGTGGAAAACCTAGCAGGAAGCTAACTTAAATCGTGCCCTTACTGAACAAAGTGTACTTATGTCTAAACTGACTACCGATCTAGCTGAACTGAAAATCCAAAATCTTTCAATTCAAAAATCAAACTTAGAAATTGAGAAATCCATGGTGTTCATGAATCAAAAGTTTGAGGACATGAACAAACAAATCGACACACTACAAAAAGAGAAGAAAGAATACCTCCACACCATCAACGAACTAAAAAAACAGATTACATATATATATAAAATAAAGAATATAACAGTGCTCGCGCGACTCTTCTATTGAGATACGAAATGTTCCAACCCTCGTACAAGAGTCCACGTCTAACCTCACCCAGGTTGTCTCTAACCTTGGTGAAATCCTCCAAACACCTATCAAAGGAATTCGTGACATTTATCGCATACCTGGCAAACCAGGGACCACCAAGCCGATTGTTGTAGAATTCACCTCAGTACAGGAAAAAGACCAGCTTATCACTGCAGCAAAAACTTTCAATAAAACCCGTTCCAAAGATGATCGTTTAAACACCTCGATGTTAGGAAGCCAAGGTAAATCCCAGGCTATCTACATTGCAGAATTCCTACTGAGCTCTACAAAGAAGCCTTTTTTACTTAGCAAGAGAGTTCGCAAAGCTCATTAAATATGAGTTCTGCTGGACTGCTAGCAGCAAAGTATTTCTTCGAAAAGAACATGGTGGAAAGCACATTCTCGTAAGATCTGAGCAATTCCTACATGAACTCCAAAAGCAACAATGACTATATTCTGTCATAAAAAGCTATTGTATCGAGACAGCTTCGGTAGTATTCAAACTTGTATTTAAATTTGTTTTTAACTTTATCTGGTACTTAGCAAGGTAAAAAGTTTCACCGAGTAAGGGCTCTCTTATTTAATATAAACGTCACATGTCACATTATTGTCCTGACTGAATGCTGGCTCCTACTACTCCACTACTAATCCCCGAAATCAAAACGCTGGTGTAGCCATCTACGTAAAATCCTCCTTAGTACACACAGTTTTCGAGCCTGTCTTCAAATACGCTGATTGCCTCGCATGTAGCGTTGATGATAAAACTGTGATAATCTCAATCTACAGATCTCCATCTTTCACCCGGGATCAGTTTGAAAAGATTCTCGAGAGTCTTAATGATGTTCTAATAAATTTAAAACGCTATAATAACATAACAATAGTTGGAGACCTAAACATTGATATCAAACCCCTTAATAAAGATAAGTTTTCGGAAGACTATCTAATTCTAAACGCTACCCATGCTATTTCGCCCACGCACACCCTCCCCACTAGACTAAACAAATGCTATGATCACGTACTACTTAAATCTAAATTTGCCTCTACTACCCTCGTCATAGAATCACATATTACTGACCACTTGCCCACATTGCTCTGTCTTCAACTTAAACATAACGTCTCAAACAGTGCTGAATTAAAATGTATTACTGATCTAGACAGTGTTCAACGTGAGCTAGCATGTACCGACCTCAGGTATATCTTACAAATAGAAGACGCTAACCATGCTACTGATACACTAGTCTCAGCTCTTTCGATTATTATTGCTAAACACACCAAATCTCCAACCCCAACTCCAAGAAAGAACAAAATCCTCAAACCCTGGATCACCCCAGGCTTACTACGCTGTATAAGAAATAGAGACCGACTCCATAAAAAATCGAGAAATAGCCCCAACAACCAAATATTAAAAATTACGTATACACGGTACCGTAATTTTTGTAACCGCCTTCTGCGTAAATTAAAAGTATTATATGAGAAAAATGAACTACTTAAATCTAAACATGACCTCAAAGCTACCTGGAAAACATTAAAAAGAATAACAAACACCGAAAAGCCTCGTAACCCTCCGGAAGAATTACTCCAGTTATCCGTTGATTTTAAAACCTCACTAAACACGGTAAATAACTACTTTGTCGAAATAGTTAAAAATTTAGCCTCAAAAATACGCCCCAGGACAGAACTTGACATCTCATTATATCTTAAAGACAGTAACAATCCAAATTCAATGGCGATTCTCGACACAGACGAAGCAGAAATAGAATCCATAATAATGAGTCTGCGGTTGAACTCTTCTACTGGCTGCGACGGAATATCACCATCTATCCTTAAATCGAATAAGGAATTTTTAATCCCCATAATTACATACATATGCAATTCATGTCGTCGCTCAGGTATTTTTCCTAACGCATTCAAGAAAGCCTTAATCCATCCTATCTACAAAAGTGGCGACAAAAATAATACCGCAAACTACAGGCCCATATCCGTTCTCACCACTTTATCTAAGATACTTGAAAAACTTCTTAACAAGTGCCTCATTAAATTTCTGAATAAAAATAATATTATATCTAACAACCAATACTGGTTCCGTGCAGGTATCTCTACAGAAGGCGCTGTCGTCGATCTAATCGAACATATTACTCGTAAATTAGATCAGGGCCAAAAATGGGTAGGAATTCTTCTTGACCTTCAAAAGGCATTTGATACAGTCTACATTCCTGCTCTTCTTTCTAAACTATATAACGTTGGAGTCCGAGGAGTCGCCCATGACATATTTAGAGACTATCTCACTGACCGTTGTCAAAGTATAATGATAAATGTACTCAAGAGTGATGAAGCTCGCATAGAATACGGTGTCCCGCAGGGTTCTATAATTGGACCAACACTTTTCTTGGTCTACATCAACCAGTAATGTGATATAAGTCTTCCTAATTGTAAAATTTTTACCTATGCCGACGACACTGCTGTAATTATCCACGGCTCAAATTGGACAGACATAAATTCAATAGCAGAGCATAACCTGATCATTATCAATCAATGGCTGACACAAAATCTACTGACTTTAAACCTTTCCAAAACAAATTTTATCCTCTTCTCTATACGAAATAACACTCAACCTCTGCCAAATTATAACTTGTATGTTCACTCAAATTGCAACCATAACAATTACTGTAACTGCACCCCTATATCCCAAACCCCTAATGTAAAATATCTTGGTGTCCACATTGATAAAAATTTAAATTGGTTGGTTTAATCGACAAGCTTTCCACGAGAGTTAGGCGCCTTTATTTAAAACATTTAGACAGTCCGCTGATACAAGTACATTAAATATGGTATACTCTGCTCTTTGCGAATCAATCCTTACCTATTGTGTGCCGGCCTGGGGCAGTGCTGCAAAAACTTCCTTTATCAAAGTTGAGAGAGCACAGAGAGCTGTTCTCAAAGTTATGTATTCCAAACATCTCAGATTTCCTATAAATGAATTATATTCGCTATCTAGAGTTCTGACTGTCAGGCAGCTCTTTGTGCTCCGCACAATCCTACGTAAGCACCTCCTGGTACTCTTGCCGGACCCTTCGAAAAGGAAAACTCGCAAGGTCTGCCCTGACACACACACACAGAGAGAGACACACAGACACACAGACACACAGACACACAGACACACACACACAGACACACAGACACACAGACACACAGACACACAGACACACAGACACACAGACACACAGACACACAGACACAGACACACAGACACACAGACACACAGACACACAGACACAGTCACTCACTCACTCACTCACTCACTCACTCACTCACTCACTCACTCACTCACTCACTCACTCACTCACTCACTCACTCACTATTTCACACACACACACACACACACACACACACACACACACACACACACAC
>NW_020654422.1:7284981-7296414 GCF_003589595.1 Hyposmocoma kahamanoa
CACACACACACACACACACACACACACACACACACACACACACACACTTACTCACTCACTCACTCACTCACTCACTCACTCACTCACTCACTATTTCACACACACACACACACACACACACACAGAGAGAGAGAGACACACAGACACACAGAGACACACACAGACACACAGACACATAGAGACACACAGAGACACACAGAGACACACAGACACACAGACACACAGACACACAGACACACAGACACACAGACACACAGACACACAGACACACAGACACACAGACACACACACACACACACACACACACACACACACACACACACACACACACACACACACACATGCCTACGCCTAGTTTGGATAATCAGAGCTCAATAGATTAAATTGTACGAGTTATTCTGTTAAAATTTTATATGTATCTACATATTACGTGTTACATCCTGTACAAATCTTTTATGAAATAAAGAATTATCATTATTATTATTATATAATGACTCATACCTATTGATAGGCTCATACCTATTTTGGGGGTTGATGTTGCTCGCTTCCGTAGGTTTACCCTTGAGACCCTACAAGTGACCCCTGGGTGGTGCTAAAGAGCAATAACTACTGGTGGTAGGCTTCGGCCGTGGCTAGTCACCACCCTCCCGACGCAGTCGAGTCGCCAAATGGTTTTTACCGTGTTCCGACTCGTGTTCGGGAGTTGCCATTTGGAGGTCGGGTCTGAACAGTTGCATTGCGTCTGACGGCGAGTTGTAGCTGCTTGTACTGCCACACTGAGCACTCGGTTCTGGAGGCTAGCGGGATCCGAAGCACGGTGCACCGCTGGCCGACCGTGGGAAGTTGGGGGCCCAAGTAGCGGGAAAGCCACCCGTGAAAGGCTGCCCCGCCACCCAACGAAAAATCCCGGAATGCTCCACCTTGCCGGTTGGCGACCGGAAGGGAGGACCAGGTGGCCATCTCCGGGGGGGTTCGGGCGTCCCCGCGGTCTCCAAGCCGATTGTAACCTCGTGTGGCAGTATGAGTCTGCTGCTTGGTTGAACACGACGCAGTGCCTCGTTCAACTGCCTTCCTCCTGCCTATTCACTTCTCCAAATCCAAAAATGAAAAACTATAAAAATGGAAAAAAGTATACACAGCGGTTGCACGTCCTCCCACTAAAAGTGCACCTCACTAACATCCGAGGTCTGCACTCAAATCTCGATTCGGTCCACTACCACCTTGAAACCGACAAACCGCAGCTGCTGTTCCTCACAGAGACGCAGATCAGATGTCCGACTGACGCAGCGTACCTCAGCTACCCCGGGTATACTCTGGAGCACAGGTTCGTACCTCGTGCCGGAGTCTGTGTGTACGTTCGCGATGACATCTGTGTCAAGCGTCTCAAGAACCTTGAGGCACCGAGTTTTTCAATTTTGTGGCTTCTGGTTGACACAGGAGTTACACAAATAGTGTACTGCTGTGTTTACCGATCGCACAGTGGAGATCAGGAGACGACCAAGCTGTTCCAATATCTAAGTGAGACGTCTGATGAGATTCAGCATAGGTACCCAGCGGCGCAACTAGTCATTCTGGGGGACTTTAATGCACACCATCAAGAATGGTTGTTCCCATACCAGAAGACCGATCACGCTGGGAGAGAGACGCGTAAACTTGCGTTAACGCTAAGCTTATCCCAGCTTGTCAGTGGCGCCACTAGGATACCAGATGTTGAATCTCATACGGCTAATTGCTTGGACCTTCTGCTGACAACTGATCCGGACCGATACTCTGTGGTTGTGGAGGCCCCACTGGGTACTTCCGACCATTGTCTGGTGAAAACTGTATCCGTATACTCCCCACCCGATCAGGGCCCTAGTGGTATGAGACGGGTGTGGCGATACAAGTTAGCAGATTGGGACGAAATGCGCCATTTCTTTGCGTCATATCCCTGGCAGGCGTGCTTTACTTCAGGAGACTCGTCGAGCTGTGCTGATGCTGTAGTCGAGGTCTTGCGTTTGGGTATGGAGTATTACATTCCATACTCTGATGTACCCAATGGACCCCAAGCTCGTCCATGGTTTAACGCTAATTGTAGTTGTGCTGAAGCACGTAAACAGTCCGCGTACCAAGCTTGGGCAGATGCTCGACTACGCAAAACTCCGAGTATTCAGAACATGAAGAAAGCTTTTAATAAGGCCGCCAAGAAGTGCAAAAGCATGTTACGTAGGGCCAAGTTCGACCATGTGCGCCGCATAGGAGCCAAGCTTGCCTCTTATCCAGCAGGCAGCAAATCCTTTTGGTCCCTGGCCAAAGCGGTCGAATCGAACTTTTGTCGCCCATCTTTGCCACCTCTGCTGAGGCCGGATGGTTCGCTGGCTCATACTGCGGAAGAGAAGGCGAATCTCTTTGCCTCACTCTTTGCAGAAAATTCGCGTCTAGATGCCGCAGGGACCCTACCACCTACTTTACCTCAGGCTGGCTGCACTATGGCGCCAGTTCGCATACGCCAAAAAGAGGTACTTAGAACTCTGCGAAATCTAGACGTGAATAAAGCTAGCGGGCCAGATGGAATTCCAGCAATAGTCCTTCGTAACTGTGCACCTGAGTTGTCTCCTGTTCTCACACGCCTGTACCGCCTCTCACTTGAGACTGGTGTAGTTCCCAGATCGTGGAAGCTTGCAAACGTGCAACCTGTACCAAAAAAGGGAAGCAGAGCTGACCCTGTCAACTATAGACCTATCTCAGTCACTTCCATACTCTGCAAGACTATGGAACGTGTACTCAACAACCGTCTCCTATCGTACCTTGAAGACAACGATCTCCTCAGTGATCGCCAGTACGGATTCCGACGAGGGCGATCTACTGGGGATCTTCTTGTGTATGCCTGTCACATATGGAGCGAGGCTATAGAAAAGCAAGGCGAAGCACTTGCAGTGTCTTTGGACATTTCTAAAGCCTTTGACAGGGTCTGGCACGCAAGCCTTTTAAGCAAGCTTCCCTCTTATGGGCTTCCCACTGACCTTTGCAATTGGATCTCGGATTTCTTGAGCGAACGTTCGATTCGAGTGGTCTTAGAAGGCTACTCTTCCGAACATATGGCGATAGATGCCGGAGTTCCTCAGGGTTCCGTACTGTCTGCAACTCTCTTTCTGCTGCATATCAATGATATGTTAATTCCAGGTACCTTTGCGTATGCTGATGACAGCACAGTTGTAGATAGGTACTTGACCAATGCAAGGGTCAGTGGAGAGGAAATCCAGTCTTGTCGAGAGTCCATGGTTAGCCGTTTAGATTTGACACTCCAGGCAGTCTCCGATTGGGGCAATGCCAATCTTGTCAAATTTAACGCTACCAAAACGCAGGCGTGTCTATTCTCCACAAAACGGAGTCCCTTTGAGCTGACTCCGACTTTTCGTGATATATCCATACCGATAGCCGATTGTCTCCAGCTACTTGGAATGGACCTGTCGTCCAATTTGAACTTCGGCAGATACATTGAATCCACGGCCAAAAATGCAGCAAGGAAGCTTGGGATCCTTTCCAGGGTGAGGCGGTACTTTACACCGGGACAGTTGCTCCAGCTGTACCAGGCACAAGTCCGATCGTGCATGGAGTACTGCTGCCACCTTTGGGATGGCTCTGCGACATATCAACTGGCCACTTTGGATTCAATTGACAACCGTGCCAAGAGACTTATAGGTGACTCGGAATTAGTGGAGGCGAAGCTGCAGAGCCTTGAACACCGCCGTAAAGTTGCCTGCTTATCGGTATTTTACAGGATATATCACGGAGAGTGTGCGATGGAATTACATGATTTAATTCCGCCTTCCCCTTTCCATCACCGGGGGACTAGGCGTAGGCTTGGGTTCCACCCCTATGTTGTGGATATTCCAAAGATTCGCACGAAGCGTTACGCTTCCACATTTATATGGCGAACGGCTATGGAGTGGAATTCCCTGCCTGCAGACTTGTTCCCTGAACGTTATAACTTGGACCTTTTCAAGGCGAGAGTGAATAGGCATTATTTAGGTGTGCATGCTCCATCGTCGACCTCATCGTCACTTTCCATCAGGTGAGATGGAGGTCAAATGCGCACCTATATTTTATAAAAAAAAAAAAAAAAAGGCCTCTTTAATGCTAAAGCACGTTGCCAAAAACACTGCGTAACAAAATACACGGGATGTCGCCATACTTCTTTATGCAAGAAATTAGAGGAGTAAACTATAAAAGTAAACTTAATTTGTTGCATAACTTTTTGATCTAAAAAAAAAGTTTTTAGCTCACGGATCCTGGCAAGCAAGTAGCAACACTCTTAACGCGAAATGCCAAGAGAATTAAGAGAAAAAAGTGGCAACACTGAAACGATCTTCGGCTGAAGGGCTTTGTTGGCCAGCAATAAATTAAAAAAAAAAAACTTAAATTCAATTTATTCAATCATAACACCTGCCTTGATTTTTTATGTACTCATTTTTTATTGTAAACGCAAGTAAGAAAGTAATTTAGATAGAAAGACATATTGTAAACTATGGCCTCTGAAAAGGACCCTCTTGTAAGCGAAAGATCAGGTACTGTAAGGGAAGTCGGAAATCATGCTATTTGGAGCCTCTCTTCGTGTAAACCAGGTATCTCTTAATTTACTATGTATTTTTGTATAACGCCGAGTCTTAGCATTACAGCCCAGCCTAGGCTTATGTCTACAACAAAGTGAAAAGAAAAGAAGGTTTTTCATATAATCGCGTCGGCGAAATTCGTAGACCTCATACCGACTTTTGAGTGGTGCAGAAAAACAGAATTACTAGAAATAATTTTATATGACAATCTATGATGATGATATGTCTGTACATTGTATTTTAAGCCTTAGTTGCCTGATATTATGATTGAAGAGTAAGAGGGATTTCGGCCAAAATCCGAGTAGGTTTCAAATTTTGCTGACGATATATAACTACATTATGCATTTTATATGATTACCTTTCATGCCATACAATTTATTAACCCGTTGGCCCTCGCTAGGTGTTTACAGACACGATTACTAACTACCAGGTAAAAAATACCATAGAATTTAAGGGCATTATCTAAGAATAGAAAATTAATTTATAAATCTATGAAGATGCAGTAATTTTAATGATGTTATTCTTAATAAATAAAATTACAAAATACAACTTGTAATGAGTAGTTATAGAAATTATAGATTATCGTAGAAAAGTACTAAAAATTGAAAAAAAATATGTATACGAATATACGCTATAAGAATCAACAAATATATTTTTTATCTTTTGGAACATGCAAAATTGAGATCAATATCAAAAAATAGACTTAATGTACTATCAAAATAACAAAATATCAGTATATTTATAATACACGAACATTGATAAAATCGACATGAAGCCATATGTTCCAAGCTCCTTGGTCCAAATTAATCTATTTTACTCTATTGTAAATCATTCAAAGCAATCGCCACAAATTGGGATTATATGGTCTTGGTATATCTTTTTGAAGCACAATACACAGACTGTCTCCATCTTTACGGCACAGCGAGAAGCAGAAACAGATGCGCGAGATCGAGATGTACTCGCCGATGTCTTTTCAATACTCAAGTCGTCGTTGAGCATAAACTTGGTTTGTGTTTTTAAAGATGATGATAAATAAGGTACAAATGCCCTCTTCTGTATCTGTGGCATCACAGACTCAAAGCTAAATCATTCAAGATGATCCTCCCCTTAGCCATCACAGCTCCATTATTCTCTTTTCACCTTCACTATAATGTATTTGTGCATTGATTCCGCAATTTTCAGAAGTCCATAAAAGAGTACTCTACTAGTTGCCCGTGCCACTGAGTACGTAGCACAAAGCTCATCCACAACATCGACATCACATTTGGTTCTATTATTATCTATTATCATTTCTGGTTTTATTCCTTCTCCAGAATATTTTTTGCCATCATGGTGCATAGTTGATGTCAAGAGAACCACTTATTCTTCTTTGGGACATATGACATCATACTGTGGTGGTTGGTTTTTGAAACCCGAAAAGGGTGCTACAATCTTCTCTCGATACCTCCAATGAACACTATGCCATCTTTATTTTTTGATCATCTTCTGTTATTTTTGTAAACAACCATATTTATTTGCCTTAGTAAGTATGGCTGCTTAATATAAATATAATCTTAATTGCGCTCTCCGAATTTTGTGAAAAAAAGAAACAAGAACAAAAAAAAACGAATTTTGTAAAAAAAAAAAAGAAACAAAAAACAAAATAAAAACAGAGCAGGTCCAAAAATTAAGTTGGCTTAGTGTACATTGAAGGTATCGCTCTGACCTTGGTCGTCGTAAAGACCGACGAAAATAATCATAAGTAAACTGAAAAATAATATAACAAGTACTGTTGCTACCGGGTATTTTTTACCCATACTCACTTTATTCGTATGTCGTCTCCAAAGGCCGCGTGCAAACTGGTTGTCTCGCGGTGTGCATATGCATTAACTATTGGTTAGATGGTACCTAGAGCCCCGTGTCGCCAGGGCGCTCAGAAAAGTAATAATCATCGTACATAAATACTCTGTGGTATTTTTTACCCAGTAGCAAGTGTCGCCGGGTTAAGATGAAATATGTGGTCAACTAGTTAGGAACACTACAACTTGTCTTCCACAGGTTTTGGAATAGACCAGCTGAGAGATGACTGCATGGAAACTTATTGGCAATCGGATGGACAACTGCCTCATCTAGTAAACATTCAATTCCAAAGAAAAACTATGGTCTCACACATTTACATCTATACAGACTATAAACTAGATGAGAGCTATACACCTAGCAGAATATCAATTCGTGCTGGAACACATTTTAATGATTTGCAAGAAATTGAAGTTATTGAATTGATTGAGCCTAGCGGTATGATAAAGACTTTGAAAAGATTTTCTAATGCAGCCACACTTGGGTAAAGAATTCAAAGGTAATGTTCACAATTATTATTTTGTTCTAGGTTGGGAAGTAATACCAATTAAAGATATCCATGACCGACCAATCAGAACATACATGATTCAAATAGCAGTATTGAGTAACCACCAAAATGGAAGAGACACACATATGAGACAGATCAAAGTTCATTCCCCATGTGAAACTACTTCCTTTGACATAAATAAGTTTAGAAACTTTTCTACAGTACAGTTTCAACAATATGCTACTATCCGCTAAATTAACTTTTACTGTAAGATTCATTTAAGTTCATTACCTACCTTTTTAGTATTAGATATTCATAATGTGCCAATTCGTATGCGCAAAACTGTTTTAACACTCCATTAAGTAAAAATGTATAGTGACACAACTTTGCTTTGTTCCCAAGGAGCTCTGAAAAGAGCTGAAGGCTCTAAAAGTAAAAGAGTTTGTGAATAAAAACATATTTAACAACCCTTTCAAGTTGGTATTTATATTTATAGCTGTAAATTAATGAAATAAAACACTTAGTTATAGTATTATCTCTCATTTTTATATTTTAATAACTTTTGTGTTTTCATTCTGATTCGTCACTTTCCTCGCTTGCTTGCTGTAGCCAATCAAAGAACTTGAGTAAAGAAGGTTGTGTCACTATAGGACTTTCATTTTCTTTGAGGTCTTCATACCATTCCAGCAAAGAGTCTTCATCAACAACATCAGCTTCATATAATAAATGAAGAATTTGACCTGTTTTGCCATTTAACCACTCGCATTTTATGCAGCTATCCTGGAGTGAAAACCAGCAATAATGTTACTACCTAGACTTTACCAACTTATTTTAAAAACATTGAATATTAAATCCAAATATACTCACTTCAACTGCTCTTAAACAATCCATAATAGAAGACTTTGTTTTAATATAATTGGACAAAACAGGACGAAAATATTTTAGAATATCTTTAACTGCGACCACAACATTATCAGCCTCTGTTAGAGCTGGCATACTGAGCAAGGCTCTAATGACAAAAAAGTTTACTTCATGCAATTGGATGTTATATGCATATCTTGATGAATTAATCTCTAATATCAGATAGTCACATTTCAGTTTATCATTGTATCCTCTTGCCAAACTTTCTATGACTTCTTGTAAAAATACTGAAAAAGATAAATCAAGTGTAAACTCAATTCAGCTCTTGTACTGTAAATAATACTTTTAAATCAATAAGTAACTACTACTTCTTACTGTTAGTGTCTTCGGGAATAGGAGAATCGGGCAGAGAAGATTCAGCACTACTATCAGAAGTATAAAAGGATTCACTGTCACTCCATTCCTTCTCAAAACCAATAAATTCATCTCCACCACTGCCTGAAGACTCATTCTCCCATTCTGTGCCACTTTCTGACGCGGATTTCATCAATGTTTTCTCTAAAAATGCAGAGAACACTTTGTTACAATACAGTAGTGTAAATAAATGTTACAGTGGTAATTTACAAAAATGCATGGGGATCAATATCATGAACTTGGTTTGATTGGTTCAATACAACACAACCCAATAATAAAAGTAATTTGCCACTTGTACTTATTAAAGCATTAAGCAATAGTAAGAGATTAAAAAAGTGTACATACCATTTTCCTTATCATCAGACTCAATAATGTTTCCTTTTAGTTTACGGCCAGTTTTCACATGCACACTAGCTGCTAAAATAGCACCAGCTTCCAAAACACAATTTTCTTCTACCACAACATTGTCATCAATAAACGTATTTATTATTTTACAATTATCCTTTATCACCACATTGTTCATAATTTGGCTTCCACTTATTGTAACATTGTTTCCTATATCACAATTGTCACCAATCATAGATTTTGTAACAGTTGTGTGATCACTGATTTGTGTGTTGTCTCCAACTAAAACATCTTCTATTAGTGTACAAGACCTGTAAACGTTCAACATTATACAATTTCTTAGTCATATTAGTTTAACCAAATAAATGGGTATAGATTATAATGACATTATGTTAGATACTTTACGCACCTGCTCAATTTAGAAGTTGCTTTCCGGAAGTTATGACAAGCCATTAGGACATAATTGTTTTGGTAGAATGATCCTGTTTCTATACATAAGGGAAACGCCCATTGATGCAGGATATCGCGGCTGGAAAATTAATAAACTAAAAGTATGTCGACTAAAGTTAATAAAAAAATAAGTTGGGACACTTACCAGACAATTTGATACGTCTTCCAATTGGTGACAGCAGCAGCATACTGGTGTTCTTTTACAAGTGTGTAGTAAAGGGAGCTGGCTAAAATTTCCTCATTTATGAGAATACCATGTATGAAGTCATCTCTAGTTTGGAAGTCAAAATTATCAGAGAACAGTGGTGGCACAGAAGGAGAACACAAAGCAATATTGGCATCTACAAGATTATGATGTAGTCTTACTTCAGAATGGTTTAACACACATTCCTAGAAAAGAAAACATTCAGGAAAATAATGTGTGTCATTAATTATAATTTCAATATATTTAATAATGTATGCGATGTGGTAACCCGCTATATATGGAGTGAATTATAAGTGAAGTGTCCAGTGTGTGATGCATGTGAGGTGAGCAAAGAGACTCGCAATATAAGTTTAACTTCTTATAAGTCTGTCACTTAAAACACAAGAATTCTTTCGACCCGACTGGACGTGAACCTGCGACTGTTGCCTCAACGTGGATACCGCTGTGCCTACTGGGTTACAGATCGTGCCAGCAGTTTTTAATAATTTCTCTATGTGCTTGTTGCGAATCTTTGTATTGGGTTTAAACAGTTTTTGTCAGATACATCGTAAGTATTAA
The DNA here is from genome assembly GCF_003589595.1 of Hyposmocoma kahamanoa. Taxonomy (NCBI): domain Eukaryota; kingdom Metazoa; phylum Arthropoda; class Insecta; order Lepidoptera; family Cosmopterigidae; genus Hyposmocoma; species Hyposmocoma kahamanoa. Next base: position 7,294,730 of record NW_020654422.1, read on the forward strand.
TTTTAGCGTACGCCGTACTGATTGTTAAAACATGGAATGCTGATAAACCAGGGCAAGATTTGAGTATTTCGAAATTCGTATTAAGACATTATTTATTCCTCTTAGAGCTCATAACATTTGTCTCGAAATAAAGTATGTTTCTCTTGCCCCACCTGATCTTATTTAGAATTACAATACACTGCAAAATAACCTGCTTTTGCACCCAAGAAAAAGAAACAAATTTCCTCAGTACTTGAATGTACCACCCTTGAAGAAACTTTTTTAATCGCAAAAATATTAAAATGCTGAATTATGATTTCGGTAACTCATTGGAGTAAAGAAAAAATTTCTTACCAAAGGTAAATTCAAAGATTTTTCGTCGGATTTTGGTTTGTATTTTTTGTGGATGAGCACTTTCTTAGTATTAGCATCGGCGGCCAAGAAAGTTGGTTTATCTGAACTTATCAATGGATGTTCCCATGCGACCTTTTTGTAGACTAAAGTCATTGCTGCACCTTTGTCTCTTTTGCAGATTTGCCTGAAAAATATATCAAAATTATGTATTACTGAATTATAATTCTAGTGTACCAAGACGATTTTTGTTGCAGTATATTAACAAATCCACGTGTGCGCGTACACTAAGAGTGTTTTTATCATATGACAATCTAACTATACACTCTTCTATTTAAGCATAAAAAATATTGACTAATATAGTTTATGCCAAATAGCATGGCAATAGCAATAATTCACCCGAGAGTTTCATCCTGAACACACAATTCGCAGCGACTGATCGCCGATTGCCTGTAAAACTGTCGCAATTTTGGCATCGCGTGATTAACATAATAAAAGTCAATAATGTAACTTAAAAAATTAATAAAATTGAGGTATACCACTCGGTGAATTGGAATGTTGTAAACATCACATTTTTATTATTGCAGTTAAGATTTTTATACTACTTATTATTGTAATGAATGATTATAGGTACGTTTATTAAAAATAAATATTATATCACGTTAGTATAATATACTAGATTTAAATAAAACTTATATTTACAACTCAGTTCATAATAACAATAAATACAGTTCCTTTAACTTTACAATTTCAAAAATATAAAATAAATCAATTTAATTTTGGCATTCATAAAAAATACCACATGGCGTCTAAAAAAACAAATTCAAAGTTATCCCTGTTTGTTTCACCGCATTTCATGCCAGGTGCGCGTAACCTTTCGGATATTTTCCTTTACATATATTAAATTGTATTCTGTGTGGGAGTGCACTTGCATTCGGTCGAGTTTCGGAAATATTCACATTTTAATTTTGTTTTGATTTGTCAATTTGTTTTCACTGTAACCTTATTTTTTGTTAAACGAAGACCAAACCATGGAATCAGAATCAGTGGCAGGATCATCTTCCAGTGAACCCAATAAATGTCGTCTTTCGTATCAATTTAATCGTATTGACCACAACATCGACAAAACAGTAGACTAATTCGTAATAAATGTAAGCAACACCGACTCTCACGAATCGGATTCTGGAAGCGACGGTTTTGCATAATATTTATATTATATTATTTTGTCTTTTACTATATACTTATTTAAAAAAAATTAAGGCCAAATTCCATCAGTATGTTTCCTTGCTATCAAATTATTTAAATGTTTACAACCCCTGAAGACATTTGTACGTCAAAATGACCTCTACCGCAAT
>NW_020654422.1:7306414-7520198 GCF_003589595.1 Hyposmocoma kahamanoa
ACCGCAATAGGCTAACGACTAGGAACATTGGAGAATGTCGTTTTCACAAATGACATATACAGTGGTAGGAGGGGATGGTTGCTCGCTATTGCCATGCTATATGGCACAAACTTTATACTTCTCTCTTGAAAAGTAGTCATTTTGAAGATGTGTTGAAGTTTAAAAAGTTGTTATTACATCAAGGATGCAATGTCGCCTACTATGTGATCCTTATTTCATAAGGCTGATGTTATTACCGGGGATCGGAATAGGTACAGTTTTTTTACCTAAACTTCGAAGAACATAGACAGAAAATGGAGACTGCCTTACGACAATATTTTTTAAGTCCCAGGACCTTTTCAAGATTGGGGAAATCACTTAAGAACATTAAAAATTGACGTAATGGGGGACAGGCAGGTACACTATATTTATCTTAACTTTGCGACGCACAGTGGGTCGGATCTGCGATATTGCGAACATTGGATTTTTTCACAATACCTCTCTAAAAAATGCCAAGCAATGTCATTTAATCGACGCAAACACGAATTTCTCCATTAGGTTTAGGCACAAGAACTACGGGAGCGGCCCATGGTGATGAACATGGTTCGATCACTCCTATTTTCAACATCTTATCTATCTCTTGCTTAAGGATGTTCTTGGAATTCGCCGAAAGTCTATAAGGAGGCACTGATATAGGACGATCAGTGTTAGTTATAATTACATGCTCACCTAAGAGGGAAGGTTTATATATGGTAGTAAAAACGTCGTCATACTTATCAAGCAGTTTATTTAGTTTAGACACTTCTTCCACACTCAATAATGATGGTGTGACGTCGATGGAATCAATGTTAATATTTATTTGATCCGGGAATATTTGCTGAGAGTGTGGAGACAAGCTACTTTCAGCTTCTCTTACGTTCATTTCGGCGTCTTTCATAATGAAGTCGCAGAAGCGGGGTGAGTACCCATCAAACAATGGTTTTGACTTCTTAGTCGGAGTCTGCGCAATCGGGATGAGTTTAACGCGACATTGAAGCGCTTTCTTCCGGTATTGCAGCCTCTTTAGGCGTTGTAAGTCGTTTTGGTCTTACAGCTGGTTTACTTTGTGTTTTCATAGGTAAATGCGGCACTGCAGTCGAAGAGATGTGGACTTCCGGAAACGTGGCAAAATCCTCATTAAATAATTCAAAGGTACGAATGTTGTTTTAATTACCCGGTGTTCTAAGGTAACCGGTACTCTAGTTTACAGGACTTCTCGAGTTTTGCTGATTCCGTCTGCCCACGTAAGATTGACGACCTCCTTGTGGAATGCATGACCCTTGGCTAATAGCTGACTTTTTTCTACTAAACTATTATATTTATGGCAAAATATGATATGACAATATTTAATTAGGACAATAGGATCCTCGACCTCGAAAAAAGTCCAATGTTCGCAATGTCGCAGATCCGACCCACTGTGCGTCGCAAAGTTAAGATAAATATAGTGTACCTGCCTGTTCCCAATTACGTCAATTTTTAATGTTCTTAAGTGATTTGCCCAATCCCCAAAAGCTCCTGGGACCTAAAAAATTTTGTCGTTAGGCAGTCTCCATTTTCTGTATACGTTCCGCGAAGTTTAGGTAAAAATCATTTTAGAAATTGGTTGTCTACAACACCATGGATTTAACTCGTGAAAATTTTCGTAGTATGATTTTCTACGACTTTAAGTGTAATTTAACAGCTCAGCGGAGCTTCGCTCGGCTTCAAACTGCTTTTGGCGATGAAGCACCATGCAAGATGACTATTTATAGCTGGTTTGCAGAATTCAAACGCGGTCGTGTGAATCTAAGTGACGACTTTAGTGATGATCGCCCGTCCACTGCTCTGAACAACAAAAACATCGATGCTGTGCGCCGTATAATCAAAACAGACAGGCATGTAACATACCATGAGATTCAGGCATCTTTAGGCATAGGCATGAGTCAAATATTACACAAACATTTGGGTGTGAAAAAGCTGTGCTCTCGGTGAATCCCACACAATTTGACTGAGGCTCAAAAAACGGATCGCGTCACTTGGTGCAATGCCATGCTTACCAGATTCAATGAAGGGGCGTCAAATTTGGTGCGAGACATAGTAACAGGTGATGAAACATGGATTTATAGTTACGATCCCAAAACAAAGCAGCAATCGAGTGTATGGGTCTTTCAAGATGAGCCGAAACCCACCAAATTGGGGCGCGTGCAAAGTACCTCCAAGCGGATGATTGCTCCTTTTTTTAATAAAACTGGACACGTGGCTTGGAGAATCGTTGTACCGTGAATAATGATTGGTACACGACCATTTGTTTGCCGGAAATTATTAACAAATTCCGTAAAAATAACCGTAAACACCGTATCATCTTGCACCACGATATCGATAGTGCCAGTTCTCACACGGCCAGACAGACAAATGAATTTTTGAAGGTGAACTACGACCTTGTGACTTTTATTTATTTACAAAAATTAAGAACCAGTTACGCAGTCAACGATTTTCATCGCCTGAAGAGGCTGTCGAAGAATATGAAAAATATGTTTCAGAGATTGTCACGGAGGAGTGGCATAAATGTTTTCAAAATTGGTTCATTCGTATGAAAAAGTGCATTAACGCTAACGGAGAATATTTTGAGAAACAATAAATTCATTTCTGACCATTTACAGTATTTTTTTCTTATTAATTCCGGAAAGTTATGTAGTGCGCCACACGTATTCTCAAAAGCTTTGTAATAAATATTAACGTGTAATAGTGTGCCTTATTCCAGCAAAAAATATACAGTTATTTTCCCTTAATGGTAAATCCTAATGGATTAAATCGATTGTCATGATATTTATTAGTGTATGTATGTCGTGTTGGGCTCCTGGCTTACACGAGACGAACGAGTCGCGTGGACTACAGTCGTGTATGACAATTATACACACCGACAATTTATACAATTGACATGACAATTATATACACCGTCCAAATATTTATTTAACTTTTGATTTATGCATGCCTCCGAAGTTCGATAATAATTGACAAACAACCATAGACAAAACAATGCAATACTTCCTTCCTGGACTCTTTTATTTTTTAAGTTTAGTGAAGCGACATGCTCTTTAGCTCTGATATTTATCGAGCTAACAGATTATGTAACGAATATTATTCAAGTTGACAAATTTTGGTACCTGTCTAATAAATTATAATGAAATAAATTATAAATATTTATATAATAAATTTTTATTGTTTATTATAATGAGTCGTCGGATTCTTCTCCATATGAACGGGAATTATCACTTGAATCCTCATTAACATTAATAATAAATTCTTGAGTACACAAATTATCAAATGCAACATCACGATCCCAATCAGGAAATGTCTTTTTTTTATCCCGCTCACATTCACAATTTAAGCTTCTTCATAAATAAAATCAATTGTTATAAAAAATCTAATCAGAACATCTTAGGACATCACTAATTGACTAGAATTCGAGCTGCCAAAAGTTAAATAAATAGTTGGACGGAGTATAGATATACATTTTTCATTATGTGTACGATTTTTCTATGTAAATGGTACCTATCAATGAAAATAATTGAATATCCAATATCTTCTAAAAAAAGGAGCGACTAATTCTAAAATTTTGCAACTAGAACTGACTAATTCAAAACCTTTTCTGGGTCAATCTAAGCTAGAAGCTGTGGTTCTAGAGATTCAAAAATGGTGCCGCCGAATAGGCTTATCGATCAGTGTGACGCTTAGCATTAACAGTAAAACACGTTAATAACTTCAAACCAGCGTAATGACTAAATGTAGTTTTTTACTATTAGAACCGACAAAATCACGACTTTTTTAGTGTAATCAAATCTAAGTTAGGTGTTGTGGTGCTCAAAATTGAGAAGTGGTGCCTCTGGAAGAAGCTTATTCCAGCATGGATAGGAAAACACCCTTATAACTTTTGTACGGCAAACCGACCAAATCTAGTTTTTTGCGACTAGAACTGACTAAATAGAGACTTTTTTGTGGCTAGTCAAATTTTCGAAACTCGACCATGGTCATGCTGGAATAAGGTACATCATGCAGTGCTTAACACTTACTTATGCTGATCCAACAATGCAGTAAAGTTAACATTTGTAATGCTGTTGACACAGGTAAGAATAAAATAACCTTTGACAAGAGCTGCAGCATCAATTTCCCTCATTACATCACCCATGGTCTGACAAGTGTCTGACGACAGTACCTGCACTTCCATTGTCAGACTCCATGGAGCTTTATTATCAATGCCTTTTCTGTAAGGAAATAAAAGTTAAGGGAATACAAAATAAAGGCAGTCAAGTTTATAAATTTTTTCAGAAGAAAAATTATTGTACAAATAGTTAATAAAGCAGTATTATCAAAATGTACAATTACCCACCAATTCCTAACCTCGTAGACTAAGCATTTAGGTAAACAGATTTGTAACACAATACAATAGGTTTGTAACGTCTACAATTATGTAAAACTAATGCTTTGGAAAGGTGCAAGAACACAATATGTATCTTGAAAAGGGATTGCTCAATCAATCAAACTATTGACTGTAGAAAAAAATCTATTGGATAATATAAAAACGATTACAATGAACAAACTTATTTTTTTATTATTTATTTATTGAGCCATCAGCTTAAATAGGTAAGAAATAATTAAGAAACTCAAAACATGTTACCCATTACTTTAAGTAAAAATTTAATTTGTGTAAAAAAGGCTCTAGTTGAGCCATGGATTAGGGCCGTAACCATGGATTTTCTTCGAAAAAGCAATTTTTTCACTTACTTTATGTGTTCTTTGATCTTGGAACTGTCCTGGCAACAAAACAGAATAGTTTCTCCTACACCTCCCAAAGCCAACGCCTCCAATACATAATCTAAAAGCGGAACTCCCGCTACGTTAAATAATCCCTGAAAATGCAATAATTATTTGTGTATCAAATTTTGTTAGAACAAAAAGAAATTTCTTTACACGTAACACTTACCATCGGTTTTGTTTTATTTATAGGCGAGAAGTTACTATTGAATGTGTCCATAATAACAACTGCTTGCACCACATTTTCTTTATTTATTTCCATCGTTTTAAATAATAAAAAACACCTTCATTTATCTAAAAAAAATAGGTTATTTCTATTTCTACAACTCCGCATAAACCACGCATAAACGTCAGAACAGAAGTAAAAAAAAAACGTCATAACGTTCGTCCGTTTTTTTTATTAATAATTTTGGCTTGGATATAAGTCCTTTGAGCCATGTCTTCTTTTAATTATGTTTCTGTAAATATGGCCGCCACAAAGAGAATAGGCAAATTGAGGCTGCGTGCTTGGATTGACTCGGGATTCCTTAAAACGGGCCGATACGGGTACTTTAGTTCGAGATTCGTATAATTTCGCGTTTTAATCTTCGATTAAGGCACAATAGGACTATCTTATTCCAATTTAAACTAGTTTAAACTTTTTCACAAAATAAATGAAAGTCAAAATAAAAACGACACTTCCCTCCAAAAGGTCCAGAACGAATCCCGTCCGTCCGTTTGGTCCCTGTAGGGTTTGGTCTGAGGTCATACCTTATTTTTTATTTACTTATGAGCATTGGCTACAGAAGCATCTAATTTTGTTAAGACACTTTAAACGAAATGTAGGTATTTAAAATAAAAAAAATATTCGTGTAATAAATGTAACTACAAAACCCCGCCATTTTTGTCATAACTTATTTTATTACTTATTTATTATTACACAGATAGAATAACTTCCTTAATTAAATTGTAAATTAGTGTATTTTAGTATTGTATCACTTCTACATAAGAGACTTCTGCGTAGTATATTTTATTGCTTTTAGGTACATGCTAAATATTTACACCCTTTATACCTATTTAAATTGATAATGAAACAGAAAAATTACGATTTTACTACCCGTGTCCACCTTTTGTTTGATTAACGTTATGCAAAGCATTGTTAGTAATTCTTGGTCTGTCTTGTTAACTGTTTTAATGAACATAATAAAAACCAAAACAGATTTGTTGTAGAAACAGTTACTAAGGCGCTATTGATTGTCTGCGAGTCAGGTTTTATAGTCAGGTAGTTTCGTGCTTACGCTATATTGGTAGAGGTGACGAATAAATAATGGATTACGATTTATCCCGAATCGATTATACTATTTGTGGAATAACATATCCAGACACTTTAAAGATTTTACCACTCGCTTGTCCAAAACTTCAACAAAAAGTAGGTACCTACATAAAACTACGCTTGAAGTGAAAAGTGTACTTAAATTAGCTTAAATCTTTATTGATTAGTTCGTAGTTGGTGACAAAAACGGAGTATTGCAATGCCTCAGCATAAAGGACGAAGAGCCTGTGGTGCAGTTCAAAACTTTGCCTGGGAAACCTATAACTTCCGTTCAGTTAGCTTCAACAATCGGTAATTAATAGCCCTGCCTATACTATTTATAGAATCAAAGGACTTCTTTACTAACGATGAAGTTAATTTACACTCCTTAAGTTTGCTAAAATTCTATTTTCAGATTCGCCAGCTGATAAAATATTCGCGGCTTCTGGAAGTGAGGTGAAAGGCTATACGAGGAAGGGAAAAGTATTCCTAACTATCGAAACTTCACTATCAGATACTATAACATCTATGTATTACAACCAAAGTTAATTGATAATAGATAGAAAATTAATTTCCAAATAAGAATATCGGATTATTTTTTCATTACATTACAGGTGTATTTTGGGAGCTGATCTCATACTTTGCAGCGGACGCACTGTTACCTGCTACAGGGATCTCAATGAATTTTATTCATATGCGTGCGAAGATAGAGTACTCGATATCGCTGCATTTGCTACACCAAATGTTAGTAAAAATGGTAAATGTAGGTACGACTTGTAGTTTCGTGGATTTATCTTTTTTTTTTAACATAAATCTGCGAAACTACAGAACAATTGTAATACACGAATAAGATTTCTTCCTTGTTGATTCCTCATTATAGAGCACTCGAGTGCGGTTGCTAGTACTGATTGCCAACAAAGGTGCTACTCTCTTCGAAGGTGGTCAGGTGCTAACGCGAGCAGCAATATCTGCAGGCCCCTCTCGCCTTGCTGTACCTCTTTCACATCACTTATCTGGTATTAGCGCATTTTATGGCGCTGCTGATGGCTCTATAGGACTTATAACATATGAAGAGTACGTAAATTATTTAGTGTAACAAGATAACACTTATATTTTATACAATAATTTCCTTATCAGACAAGTTCTCAACTGTTTATGTTTGCAGATCGCGATTATCAAGCAAATGTCTTGTGGAAGGCCGAGAACTTGGATCAGTTGTGTGTGTTGGTTGGTTTGTGGGAAACGGAGGTACTCATTTAGCAGTTGGTCGTCATGATGGCTCAATTCAGCTTTACCTAATAGATTTGGAAAATATTGCCAAGAAGCCACGATTGAAGTTTACTTACGTTAGTCAGTTGGTCATACAGCTAAAACCCTTTTGAATAATAGCTAGAAATATTTTAGTTCCGTAATAAACTCAATATTTACAGTTTTCCGGGGAACCAGTAACATCTATTGATGGAGGATGCGTAGGAACTGAAGAATGCGAGTTACTAGTAACAACATTTTCTGGAAGAATTTTTGCATTGAGATCCCGTCGGTTAGTCTCAGGGGCTGTAGCTTTAGCTAATGTACCTCAAGATGCCTTAACTGCACGTCGAGCTAAACTTGAGTATGACCACTTTTCCAGTGAAGATTTTTTACACTGACGTACCTACTTACGTATCACCTATTGTTAAAATCTTGTAGAACTGAAGTAGCACGACTCGAAAAGCAAACTGCAAATGAACGTGAGAAATATCAGCGTAGTACCCGATCTTTGCAAGCTGTTTTATCAACCCCGCCATTACTGGACATTCAGTACGAGGTAAAATCATATTTTGCTAAGATCGTAGTTCGTGTATGACTAAGACATTTCTTGTTTTCAGTTATCCGGAGCTTCTCACGACGGATGGCAAGAAGCAAGGATCATATCAGCTGTCCCGTTAGACATGCTCTTCATTTATTGCGATAAAAAACTTGACATTCAAACAGATAATTCGGCTGTTCTTAGCATATGTCCTTCACAGGTTAAATTTTCTTTAAACATAGGTATTCACGTTGTGAATTACCTAAATTCATATTTCGATACACTTCTAAAATTAAAGTTTCCTATAGGGAACAGCTGCCGACCTACTTGCAACGGTAAGATGTCAAGCCGGTACTAGAAGACTTTGGGTACGTATGTGCTACGTACTAGATTCATCAATTGGAAAGAGAGCTACATCTTTGCGAGTGCTTATCTATGCTTTGCCTGCTGGAGCTCCAAGAGTTGCACGACTTCTTACTTTACGATTGCCGGCGTTGCCGTACTACTCCCTACACGAGGACATTGACTGCGATAATGAAAAAAGGTAAATCTTAATAATATACTTAGGAATATCAGAAGAAAATGTAGGTACGTTTAATTAAACAATAAAAAAATTTAATACCTATACTTAATTACAGATCATGGTGTCAAATTCGGGTGTCAGGAAGCTTTTCCGTTGCTGAATTAACTTCTTGGCTTACGGAAGCCTTACCAGGCGATTTACCACGACCAGCGTCAAATGTGACGTTTGTTCGACGTCATACACTACTTGGGACCATTATCATTTGTCGTTATCAGTAAGGAAATTAATGTCGAAATGTTTTAAGTGCATCGAAATCACACTGTACTGACACTTTGTAAAATTAAATTTCAGACGAGGTTCAGCAGTTTTAAAAACAGATAATATATCAACCGCAGCAGTAATTAAGGATATTGTGTCTAACTGCTCAGTGAAAAAAAGCATACGAGTAGAAATCAGTTGTGGTTAGTAGTTGAATTACTAATAATAGGTAGTTGAATTACTAATAATAGGAAAATGGATTAGTAACGGAACCTGAATTGTATAAGTGTATTACTTATTATTACAGATATACCTGATGATTGTTGCTTAAAATCATTTCAAAGAATACAAGAGCAGTTTATATTGCAACACAAAAAATATGAAGACACTACTTTAGAAAAAGCATTAAGGTAGGTGCTATCCTATTTTAAGATAAAACCAAATATAATATTCAAAAGTTTGTTTGAAATAAACTGAGTTCAAAAATATCGGTATTTCTAGCGCTTTAAATTTGGATGTAAACACGATGGATGAAGAAAATTCAACACTTTGCCACGATTATCTGCGTGTATGGGCAGCAAAAACGGACGACATGGCGGAAACGTACTTTAATGAACTAGTCGGTACGTAGGTATAACTGGCGCCCAGCACGGGATCTCGCTTCTTGAATGTGTTTCAACTATAATATTACTCAAAATGATGTATATTTCACGATTCTTTATTTAGCTCTCAACATTTCTTTACAGATACTGTAGAGCACTGGTACATGGACTGGTGCGACTTGTCTCTACATAGAAGTAAACAAATTAATGAAGGTTTGCAACTACGAGAAGCTTTACGACATTGCCGTTTGGAGACAGTGTATAAAATACTTGCTAATGAACCGCTATCACCACAAGAATATTATTAAAAATCTAATTATGTTATAAATCTTTAGATAAAAAATAAAAGCATGAACTAATTGTTGAAATTGTTATAAACATCACTAATAAAATGTAACTAAACATGTGCTCTCGGTTTATACGACCATGGATAGTTTTTCGCGAGTTGCAAATCATAATAATATAGAGCAAGTTCACTGTCACAAAGCTTTGCTAGTTTTGTCACATGGTGAGACATTTCATTCACAGAGCGCATTTGTTCATCCATAAATACTGAAGTTACAAAATCTGCACAATGGTAATCTTTTACAGATTCTGCAGTTATGATGAGATTTTCTAGAACCTAGGGACAAGCAAATTATTGATATTATTTTGATAAATAATTATTACCTCCTACTGAATATCACTTGTCATTGTAGGTACCTCAGTAATATTTTTTTCCATATCCAGGCCTTTCTTGAATGCTTCTATTAATGTAAGATTTGTTTTTATTTCTGGTGTTTTTATTCCATCTATGACAGTTGTGCCTCCCCTTAATAATTGATACTGAATGAAGTCTTGCATATGCCCAATTTCTTCTTCATACATTCTCATAAAATACCCGCCAGCACCAGGTTTTGAGATACATGGGTGCAGGAAAATTACTGCCATGCTTAAGTAATCTTGTGATGCTTGTTGTTCTGCTTGAATTTGTTTATTTACTGCAGCTTCTACTTGGGCTGTGAACTTATACTTGCTGTAGTACTTTTTATTTATGCCTGAAGTTAACTCACAGTTCAACAAAAACCTATTTTTATTTACAAATGAAAAAAATTGTCTGTTAGCTATTTGTAGTGATTTTTTCCGTTCAATTTGTTTTAGGTTTTTATGAACAATGTGGGCATTTTTAGTACTAGTTTTCAACATAGTGCAATTCACATGAACATGTTTGGTTTTGCAGTAGGTTGATTATAAATACTTACTTTAGAATTTCAAATAACATTGTTTTATAAAAACTATGAAAAACTAGTATAAACAGATGTGTCAAAAAATTGACATTAAAAAAAGTAATAATATTTTTTAGCCACTAAATTAAAAAAAATATCATTATCTTTTTGCTTAGAGGATCATAGAGGATGGAAAAAAAGAATTCCGTAAGACCTTTTGTCATAGCATATTTAACATTAAAGCCGCTTTCAGACTACGCTATAATATAATAGCATATAGTATAGTCAAGAAGGACCTAATGCTATACTATATAGCAAGGCGTTCACATTACGCGATAATCGCAAGCATCTAAAGCAAGCTCAGTTGACCGCGATCTTTGAACAGTATGCACAGTTGCACAGCACACAATCATCACTATCAACACAATGGATTTAATACTGGATAGTCTTGAAAGCTCATCGAGCGATGATGACAATGCGGAATTTGACACTATCTTGTCATTAATGCTACGAAAGAAGAAAAATGCCAGACCTTGGATATCACATCATATAAAGTTCAGAGGAGAACGCGAACGTGGTGATTTCAAACTTTTTGAAGATTTATGTGATGAGGATCGTTTTCAAAATTACTATAGGATGTCCAGGCAGCATTTTTATCAACTCCATTCATTGATAAAAAACGATATAACAAAGCAAAATACACTACTGCGAGATAGCATTACTTCTATGGAGCGATTAGCGGTGACTTTAAGGTAAGTAATACCATCTCAATTTAATATTCATTTATTCATAAAAATAAACATCGTCATTACAATTCAACGATAATTTACATCAAAATAAAAAAAAATCAAATATAGGGTGTAACCGAAACGGGGTATACATCAGAAGCGAAGTCAAAAAATATATTCGAAAAAACATTTTTAAGACTCCAGTCTCCATACAAAATTTAGGCGGAAAGTTCAAATTTGGAAATTTTCGTAAGTGTTGATGCTAGATATGTAGCTTCTTAAGTCATTGTTTTCAGAATTATCAATGTCTCCAGAAGTATTAAGGCTTCTAGAATTGTTAGTTACTTCTGTGTTTTCTAAATTTGTGGAGTTATCAGAAGTTACCAGAATTGGCATATACAAAGTTTCATTTGAGTCAAGTGCTGGATTATTCGGCGAATTATTCTGCAAAGGTGAATCGGAATATACTGTATTGTTCTGTAACTGAATGTCTGAATATGATGACATCGATGAATGAGAACGGTTTGGAGATGGTGTATTGATGGGGGACATTTGTGTCGGAACCCGAAACGGTACATTACTCGAAATTATTATATTAGATGTAGAGGTACTACAATTTGGCTGTTGCTCCCTGCTATGATTTTCACGTGCCTTCATCACGATATTGAAAATTTGTCGTTGAATTTTTAGTTGAGTATATTCCGGTAACACTTTACAAGTTTCATACATTGTATCGAAAAAACTTTTCAACTGCACAGAATCATTTTGTTGGCGTTGTCCCAACACATTTCTTCTTAGATCGTCTCTGGCCTTTGATCTATTCTCTCTGCGTTGGCTTTCATCGTGTAGGAACTGAACAATAGGATCAGAATTTTTTCGTTTCCTTTCTGCATACACCGGTGGTGATTGCCCTTCAGAGATACTGTTATTAATGTTTTGTGTTACCTCAGTGGCATTATTTTCAAATTCTTGTTGAAGGCTACTTTCTGAGTCATCTTGACAATTGTTTTCCTGAATAACAGCATTTGTGCTTCTTGGTCGATTTGACATGTATGGAAGAATGAATTCCATAATTTTCTCGTACTTCCAAGGATTTATTGAAGTCGCAGCTTGCCCTGTTGTACATTTTTTCTGAGTGCTTGTCTGTATCCATCTCTTAATTTTTTCCACAAGTTCTTTGCTTCTTTGACTGAAACATAATTGTTAATTATATTAATTTTTTTTTCAGGTATTTGGCAGCAGGTGACTCTTTTACATCTATGGGATATAGCTACAGAATGGGAATAAGTACAATATCTGGTATTGTTGAAGAAGTTTGCAACGCTATATACACCCATCTTCGACCATTGGTGTTAAGAGAGCCAACTACAGAGGACTGGAAAAATATTGCTGCTGATTTTAAAAATAAAACCCAATTTGATCATTGCATAGGTGCAATTGATGGAAAGCACGTTGTAATACAAGCACCTCCAAACTCTGGTACCGATTTTTACAATTACAAAAAAACATTTTCAATTGTCTTATTGGCGGTGGCTGATGCAAACAACAGATTACTTTATATTGATGTTGGGTCTATGGGTCGTTTTAGTGATGGCGGAATTTTAAATGACAGTATTATTGGTAAAAAATTAAGAACTGACCAATTACATTTACCTCCCGATGAGCCACTTTATAATGGAGGCCCAGAAATACCGTACGTTCTTGTGGGGGATGAAACTTTCCCTCTTGAAAGACATATAATGCGTGCTTACCCAAAAAATAAATTAACCGATTCAAGAAGAATTTTTAATTACCGGTTGTCAAGGGCACGCCAAGTAATAGAACACACATTTGGATTATTGGCAACTAAATGGAGAGTATATAGGCGTCCTTTTGAGTGCCGTGTTCAACTTGTTGACATAATTGTTAAAGCCACGTGCGTGTTACATAATTTTCTTATTGAAAACAAATACTATAACAGCACTACCAGAGAGCCACTAAATACCAACCAACTAATACCTTTAACTCACTGCGGTTTCACATATTCCAATGAAAATTTTTTCATCAGGGAAGAATTTTGCCGATATTTTAATACTACTGGAGAAGTCTCATGGCAAAACACACGCATACAGGATCAATTATCTCGTATGCAAAATAACTAAGTAGTTTTAAATAAAATATTTACTTACTGTCGGGTAGATCACAATCTTGTTTTACTTTTCTCCACGCTGCATCCTTCAATTCATTATTTTTGTACTGTTCTATTGTAGTGTTCCACAGGCACGGATATTTTCTTACACTCTCTATAAAGTGTTCCATAATGTAATCCTAGATCGATAATAGAGAAAAACTACGACAAAAACAATTATATGGCGCCAGTGCAAATTCGTCGGCACAGGATCGTGTCTAGACGTGTTGTGTAGCAGAGCAGAAACAAAACTGCTGACGGCAGGGGTGAGGAAGGAGGAAAAGGGCGGCGAGAGATATAGCACAGCACGAACATCGCATCAATTTATAGCGTATAGTAAGCTAATAACATATAGTACAGTACAGTGTGAACGTGTTCATAACAATGTATGGTATGCGATATTGTTGTGCTATGAGCTATATACTATATGCTATTATATTATAGCGTAGTCTGAAAGCGGCTTAACGGTGAGGGCATTTCCTCAAAAAGTTTGTTATAAAGCTATAAATTAAAATATAAAATATAAGCTATAAAATAAGAAATTCTGTCAATAGTAAAAGGAAATTATTATTTAAACAAAATGTTTATATATCTTATATCGATAATTTGAAATTCTATTAATAATAAAAGGAAAACATAATATAAAAAAATATTTAAATATCTACATTGTTTATAAAATATTTATTTTAAAACAAACATGTCAAATATTCTAGGGCTAGCAGTAGAGGACTATAATATAGCCCTTGCTGATATTGTACCTATGTTCTTAATATATATTACTTAATAAAGCTCCCATCACAGGACCACATACAATCATTAGAGAGACACTGTTTCCCTAACAATTTTGATACCACAGCATTATAAAGCTGTGCAGTGTGTCTAAAGTGCAATAGTTTTCATCCACTATTTAAAAAAATGTTTACCCAAATCATTTCTAATACACATGTCAGTTGCACCATATGGTCCCGTTTTCCATAATGAAACTGATCTTTGTAAGTAATGAATTAATTTTATAAAAGCCAAATACTATATACCATAACACAATATTATTTAAGTCTTGTTTTGGCATTGTTGAAAGGGTAATGTAATAATTTAATTACAAATTTTAAAGTGTAGGGAAGTTAATGGAACTGGGAGATTTTTTTTATATCAAGTGACGAAACGAACAAGTTGCGCAACTATTGGTAATCTACATGCCTGTCCAAAACAGTTGCAGTGCAACACAGAGCTTTAAATAGCAAAGATCTGAGCGGCACTGCCACTGTACCCGTCACCCTGAGATATAAGTTGACAAGTTCTATATGCCTGTAATTTCACCAGCACCCTTATCCTTCAAAACCGGAATGCAGTAATGCTAACATTACTGGCCGGCGGCAGAAATAGGTAAGGTGGCAGTACTTCCCTAGACAAACTTTTACAAGCAGCTCTACTGCTACTAATTTTTGGTTATGCTCATGAATAAAAGAATGCATTTAATTAAGCATAATTTAATCAACTAGTTTTATAAAAATTCTAACTATTATATAGAATTATGTCAACCATTTACGGATGATTACTATTTCTGGAAAGGATAATAGTCTAAACCAGAATTATATTTGAACTTATATGTGAACCTATTGACTTGCGTCTTTCCGATCTCTATCATCTTTTGAACTTCGTCGCGGTAAGCGGGCGGCAAAAGTTCAGATTCCAGGGTGCAAATATGGTTACTTTCCTCTTTCACTTTGAATACTCGCTGTCTGATAATATCCACATCTCTACTGTATTCTTCTTTCAAATCGGCAACGGTTTGAGTTGCTGTATCGATCTTGAACATGAAATAATTAGCTTCTCGATGTACTAGGTTGTGAGCACTGGTTTTGTAAGGCATTGGCCTGAATCCCAAGTTTTCTATATTCCTTATAATTCCACCACGATCAAATATAGCATTTGACACGCGCCTTAATGTGGTCTTAAGTTCTGGTTTAGGCATAGCCCGTAACATCAACGCTAATTCATATGTGGGCATTTTATTTTATAATAAAAGAAAGACTAATTTAGGTATTTTTTCATTCGTTCCGTATGGAACAGGTGGAGGTCAAAAATCATACTGCCTATTCTTTCTATTAAAAAAAAATACTTTTAAATTTAACATAGCACCAAATTCACAAAAAGGGTTTAAAAAACAAAAAAAAATCCAGTTTGTTCAATGACATTATATAACACTATGCTCACTGAGTTGGTTAATTAAATTACATTTGTGAAATCTCACATTTATAATCTCTTTAAAGACAGGAATAATCCTGTCTTTAAAGAGATTACAAACAATAATAACATATTATAAATGTTATGTAAAATACTACTTTATTTGCATTGAATTGCATCTTTAATCGTCGCCAAAGAAGTGCGATATCAAAACCCGAGAAGATATCATTCATTCTTTCATTCATACAAATATTTTTTCCTAATGTTGGTAAAATTGATTGACCGTCATGGCCGCGGCGTTTGGGGTGTCTTTATATTGACGAAATATTTTTTCAAAATTCGTTTTAGGTCCCTTTCGCCATGGGATCGTACCCAAAGTTTGTAGCTGAATATTGCAAGGTGTGGGAAAAATCAGGAAAAGAGCAATTGTGAGTATCGTATCTTTATAACCTTTAAATTGATTCTGACGATTCTCGTGTATGCTTGTAAATAACAAAATACCGCGTGCGATTGAGAACAGCCTTTGTCTGGGCCATATAAAAACAATAAGGCATTGCGTAATTATACATATAGCCTTAAAATTGGACTTGCATCACTATTACACTTAGTATTTATTAACTGACTGTGATCCCTATTTATGTAAATATATCCCGTATCATCATGTCAGAGAAACTCACGCTCTACTTACGTGAAATAAGCTTTCGCATAGATTAAGGCACTTTGCAAGGAACTAGGTACCTTGATGTTCTCAAATACCGATGGCACATGCTGTCATCAACAAACAATTTACCCACAATTTACACACAAGTATGTATGTTTGCCACTGTGACTGTCAATGTAATAATTATTGACTAAAAAAGCAACGAAAATTTCAGTGTTACTCAAATCAAAACGATATTATTGGATTCTTTAGTTTAATATGCCACATTTAATTTTAAATACTGGTATATAAATATGCAAATATGTATATTATTTATTCTTTCTTTCTGTATTCCCTACCACAATATGAAAATCTGCACATTCCACCGCTGTTCACAACTCTGTTTAAGAATATAATTTAGACAGTATTCTATAACACCGGCTCACACTATTATCCTTAATATATACTCCCTATTTTTCAGCATCAAATATGTGACACAATCTATCAAAGATGATGACAAAAGCCCCTTGTTTACAAAATCGGGCAAGCTATCGGGCTTGTCTCTAAACATATATGACTTACTACTGAGTGGCCTCAAAGGTGCACTCAAGAAAGATGCTGTCCTCTCTGTACTCAAAGAAATCTCTGTAAGTAATATAGGAGTAAGATTATGCCTTAAAGGGCAGAACATACATGTTAAATTCTAACTAAATAACTACCTTCAAGCAAACCTAATAAATAAAACAAATTTAAAAGTATGTGAGTGACATTGTGATTATTTTTATGAGATGTACTTATTACTAAGAATTAGATATATAAAATTGTATGTGTTCACAGACTTTGCATGCAGATATACCATCAATAATTCTAGATGTGGTATGCATACTAGATGCAGAAACTTGTACAGATGTGCAGAGTGAGCACAGAGCAAACTTTTGCTACATCGTTCGAGAACTTGAATCCTTTATGTCTGACAAATTGCTGAAAGAAAGACTGGAAATTGACACATTACAGGATGTAGGAACATTGAAAAACAAAACCTTTTACACAAAATTTATTAAAATCAAAACTAAGTTGTAGTGAGTATTAATATTACTTTTATCATCTTTATTGTGATGAAAACAATATACCATCACTAACAATAATGCATTGTTTTTATAGTTATAAACAACGTAAGTTCAATTTATTTAGAGAGGAAAGTGAAGGTTATTCTAAGTTAATAGTGGAGTTAAATCAAGAGATTAGTGAAGACACAGAATGGAAAACTATTTTGGAGATTATTCAATCCCTTATAGGTATGAAACTTAATTATCTTATTATCTGTTGCTCTATAATTTTTACGAATTTTGGTTACTCTGAACATTACTTACTTACAGGTTGTTTTAATTTGGATCCTAACCGTGTTCTGGATATTATATTAGAGTCTTTTGAGGCACGGCCACAGCTAGACAAGCTTTTTATAGCCCTCATAAAGAATTACATGGGAGACCCTCAAGTGATTTCTGAAGTGCTTGGTTTTAAGTTAGGGAACATGGAAGTTTTGGAGAGTTATAAGGAGCCACCACCTTTGATGACTGTGATAGCCTTGCTCTTGCAGCATCAAGTAATATCACTTGATGATATTTATCCATGGGTATGTATTATATTATAATGAAAACTACAGTCTTAAGTTTTATATTGTGATTGTGATAAATTATGGCTTTGTTCTAGTTGAGACCAGATGATTCTATTATGGCGAAAGAAGCAGATAAAGAAGTAAAATCGGCTCAAGAGTATATAAGAAAATTAAACATTGTTTCCACCAAAGGACCTCAGGCTAATGCCCCCACCGATTTTATTGAAGAAAAAGCGGATCCACAGGTATGGGGATCTACTCTCGTTCTCTGTCTGAAACAATTACTGTCAAATAGTAATACTTGATCAAACTGACAAATGCATTATGCGAATGAAGCCTTATGCTTGACGTTATCTTTTAATTTGATCAAGTAAAATTTATTTCACAGAAATTGTTACGGACGGATGTCGGGCAGAGAACAGGGTTAGACATCTAGTTATCTCAACACCAACATCAATGAAATAAAGTCTGATGATTTTTTCAACTGTTGTTATACAAGTATCATTGTATGTTACTAAATAAATGCATTTCAGGAATACTGGAGCAATCAGAAGCTAGTGCTAAGTGAAGCTTTGTTGAAAGTAACGGCGTGGCGCGAGTTTGCCGCTCTGGCTGCACGTCTCCCCACAGCAGCGATGCCCGCTCGGCCCGCCACAGCATTGTGCAACATGGTACATGCCATTATAGAGCCACTTTATAGAACGTGAGTACTTTTGTTATGCTGGTATCACCCAGGAACTTCTCAATAAATTGCATTGCTTGCTCAATAGCTGCATTCGCTTCACATTTATGGCCTTATGAAGGGATTTGACCACGTTTCTGCATATCGCAATGGCTTGAGATTCGCCATCGCCGTGATTTGAGAATGCTCTCCATTCTTTATTCTATCATTAACAATCAATGTGTTTTTGTGTTTATATATGGTATTATATGTTATATATTGTATGTATATTTATATTGTGTGAAAATAATGTATCATAATTATTTAAAGATTTTGGTCATATCTGTTTTTATTTGTCATCTCCTGCACCCTTGTTATTTATTCAGAACTTCGCTCTCTGTGGTTGCCTAGTAACGAATGTCTAATAGCATTAAGTCCACTATTTATTAAATACTATTTTATGTGCAGTAAATTTTAAATAAATAAAAATAATATAATACTTTTTATGTTCTTTTTTTTAAAAAAAAGGACAAAATGCTTTGTTGCCTATTGTCGATTTTGTTTTGGATAAGTGGTGTCCATGCTTATATCCTATATTAATGATAGCTGACATCAATGCAAGGAAGTATATTATATCAAAAAATCTTTTCTTATTATATTCAAACAAGTCCAACAATCCAAATCCAAACAAGTCCAAATGACAACAATATGGTATGATGTAACAGGCAATTTCCATAACTCGACATTGTATGGGTCTGACTCTACTCGTGTCACTTGTGCTTCTCTAGGAATCGTACCATCTTCTAGGGTTATAATAAAGTAAAGTTATAGTCATGAAAATTCATATTACACGTATTTAAAGAATGCATGAATGTTGGGCTTTGCATTCTTAGAGTATCATAAAATTAAGTATTTGATTTATTTATTTTATCGCATCAATCAACTCACATAAACATTCTGAAACATTCGTTTCGTTGCACCAGAGATATAATAATAAAGTCAGTCTTGGGGAGATGCTTAGCCTTTTTAGCATACTGGTAATTGTTGCAATTTTTTAAACTCATTTTAAAAAAAGGAGGAGGTTCTCAATTCTACTGCATTATTTTTGTATGTATGTTACGCAATAACTCCGTGTATGAAGTAAGTAACTTACTTACAAGTTTTTAAGTTTGTGAACAGATTTTGATGATTCTTTTTCAATGATGGAACGAGGGTACCTCAGCATAGGAACCATTTAGATTTGAAGAAAATATACCACCTCTAAGGGTAGCAAACTAGGAGCTGAATCCGGTTTTACGCACTTTCCGGTAACCGATTGCAATAAAACTTGGCAAAGAGATGTGTGATTGCACGAACTTTTGAGGTCGATTTTTTTCGTACACTGTACTGAGATTATATCAAAATCAAAGTCAAGTGGTCATTTATTCCATAGGTAAATTTTCACACTTGAAAACGACATTTTATAAGCTACCGCTATCGGTATATTGTAGTACTCGTTGAATAATCTATTAAGTCTACGAGTATATAATAGAATAAAATGTAATTTATTTCATATTAATGTCTCGCTATTACAATTTGAAATAAATGAATAAAATTACAATATATTCGAAATATTTTTTTCCATACTAATTACACTATGGAAAAAATTCTTAATAATCAGTCACGCACATTATTTACAGCCATTGTAGAGTAGCCCCCAAGATTATTGGGCGCCCAGTACCACCCCTAAAGTCGAAACTTGCCCCACGCGCGTGCAAGACGTTCGATGACATGAAAGATACAGTTATTCCAGCCCTAATTCTGTTGGGGCCCTCTCTCCATTACGATCCCATTTTGATGTACAAGGTAAGGAGATTTTGACAAATGGTAAATCTTTGACTATGTAGTAATTAAAATAAATCGAATATGAAGTGAATTTACTTTAGTCAAATCTTTTATGCCAAACCTTAATTTTTTAGCCGATTTTTTTAATAATAATAATTTAATTTTGGAGCAGTAGAGCTTCTTGTGAAAGAGTTCGTCCAGGGAAGTACTGCCACCTTACCTATTTCTGCCGTCAAGCAGTAATGTGACATTATTGCGTTCCGGTTTCGAAGGGTAAGGATGCTGGTGAAATTATAGCCACATGGGACTTGTCAATTTATGTCTCACGGTGTCGGGGCAGTTGCAGTGCCCCTCAGATCTTTATGATTCAAAGCTCTCAGTGACACTGCAATTGTTAGAGACAGGCGTGTCGCTCACCACCAGCTCACGATTTGTTCGTCCCGTCACTTAGTATTATCTAAAAAAAAACCCTGACGCAAAAAGAGGAGGGTTATAAAGCTGACGCTGCAACCAGGACAATCTACAGGCTACCCAACTCCTCAACAACTTGCAGTAGTCTGTCGTCTTTGGATTTTCGAATCTTGACGAGTCGTTCGTTTACAGATCGTGACTTTATTGACTTTTTGATGTACACTGTTTTGTATCGGGGTGTTTTAAATTTTAATTTAAGTTTTTTATAGATAATTCGAATACTACGAACTGCACGCTCATTGCAACAAGATCCTCTGCACCACGAGACTCTGACGGTACTTGACGCCGCCATACTGCCGGCGCTCACCTTGATGGAAGGAAACTGTTGTATGTCTGAGGAAGTGTACACCTTGCTCAAACTCTACCCTTATCAGTGCAGGTTAGATATCATTAATTACGTAAATAGTAGCTTATATTATGTTGGTTATAGCGAGTTTAGCATCTCATCGTTTCACATTGCATTTTTTCCATTTAAATTCGGATTAGGGGTATTCTCGGTAATGTCTTCATTTAATGCAGGACATTCCCTGGTTTAAAAGGTATCATAGCAGTTGTTTGGCACTTTTATTGTTGACACAATTTTTTTCCCGTAAAGGAATTGTGTTTTTTATCAACAATACTGGCAATATTGGCTTGTTAACATTAATTGAATTATGTACATTATAAACTTTGCTGTATACTATTGCACTATTTTGTAGATACTGCCTGTATTCTCGTTGGAAGAACGAATCAGGCGAACGAATTCCTTCATTAATGCGTGTTCGAGGCAACTCCCTACAGCGCATTAAGCATATCATGAAGAGAGTGTCCAAAGAAAACACCAAGCCTCAAGGTCGCCTCATAGGGAAGCTATCACACGCTGCTCCGGCGTTCTTGTTCGACTATATGCTTTTACAGGTTGGTCGACAATTTGAGAAACGTATTAACGGTTAGATAATTATATATTAAAGAGTTTCTTACATTTCAGATACAAACATACGACAATTTGATTGGGCCCATTGTAGAATCTCTGAAGTACCTCACTTCTTTATCTTTGGACGTACTTGGCTATTGCCTGTTGGAGGCGCTAAGTGTGGGCAGGGGGTCGGTGAGCGGGGCGGCGCATCCGCCGTGGCTGCAGGCGTTGGCGGCCTTCGCCGGGGCTGCTTTTAAGAAGCACAATATCGAACTCACTGCGCTGTTGCAGTTCGTGGCTAATAGACTTAAAGCCCAGCAAAGGTAATCATTACTTGACCACACCTGCGAGGAATTCATTCTTTCATCGTTAGGGACTCACCACATTTATTCACGCGGCCTTGACCTTGAACCCTTTATGTCAGAAACACCTTTATGTCTATGTTATAAGAGCCATAAAGATGTCGCGTGTTTCGCTTCCGGTCGAATCGCCGACGCAAAACGCCCGATATCATTTTCGCTTGTGCTGGTCAGAAAAACTTTTATGTCCATGCTATAAGAGCAAAAAGACGTCTCGCGTTTCGCTTCCGCTCGGATCGTCGACGTGATTTTCGCTCTATTGCATGACTTTAACGATTTTACTGACCGGCTTGATGATAAAGTGTCGATAAGTGTGGTGACTCCCATATACTGCTAAAATCAATTTTCTAGATATTTACAAACAATTACTTACTATAGCAAAACACATTATAATTGCTTATGTAAAATGCAAATATTTACCATAGTATCGGTAAAATATAAAATGTGGAATCATCTCAGGGTATTTGTAAGACATAGTCGTCGTTGAAATTTCAATTGCATTTTTGTTTCAGAGTAATTTGTGACATAATTGCTTTTCTCCGTAGAACGGCGATTTATATTCCCCGTGTACTAAAGTGCCTATTTTTTAGTATGAACAACCTAGTGCCTAAGCTGAAGAAAGTCATGTTGTTGATGAGATGAAATCTTGCCCTTTGAAATTTCAAATGTAAAATATTTGAGTTTTTATCGCTATTTCAGCCAAGATCTCTTGATTCTAAAAGAGATAGTGCAAAAGATGGCCGGCATCGAAGCCGTCGAAGAAATGACACCTGAACAATTGGACGCCATGGCGGGAGGCGAATTGCTCAAAGGAGAGGTGAGATTTGCTTTAAGGCCGTCGACTGTTTTTCTAACTTACTGAACTATTTACACATTGAAATGTACATGTCAATGACACGACTCATTGTTCGAATTCGGATTCGAATTTCCTACAAGTAGAAAGTTTAATTGTTACAAAACTAATATTGATAAAACTTCTTTGACGAAGTCAGTAAAAAGAACCAAAAATTATAACACATCGTCGCCTTAATTTCTCAAGTAAGTTTTAAGTTAAGCTTAAACTTACTGAAATGCAAAAATGGATTGATGCTGATTTCACATCACATTTCTTTCATATTCACTCACTGGCTTTTACATATTTTTAGAGTAATGCATCCAAATTAACAGCCTTGATAAGAAATTTAAAACAAAAACAAAGTTTTGCCATCTCCTGAAAAATCACTCTTTATGAGATACGAGTTTAGAGAAAGTAAGGCATCAATATCCTAATTTGATCACTTGAAACACTAACTCGCCATCCCACCTATATTTTGAAATATACCACGTCCATTAATTTGTATACGTGAATTATCTAAAGTTGATGTAACATTTTCAATGAGTAATTCCTGTATATAGTTTAATATTGTGCCAATAGACGACGTCTCAAAATATTCCACGAGATTTATACGAAACAGTAAGTTTTCGAAGTAGTTCGTGAGCACTGATTGAGTATGGTGCCAATCGCAACTAAGAGAACAAAGACAATCAACATTAACAATACACCAAACATACACTAATTGTCCTATGTTCTCTTAAATTTGTGTAATGTGTGCAAGTGAGGCTTTTGCCAGTCCACTACGCAATGCCGTTGCCACTGCGACCTTGTACAGATTCACCGATGCCGCGACCTGCAAATATGCTGTTGACAATCTCATTCATTCGCATTATTACAATCGTTAAATGTTTAATTAACAGGCTGGATACTTCTCTCAAGTAAGAAACACGAGGAGGTCATCAGCGCGACTGAAAGAGGCCATAGTGGGGAATAACTTGGACATTAGTCTCTGCATACTGTCTGCTCAGCAGCGACATTGCTGTGTTTGGAAAGGTACGACTTATTTCTCTAAGGTCTAGCAATAGGATTATGTGTTCTTCTCTGCTACATTTTGGTATATAATGGACCTTAGCTAGAGGGCACAGAGTTGAGAGCACGTTTCCACTTCGCTGTCTCATCGCTGTTGACTCTAACTTATATATAGAAGCGGCATCATTTAAAATTTGTCTATTTTCTGGTATAGAATATGAAGACGACAATCCGTCGAGCGGTGAAGCCCCAGGGTCACAGCTGAAGGTTGTGGGCC
This sequence comes from Hyposmocoma kahamanoa, assembly GCF_003589595.1. Taxonomy (NCBI): domain Eukaryota; kingdom Metazoa; phylum Arthropoda; class Insecta; order Lepidoptera; family Cosmopterigidae; genus Hyposmocoma; species Hyposmocoma kahamanoa. The sequence continues at coordinate 7,330,556 of NW_020654422.1, forward strand.
GCTTGGCAGATCAATGCCAAGACGCTTTGGTACAGCTTGGCACCTTCCTCGCTTCGTCCCATGCACCTGACGAATATGCCGCCAGATTGCCGCCTCTCCAGGTAGTTTGGTTATGCTGCCACTGTCCAGTGATATTAGAAAAACCCTCTAAATAAAAATACAAATATTGTACAACTCATTCATTGTTACATTTTGCTCTTTTCCATTTTTTATTGGACTCATTTCATACGTCTCTTTTATCAATTGTATTGATTTAACTGTAAAGCTTTGCCTACAAAATACTCAAAAATAAAAGTTAACTGCAAGTTACCACCATCATATGTCTAATCATAATTAGGCATTCTCAAAGTTAAACAGTTCCTAAGTATTGATTTGAGCTTTTCAAATGTATGCAGTTTCTGTCCTAAATTGTATGTGTATGACTGTTTCAACACTATTCAATACAAATGAATATCACTGTCAAAAACACTGAAGTAAAACACATTACAATAAGATATATCTCTGGTGTTTTATTTTTTCAGGAACTTCTTCGTGATTATCACGTAGATGCTGACGTCGCATTCTTCCTCCACCGGCCAGTACTAGCTCAAAAAATAGCTGCCAAGTGTGAATATTTACGTAAAAGCTCTGAAGTAAAGTCTAGTAATTTGGAGAAGACCATAGAAATATATACTACAGCAGCTAAAGATTCTCTGGAACCAATATTACATGCTATAACTCCTTTATTGCCTTCTAGAGTTTGGGAGGACATTTCGCCGGAATTTTATGTAACCTTTTGGTGAGTTTACTAATTTAAATCTATCCATATATATCTATTGAATTTGATCTCAGTAGTAGTACCGATGCAGTATTAAAGTAATTGCCTCCGTGGCCGAACTTCAAATTCAAAAGAACCAATCACATTTGTACAAGTTTAATCACATATCTGTAGGTGAGATGTAATGGGCCTTAAGTCTATATTTTATAATCTAACTGCCTCCGTGGCCGAACGGTTACTTGCTGATCTGCCACACAGAAATCCCGGATTCGATTCCTTGGCAGGAAGAATTTTTTTTTATGTAAAAAATAATAACGCACACATCGAGTACTTAGGTTTTCGATTGTTACACGTACCTATTTTTATTTCCTATGAATAACGCACACACTCAACATAGCCCCGCACTAGGAAAACCCGGTGTCGCGGGTGCCATGGACACATACATAGACAACCACAAATTACACCCAAACCCACGGGAGAATTAAATGTAGGTCATACAAATATTTCTCCCGGCCTGGGAATCGAACCTGGGACCTCTGCGTGGCAGTCCGGCATGATAACCGTTCGGCCACGGAGGCAGTTTAATAATACAACTATAACTAAATAAAACTCACGTTTAGGTCTTTGTCCATGTACGACCTGCGAGTACCCGTTGAAAGTTACGAGAGGGAAGTCGGACGCTTGAAGTCTTCTGCAGCTGCCGCCGCCAAAGACAACTCGCAAGGCACTAAAGGAAAGAAGGAGCAGGAGCGTTTTAACACACTTATTGACAAATTGCAGGTAAGTTGTCGGTTACTCATTGTTACATTAGTCTGTGACCAATGTGTAATCGAACAGTTTTTTAAGTCTAAACAATATTTTGCTTAATAGTTACAAGAATATGAATTGCGTGCGTTTTCTAAACGGAGTGCACTTTGTTGCCGCCATTGCCAACTGCCGTCTCAATATTGCCGAAATAACAAGTTAGCAAAGGCAAACCAGTGTTACCACTATGAGATCGTGTACTCAAATGATCTTTCCCTTGCTTCGCGACAAAGGTGTTGCAGTTTTAAAAAGTACAATTACAAAGTCTCATCTGTATGAGAGACTACCGGATCCAGTAACAGGTAGACTAAAATTTTTGAAGTTTTCCCAAATAAGTCTAAAATGGTTAGGCTGGTTTAACAGCTGTGCATACGGTTTGTACGGACTGTCTGCTTGCGGGTCATACGCATGCTTCGCATCCACACTTCAGAATCGGGTATTCAGCTTAATGAGGATATTCACGTAAGACCACAATGAAATCACGGGCGGCTTGCGCGGAGTTCACACGGAGCGTGTTCCATATGGAGCAATCCGTGTCACTGATAAATCCGCACTGTTTAAAACCAGCCTTAGTTGAAAGGGCTTGTAAGGGATTTGCTTGTTTGTAATATAACTAAAAACCGAGAAAAGTATGTTTAAAGAAATTGAATTAAAAACGATTTACTTTTCTCTTGCGCTAATTTCATACCTTATCCACCTAGAATAAAATAAACGTAGTGACAGATCGACCTTTTTTTACTGATCACGGCAATATACACATAACAATTTTTTTTTAAATGTCACATGTGCCCTTTTTAACGAATGGCGGCAGAACTACCGATGGAAGAAATTAATAGTCCACATGAACTCGTTTCACCTTATTCTGTGCTGTTTGCTTGTCAGGAGGAGCGTCGTCGCCAGTCGGAGCACGTGTCTCGCGTGCTGGCGCGACTGTCGCGCGAGTGCCGCGGCTGGTTCCCCGCACGCGCGGCTAAGTCAGCTAAGAACGAAACGGTGACGCGGCTGATGCAGCTGTGCCTCTTCCCGCGCTGCGTGTTCACGGCCGCCGACGCGCTCTACTGCGCGGAGTTCGTGCACACGGTGCATGCGCTTAAGACTCCCAACTTCTCCACGCTGCTTTGCTACGATCGGGTTACTATCTAGACTTACACTGCCGGCCACAAATTTGAGACCACCTACATCAAAGAAGGAAAATGAAATAAAACTCAAAGTATAAAGCAAGAGGTTTGATTATTGATTAAAATACTCATCTACTAATACACATACATCAAGAAGAAAACAAAACAAATCAAGAAATATCAACCATTTACGTTAAAAATGCCGTTCGTGTTTTAAACAGATTTTTCGTCAAAAAACCCTCCCTTGCATTTAATTACATTTCTCACTAGTCTCGGCATACGAGCAATCAATTTGTCAATTGTTTCTTGTGAAATATTGTTCCAGCTTTCTTGTAAAGCCTTCCACATGTCTTCTTGCGAGGAGGGACACCTAATACGCACATTTCTATCAAGCTCTTCCCACAAAAGCTCAATTGGGTTAAGATCCGGGCTCTGAGGGGGCCACACCATATTTTTAACACCCCTTCTGTTTCTTTATGTTCTAAATAACCCCTGCATAATTTTGAACTATGTTTTGGATCATTATCTTGTTGAAAATAAAATCCATTTCCAATTAATTTTAAACCAGATGGAACGGCATTTTGCTGTAGTATTCGTTTATACTGCTCCTTTTTCATGATCCCTTCAACTCGTACTAAATCTCCGGTTCCATGGCTCGAGAAGCATCCCCAGACCATAATGGAACCACCACCATGCTTGACTGTTGGCACCACACAGTCTGGCATCATCTTTTCCTCGGCGCTACGTCGAACAAAAATTCGTCGTTTTGATCCAAATATTTCAAATTTGGATTCATCTGTCCAAAGAACTTTTTTAAAGTCTTCTTCGGTCCAGTCTCGATGGGTATGAGCCCACTGCATCCGTTTCCTTTTGTTTTGTGGCCTTAGTAGTGGTTTTCGAACGGCGACGCGACCAAATAAGTTAGCATCTCTCAATCGTCTTTTTACTGTGGTCAATGACACAGGTTCAGATCGGGATTTGTTCACTTCTGCGCGGATTTCTGGTGCTGTTAGGCGTCTATTCCGCTTGCTGGTAACGACGATGAACTTATCCTCGCTAGAAGTCGTAGCTCTCGGCCTTCCCGATCGCGGACGATCTTGATTACTGCCAGTCTTCTTGTATCGCGCTATTGTGTTATGAACACAAGTTTTCGACAATTTCAGTTGAGTGGCAATCTCACGTTCTGATTTGCCTTCGTTGTGTAAAACAACTATAACAGAACGAGTTTCACTGCTAATTTCGCGCACTTTTCCCATTTTAAGATGTCTTCACAGTAACAACGACGAGCTTGGACTAACCAAGACAATGAAAGTTTAACTCCATGAAAACTCAGGTAATAAATATGTTTTATGAAGCAAAATAGTTCTAAATATCGGATAACACGAAACAAAACCAAAATAATTAGTAATGAGCAGCTCATAAAAATATTACAATGACTCTACCATCTGGGCATTTCGCGGCATTCATTGATGTTTGGAAACAATAGGCCTTTATAGGATAATAACTTAAAAATTTACTAAAAGATTGACTTTTAGAATTATTCTAATAACAATAGAATATGCAGGTGTTCAATTTTTTTTAGTATATCTCAAGCAGTTTTGAAATATTTTATTAGTGACAAAGATTCGTACTAGTGGTCTCAAACTTTTGGCCGGCAGTGTACATCGACTCTTAACAATGAAATTTATAAAACGAAATTTGAAGAAAGTTTTCATATTTACAAAACGAACTCTTAATCAAGAAATTACAAAGTAAACTTTACAAAGTTTGAGTCGTCCGTTTGTCAACTATAGCTACAACATTTGCTGAGTTTAGGGTTGCATTACAAAAAAATAACAAAACAGTTAATGTCTTTATATATTGTAAATTTCAAAAGTTTTGATTCAATTGTAAAAATTATCTGATAAGATAAATAATAATAATTATAAAACATTTCATTGACGGCTTTAAATACATCATTGACAACATTGTAAGAATTATATCAAAATAAGATAATAATATGTATATCGAGTTCTTAGGTTTTCGCGATTGTTACACATAGGAAATGGAAACTATTTTTCCGGATTTAAATCGCGTATATTTGTTTTTTCAGTCAACCGTGACCATGGGACCTGTAAAGGGCCCGAAACGTCGGTTTGTTTGAAAAAACAAATATACGCGATTTAAATCCGGAAAAATAGTTTCATTTCCTATAATAATATGTAGTTCATTTCCATTCTCCTTATGGCAACACTGTACTAAAGTTAGCATAGCAACCTAGTAAGTTTGCGATATGAGTATTTTCTAAAATAAAAATACAAAGTAACTGTGTTATAAATAATGGTTTAAAGTTGATTATGCTAACTTTGGTAAGTTTAAGTCAAAGTCTAGATACGAAAAAATGTGCCTGTGCGTGTATCGATTTTCGCACCCTAACGAAAGTCGTCTCGTGGTTAGCAAGTTCGTGTTATAAATCTCAGCCTATCTCTTGTGACTTTTCTTTACGTCCTAACTAAAGTAATATATTTATATGTTATTTTCAGCTGTTTTGCGACATCACGTACTCGGTGATGTCATGTACGGAGGGTGAGGCGGCGCGCTACGGTACGTTCCTCTGCAAAGTGCTGGGCACAGCCATGCGTTGGCACGCCGATAAGAGCGTCTTCCAGCGCGAGTGCGCCGACTACCCTGGCTTCGTCACTAAGTATCGCGTCTCCAATCAGTTCACCGAAGCCAATGACCACGTTGGATATGAGAACTACAGGTACACGTGCTTCACATACACATACGGTATCCATACATGTTGTTTGAATTGTCCTTAAGTTGTTCTAAAAAGGTAGTGATGTGGTCAAGATTTATAAACTATTATTTCTGTCCAGACATGTGTGCCACAAGTGGCACTACAAGATCACTAAGGCAATGGTGGTATGTCTCGACTCTGGTGACTACGTGCAGATCCGCAACGCGCTGATCGTGCTCATCCGCGTCCTGCCGCACTTCCCAGTGCTAGAAAAACTCGCACAGATCATCGAGAGGAAAGTCGAAAAGGTATGGACATGTTGCTCTTGTAACGCCGCGGGTGTGGACTCGGCCCTATATTGGATTCGAATAATTTTAGCATGTCTATATGTGTGTATGATCTTCGCTTCTTCAATAATCACATTCGCTAGCTTATGTACATGGTCAATTGTTCGGCGCGTCACGTTCAAATTGTTAATGATGACAGGCATCGATATGATACTATTAACTGCTATTATGTACGTGGGGCGTACTATAAGTTTCCGGAATGAATAACAAAAAAATATTATAAATGGTCAGAAATGAATTTTTATTTCTCACAATATTCTCCGTTAGCGTTAATGCACTTTTTCATACGAATGAACCAATTTTGAAAACATTTATGCCACTCCTCCGTGACAATCTCTGAAACATATTTTTCATACTCTTCGACAGCCTCTTCAGGTGATGAAAATCATTGACCGCGTAACTGGTTCTTAATTTTTGGAAGTAAATAAAAGCCACAAGGTGCCAGGTCGAGACTGTACGCGGGATGGCTCATAAGGTCAACGTTCTTCACTTTCAAAAATTCATTTCCCTGGCTGGCCGTGTGAGAACTGGCATTATCGTGGTGCAAGATGATACGGCGTTTACGGTTATTTTTACGGAGTTTGTCAATAAATTCCGGCAAACAAATGGTCGTGTACCAATCACTATTAACGGTACAACGATTCTCCAAACCAACAGTAGCCACGTATCCAGTTTTATTAAAAAAAGAAGCAATCATACGCTTAGAGGCACTTTGCACGCGCGCCACTTTGGTTGGTTTCGGCTCATCTCGAAAGACCCATACGCTCGATAGATTGCTGCTTTGTTTTGGAATCGTAACTATAAATCCATGTTTCATCACCTGTTACTATGTCCCACACCAAATTTGACTCCCCTTCGTTGAATCTGGCAAGCATGTATCTCGTTGCGATCCGTTCTTTGAGCCTCAGTCAAATTGTGTGGGATCCACTGAGAGCACAGCTTTTTCATACCCAAATGTTTGTGTAGTATTGATTGTATTTGACTCATGCGGCCTATGCCTAAAGATGCCCGAATCTCATGGTATGTCACATGCCTGTCTGTTTTGATCATACGGCACACAGCACCGATGTTTTTGTTGTTCACAGCAGTGGACAGGTGACCATCACGAAATTCGTCACAGATTCACACGACCGCGTTTGAATTCTGCAAACCAGCTATAAATAGTCATCTTGCGTCATGGTGCCTCATCGCCAAAAGCAGTTTGAAGCCGAGCGAAGCTCCGCTGAGCTTTTGAATTACACTTAAAGTCGTACAAAATCATACTACGAAAATTTTCATGAGTTAAATCCATGCTGATGTAGACAACCAATTTCTAAAATGACGACACAATGTAAAAACAAGTGACAGTCAGATGAAACAAACTGTATTCTACAGTGAAAGAGTTCCATTTTCAAATGTTGTAATTACGTTTTAAATATTGTTTATGTAAGTGGCCAGTTCCGACAACTTATAGTGCACCCTATGTACTATTATTTAATCATCCTCCTCTATGCTTAATATTCATCCCTTCTGGGGGTGGCAAGTGACTACACGCATGGTGCAATTAAACATTGATTTGTAAATTTCACGTGAAAAATTAACGATTGAACAGACTCTAAAGTTTAATTGAATAACAATCCTCCAAACTTTCACAGGTTAAAGAGGAGGAGAAGAACCAAAGACAAGACCTGTACGTATTGGCGACGGGGTACAGCGGACAGCTGCGTAACAAAGTTTCTAACATGATGCGAGAAAGTGACTTCCACCAAGTAAGTATCACAGGACCTGCTATTAAATTAAACAATTTCTTTCTTTAACTTCTTATGTGTCGGTCAAATTAATGCAGTTATTGCCTAGTCTGCAACTGTTCTAAAACAAGAAACGACGATAATATATTTTCTTTTCCTATTTCCGTAAATTTATTTATAGATTTCTCTAATACTAATTTCAGTGTACATTTTTTTTATTACCACGAATAATATGTAGCTGGTAGCTTGCAATTCAATGCCTAGTTAGGATATATAATTATAATAAATAAATTAATGAAAATTTGAAAATGATTAGTGTTACAAGCAATTATCGTTAAAGATTTAAATAACCCAAAGCCCTAGCATTTGGTATAGTATTAAAGATGTGGTAAGGTGGTACAATTGCAGGTGATTGAGAAACACAAGGCCGCGGTGGTGCCGCCCACCGTCCTCAAAGAAGATCCCCCAGCCTCTAAGCACGAAGAGTCCGTAATGTCACCGCCTCATGTTCTAGGTAAGCTACTTTATTCACTATAAAAGCTGACCTTAGTCACTTTGTGTAAATATGGACGACAGCATATCAAAGTAAATATTGACATATCATGTACCGTTGCTCTGGAGGCGATATTCGAACAAAAGTATATAGTTTGCTGTACTGTTGACCTACGTTATTACATTTTTATAAAATTATTGATAAATAAATGAAAATAATGTGCTTAGTACGCTTAATCAGGATGAATGGTCAAATCACTTGAATTATTCGTATTCATCTGTGCTTAGAGATGGGTTTTTACCCGATAAATATCCGTCAAAGGATAAATATCCAATACATATCCGTTTTTACTGAGTATTTATGTTTTTTGTAATAAAATTCATTACAATTCATTTTTTAATTAATAATTACGTACGATTACTTCTCATTTTGCCTTTGTTTTATGTAACAATACTGTTCTAGTACCTAAGTTTTTCGAGTCGATAACATCTCACTAAATGGTAGGAATGTAAACTAATTGCAACATACTCACCTAAACTTTTATCAACATTAAAATTGGCTGGTATAGAAAATTCGATTGACAGAAACTTATCAAATTAACTGTAACCCTTGAGCTGACCTACCCTGGGTTAATAAAGTGCGACCCAACATTATAGTCTTGGGGTCTACTGCGTAATAAATAAAGTCATGTTTGAACTTGAAATACCCTAAGGATTCTCTTTCACATTGTACACACAAAATCTATTAATTAAAACACATGATATAAAAAATAAATGTTTACAATTCTCCTTGGCGGCTCTCTCCGTCTCCTTCGCACTCCTGTAATGTATGTATTTGGTAGCCAATTTAGACTTTGGCATAGTGGTCAAATGATTTTGAATTTAATATCCTTTGTATTAGAATTAATTATCCTTTAAGTATTTGCAATGAAGTCTGTACAGTTTTTTAAAATAAAATACTGAACAACCAAAAACCCATAAGAAGCTGAACAAATGTGCAAAAACGGATCAACTTAGTAACTTGAAAAAAAAAATTCTATACAAAATGTTACACAGCTGATTAATATTATGTGAAGACAATTTTTTTTTAATAAACTACGCATTTAAATAATAATAAGGTTCACGCAAAAATACAGGGAGTTACTGTACCTAATTAAAAGGATTGTTTTTATCATTGCTTATAGAAAAAAGGTATAACAAGCAATATACTACACGTACATGTTATTAAATGGTATATTTTTTTTCATTTAACTAAAAATATACTTTGTTTTACTAAATATAAATAATAAACCACGATTAAAAATATTTATCCACGTTTTTGGATAAATATCGAGTAAAAATGGATAAAAAAGGATATTTATCCACGACCCATCCCTGTCCGTGCTACAAAAGAACTAAAAAGTGAAGAAGTTTACCAAAATGGTCGGTTTTTATCACGGAAGAAAAAACCATGGAAGTGCCTTAAACCTTGATTACTATAAGAACCGCTGTCGCCAAAACTCACACATTCATAATTTTTATTTTAACACTGAAATATTAATAATGATTGGTTGTAGTTCCTAATTTAACAAGTAACAAATTCTGTACTGTTAATATAATTTAAACTGTACCATGTTAGTATATCGTTGACAGTTCAATGCCTATTATTGAAGGTTACGACGTTTTGATTTTATATTAAAATTTTAATCTTTGTGCTGCCATCTAGTGGTCAGTAGATGAACGACGACGAATTCGAAGTGTTTGTTTTCTTTAGTTCTCCAAAAAAGATATGGTGCCATATTGCAGCGGTATAAGGTTTACTTTCGTTTCTTGTAACAAAAACAATATTACGATAAACAGAAAATTGAAAAAAGAAAATAAAGTAAGACTAAAGTAACGATGATGAAATAATATTACAAATGCGACTATCATGTTTGCTCTCCGAAGTAGCAAAATAAGGCATTTGTCTATAACGTATAAAACGAAAATGGCGGACTGAAGTCTAGTATGTGGAACTCCGCGTACTGTTGGCACACGTGTCACGCCCAAGCGTGTAAGTACTTCTACTGTATTTATTGTTCTGTGGTTTTTGTAATTAAATTTTAATTTCTTAAATTTTAATTGTAATTAAAATTTAAGATTTATTCACAAATGTAGTCAAATGAAATAGCATAAAAGCTTTAAATCTTTACATTGTTTTGTTAATAAATAAAATGTTTAAACACTTAGAATATATTGCAAAAAATACAATTTATAGTACTTGCTTAGGAAACATTTGTTTAGTTTTTTTATTTCTCAACTTTTGTACTTAAAAAGATTTCATAACTGTTCGAAACAAAAAACGCGTTGTTACTAAACTTGTAAATTGGATTTGTATAAAATTAAGTGTGATATCGGCAATGAGAGCACTGAGTGAGCTCTTCTTTGACTCTTAGTGAGGCTTACAACTTCTGTGGTTTTTCTTCTTTTTTTATATGTTTTATATAATAAGTTAAGTCAATTGTGCACCCAGATTCCTTAATATATTTTTACTTGTGGGGATCCTTAATTGGCTCTCACTCGTTATTAATATTATTTAATTTAGTTTTAATCTGTTTTTGTTGATCTTTCTTTAAATAAATGATAAGTAGTCTAAACGCGAAAGTACGTAAAAGGAAATTAAGTTGTGAAGAAAATGAATTTGAAAGAAAAGCACTAAGGTTCTGTAAAGTACCACTATTTGCACAGTTCCATAAATAAAGTTTTTGTATAAATCTTTTATTTTTCTAGAAGTTGAAAAGCGAGAGTCTCGAAATAGCGACAGGCGCCGTGACGATTCTGACCGTGAAAAGGAATCCAAACGTGAACGAGCGTAAGTTAAAGTTGACACATATTTGTAATACCCGTATTTTAACAAGATTGCGATTCACGATAGCTTAAACTACATGCTCAAATCATTTCAGGACTGTCAAGGAAAGGGTTAAAGAAGAAAACAGGAGTAAAGAGCGTTCACCAAGAGAAAGATCGCATAGAGTAAGTTATATTTTTATATAACTTACTATTTTATGTTTTCATATAAAATAATGGCTGACTCGTTACATTTCGCCATCAATTTGCGAAATTTTATAATTTATTTCATTGATGTCGTAACAAAATATTAACACCATCCTTTCAGGATCCAAGTAACTTGTCGACTTTTACTGATCTGTTTAAAACTAATACTAATAATTACAAATCTTTATTTGTTCAGGAGGAGCGCTATTTGGAATCGGTGTCCCCGCCACACGATCATCGTCAACCGGTGTCTGATGACGTTGAACGAGGTTAGTTATTGATCTAAATAGATTCATAAGTATAATTTGAAAATATATTGTTTAATGGTGTCAAGATAGAATGCCGACCAGTGCAGTAAGAGAGCGTTGTGGTATGAAAGATGATGTAGTGACAAGGATAGAGAGAGAGATGTTACGATGATTTGGTCATGTACAAATAATGAATCTTGGTAAATTGACGGCACAAATGTATAGAGCGAATGTGGATCGAAGCGTGGGGAGAGGTAGACCTCGGCGAAAATATCTCAATCAGATTGAGGATATCCTTAAAAAAGGCCGGGTTAAAAGTACCAAGACTAAACGGGCATGTATGAAGAGATTGATGAGAGTGACGGAGGCGAAGGAGGTTTGTCAGGAGCGTAGCAGTTGGAGTCCATAGTTTCTGCCTACCCCGGTGGGGGACAGGCGTGATGATATGTTTAATGGTATATTTGCTGAACTTATTTACAACGTACTTGACAATTTAAAAAGTTCCAATACTTATTTAATCTGTGAAAGGTTGCTTTTGTTTTCTAATAATATATTTGCGTTTATGTTGCTGTACAACTCCACCAATTTTGACCGTGCCGTAGTCGTAACATAATTCACGTCGTATAACAAGTGAATTATGTACATTATTTGGGTTTTTAGTCCTAAAACATCAATCTTAAGTAGTTTTAGATTCTCTAAGATTGAACATTGTATATTGTTTACAGATGTTAAGCGTCGTAAAGTAGAAACCAGCGGCAACGGTAAGGTGAGTATCATTGTAATAAACCGGGCTCGCATCGTGGTAGCACCGGACTGAGGATTGGGCTGGACCAGACTTCGATCGCGACACCGCCGCCGCGAAATATCCCCAAAAAGCTCAAGAAAAAAATGGACTACAGTGAAGACTCAAGTGTGGAAAGAAACTCTGACTTTCAAAGTGAAAATACATTTGTGCAAAAAAAAATACAAAAAAAAAATAATTATCGGAAAAAATAATTATAATTATAAAAAGAATATAATACAATTTCATTAATTAAAAAACGGACAAATAATGGTGTAAACTTACAAGCACCGTGCCGTATCTGAAGAAACCATTACATCAACTTCGATTATTACTGGATTTTTATACTACAATAAAAATGTTCTTAACTATGTGCCTGATACATTAAATTTTAAAGAATTGGCAGTGAAAATAATAGAGTATGATCGTCAAGAAATTATAAATATGAGAAGTTGTTTGATTTTGGGATCAGAACATGTTCAGATTATAATTAAAATCATAAAACCCAAAGATAAAGTATAATTATTTACGAGAAGTAGCACTCGCCCAAGAGAAACGAAATAATTTGAATGTTATCGCTGTTCGTCAATTGTTATTTGTTGTCAAACTAAAAAATGGAAGATACCAAATCTGCCCAAGGAAGGATCGAAATAGGGAAAATTGAGTGACTGGAAAATACAGTAACTACTTGATCTACAAGCTGGAGCCGGACATCGTCATCTTACAACACCCACATTCTGCATATACGATTAATGCAAATGAATGAAGTATTCAAACAAGAAGAATAATTTGGAGCTGTAGCTGTGTCAAATTGAAGATGTAACTAATAATCACTTTGTCTCAAGAAAGTTAAAATACAATAAAAAAAAGTTAAATATTAAAATCGTCGTAGTACCGGTATCGTTGCGAGTCGTAAGTCCAATCAGCCCAGTCCAAAGCAGCACTGGTAAGGTTATTTTCATTTTCCATGATAATGAGTCAAAAGGTCCACTGAATTAAGTATAACATTCTGAAGAAAAGTGGATAATTCGTAAACAAGTATATATGCGAAGTAAAACCATTCATGACGATGAAGAAAACGATGCGAATAGTCCTTTGTGAAATTTCGTCTCTATACCTTGAAAAATGTGAAAAGAATTACGAAACTTACAAAGACAATTTAACTGAAAAACATCGATGGATGCTGCTACCTTTCATAACTTCCATCTTAACAAACAATTACAATCAATATAGAATTTCCTGTTGAGCAATAAAGAGGAGGAATTCGGTTACAAGACTTCTCAAGACCCGAAAGTCCAGTCATTGATGTCGCCCATTTTTGATACGGAAATTTCTAAACAAACACCGAAAAAAGAATAAGAAGAAACTATATCATCAGTTTCTGAAGGAAAAGACGTTCAAAAGAATAGCAAATAAAAGCAAAGAAATATGAATTGTTTTAGTTATCTTCATTCAATGTCCCTTTTGGCTCTTTTTTTATAGCTAGACTAAAACATAGTAAGTAGAAGGCATAGTAGTCTTCGCTATTGGTTTGTTAATTTTTGTCATTTATCACTTGTCATATTGTATGAATAATGTTAATTTTCTGAATAAGCAGGGTAGCAAAGAGTTGGATGAACGTTCCCCCGAGAAAGAAAAGAGAAAGACTAAACTTAGAGGGGATGAACGTAAAGAGCGTAAGATGAGCCGTAAAAGGGTGAGTGATTACTTTGTTTAACAGTCGTGGACTTGGTGTGCTTATGCAAGCTTTTATTGTATACATGTCTATTACGCACGCTTCGAGGAGAGCGTATACGACTGCTTTCAGCTCCTTTTAATACTATTTCAGTTCTACCAAGCATATGTAGGCAAATAATAACGGATAAAGGTTAGAAGTTGGTAGAATAAAATTTATTAACGACGTCGATACGTTTGACCACGACAATGCCAGTTTGCAAATGCAATTTTTGTATGTAGATTTCTTAGTTTTGGCATGGACGAATTGATGCTTCTTGCTAATGAATGTTTTGATTTTCTGTTCAATAGGACAGAGCTGAAGATTCAGCGATCCTAGAGCAGAAAAGGCGACGGGAAGAACAGAAAGGTAGATACATTTTTTATCTATATCAATTTCCTGTGCACTCAATGTATTGTTTGATCATTTTTGTTATAGCGATCTTGAAAATGGGTAGTCATCAAAATGGATCCCAAGAAGACCACCACTATGAGAAATATCATAAAAGGGTGAGTAGCTCTGTAGCTGTTATAATTTCTGGTTGTGACTGTAACTGTTGTTATAACCTGAGGTAGACAGAGTATATTTACCTGAATTTTAGGGACGTAATACACGTACTTTGTATTATTATACAGTATTAGAGTGTGACTAATACCTGCCACTTAAATCCCGGAAACAATCATGTATTACTTGCAGTTTAGGTAAATATAATGCGCCTATTCCAATCACTGCTCACAACACTGTAAAGTAATACCTACATGCATTGGTTTTCAGGAAAAATCTCCCTACAGAGATCGTTCACACGAAGAACCGAGAGAAAAACAATATCCTTTTCAAAAGCGACTATTACTACTTTCCTAATTTTTTAATGGAACATTATAGCTCAAAATTCTTTCGACGTTATTTCTTGTTAATATATATATTATACAAATACGGTATTTGACTTGATTTTTTTTTAAATTCTTGATTCATCCAATTATTTTAATTTTTCTTATGTCTATTTAACGTCACTAAGTCATGGTGCTGGTGTATACGTCCAAATACGCGGGTAATGCGTAGCCGTAGCTTAAATCTTGCAATAGCGTAAATTTTGGAATCTGAGTTCTAATTTTCTTAACTCCTATGCACTACCAGAAGACCAAATGAGTCAAAAATACGAAGATAAGATAGCAGCACAAGCCGACCAGTGGAAGTATTTGTGCTACATTGTCGTTTGACGTGCCCCCAGGAGCAAAAATTATAATAAAATCTTGATGTCAATTAGTATTGTTGTTTCATTCATTGCATTTTTCCTACTTTTGTCTCGTAGTCACGAGTCAACAAATTGACAGCCAAACTGATTCGGCGTATATTGTGTTCTAGGGAACACAATACACGCGCAATCAGTTTCATTTGCGTGCCTTATTCCAATGTGACCATGGTAGTTTTTATAATTTTTTGTTATTAACACATAGTCGCCATTTAGTCGGTTCTATCCCCGAAAAACCAGATTTTGTCTGTCCGCCGTTTAAAATTTATAAGGGTGTTTTACTGTCCACGTAGCAGAGCTCCTTGTGAAAGAGTTCGTCCAGGGAAGTACTGCCACCTTATTTCTACCGCCAAGCAGTACTGTGTTCCGGTTTTGAAGGGTAAGAGTGCTGGTGAAATTACAGGCACATGGGACTTGTCAACTTATGTCTCAGGGTGACGTGCGCAGTGGCAGTAGCCCTCAGAACTTTGGGATTTAAAGCTCTGCACTGCAACTGTTACCATCAGGCACACGACTTGTTCGTCCCGTCACTTGATATTATATAAAAAAGTTCTTAAGGTGTTTTACTGTCCACCCTAGATAAACAAATTCCGGCGGCACCATTTTTAAATCTCGAGAATAACAGCCCCTAGCTTAGATCTGATTGCACCCAGAAAAAGTCGTTAATTAGTCGGTTCTAGAAAAATGTATATCTAAGGAGGGTCACCGCTTCAAATGTTCGTTGTGAAATCATTCAAGATATCGTGTTCATGGTTATTAAAATAATTTTGAATTGATAGAGTGTAATAAACAAATATTTTAAATATCTATTGAATTATTGGGTCAAATTTAACTGCAACACCAATTTGTAGTTCAAAACGGCTTGCGCTGTAAATTATAATAAGTAGTCATCGTTTAATCAATTAATTATTATTCTAATCAATAGTCGTTCAACGCGCTTCGTTGGTCTCGTGTAAGCCAAAAGCCCAACACGACACATACACTAATAAATATCATGAAAATTGATAAATCCATTATATCCATAATGCCATGGAAAGTAACTATATATTGTTTGCTAATTTCCTTGTATTAAAAACTAAACATTTGAACCTTCACTAAAATTTACATATAAGTAACATGTATTTAAAAAAAATCTGTATGCATAATATAACCCACGCATAACGTGGCACAAACGCAAGCTGCGAAGTGCTAGACACAAAAAAAAATTTACATGAACTCCCGAGACTACACAGCAATAATCACCCACGTATGTCTGTGGGTATGACAAATTGGTTGTATCTTCTTAACAAAAGGGCGACTAATTCTAAAATTTCGCGGCTAGAACCGACTAAATCACGACTTTTTCTGGGTGCAATCAGAGCTAGGGGCTGTGTTTCTCGAGATTCACAATGTTGCCGCCGGAATAAGCTTATTTCAGAGTGGACAGTGAAACACCATAATAACTTCAACACGGCGTAACGACTAAATCGACTCATCCGAAGAACAGTCCGATGTGATTATATAGCGAAAAGAGAATAAGTACTTTACGAGACTAATATTTGTTATTAAAACTTAAGGCCTACGTAAAGGTGTTTTGAGAATGTATATATCTTATTTCATTTCGGAAATATAAAATCGAGGAACGGTCGATCTGACATCCACAGCGAAGAACGAACGAAATGTACTGTGTCCTCAGAACAAGTAGTCTTGCATATGGATCTTTGTTCTACGAATGAATCAAAATTTAGTTTTTTACGATTGGAACCGACTAAATCACGACTTTTTTTTAAAGTAATATGATCTAAGCCTAAGCTAAGTGTTGTGGTTCTCGGGTTTAAGAAATGGTGCCGCATTATTCCAGCGTGAACATTTAACCACCCTTATAACTTTTGAACGACGGACCTACTAAATCTAGTTTTTTGCGACTAGAACCGACTAAATAGCGACATTTTATCTGGCTAGTCAAATTTCAAAACTTGACTATGATCACGCTGAAATAAAGCACGCGTGTCGATTTTATAATCTCCACGCCACCTATTCTACACGTACACTTGCATTTAATATTTTTGATTTACACTGGCGCTCCCGGCCACTGGGTCACTAGTCACAGCTACTTGGCTGTTCTTTTTGATTTATGGTAGTGTGGCTAGAAATCATCCATTTTGCTGAATTTAACATTGGTGTTAACAGCATTAGACATAAAAATAGCACATATTTTTATATTAAAATATAATACGTATCAAGAAGACGCTACAAGTCGCTAAATACTTATTTTTCGCTAAGAACAAATTTTTGCATTGCAAACATTAATAACATTCCCTAGAATTAGCGATTAAGTCGCTAAAACAGCACCAGTGGCGGGCAGGAAGAAGCCGGCGGGCGACTGTGGCCGAATGCGCGAGTGGCGAGATGTCACCGGACCAGACAGAGACTATGCTGGTCACATTTTAAATGTTTTTTATTTTCTGTTGTATCCAATTTATTTTATTTTTGATATCATTTTGTCACCTGTAAACGAAAGTTAGCAAATTACCTAACATTTTTTTCTTCCTATAATAGGTTTCTTTGATGGACAGTCAACCAAAATCGTTATGGAAATTGACATGCAATGAACTGCTTAAATACATTATAATTTTAATGAAATCCCTTGTATTCCTAATTTTAAAAAGTAAGACAGCTGTGACATTTAATAGCAGACAACCATATACCATATCTTCATATACCATATTTGTAATAATGGCATAATACTCAGGGTCGTACTCCAGAACTCTACTCAATAAAGTCAGGACTTAAGTATTGCAGTGAGCACTGAAAATCATACTCAAGTCCTTGCCATTAGGGTCGTATTTCCAGTGCTTGAAATCATTCTCAAGTCTGCTCAAATCCTCACTTGAATATGATTCAAAGCACTAGAAATCATACTCAAGTCCTTGCCATTACGGTCGTATTTCCAGTGCTTGAAATCATACTCAAGTCTTCTCAAATCCTGTCTAGAATGATAACGCATATAATATCAATTCAGAAAAAGAAATAAAGACTTATCTGAATGAAGACAAGTGCAGCATCTAGCATCACCTTTGCACTCTGTTTATAAACAAACACGTACATGTCTTGCAGTGCAATTTTTTTTAAAACGTTTCCTATGTCAATAATTTGAAATTTAAGAACCGGTTGCAACATAATAAGGGTTATTTATTGTTATATTGGCACTTGAAAAAACAATGAATATTGTGCATGATTACAAATTTATAATTAAGAAATAAGCGTAGCTGTTACGTATTGTAACTAGCGTCTCACGTGATAGTATATTCACAACGTGTACAAAATGAATGCCGTTGTCGGGTGGTAGGCATGGCATCACTTTCATTCTATTTCTGAACGAAGCGGCAATACGTCACAAAAAGCAACGGCATTTGTAAAATACGGAGTTTTTATTAATTGTAGCTTTTCATTGAAAATAATATAAGTTTCACAAAATGTGAACGTCTTTTTCCCTAAATTCATTAATTCTATCGTGGGACTGTCTATTCAAAGTGCGATTTTTCTGGATTTTCGAAAGCAGATGCATGCATGGTCAGTTAGCGGCCATTTTGTATACTTTGACATATGGACAAAAAACACCAGATATGGTAAATATTTTTTAAACAAGTGGAACTTCCTGATAAGGTGGGTATTGTATTCTGTTACGATTGTAATTCTACGTGATACTTAATGTTTCAATGTTACTTAAATTCATCTATTTAGATAGTATAAACAAGTCGCTTGGTAATAACACTAATAAAAAAAATTGAGAGGCGGCGTTACAGCGACAAATAGAGGGATAACAAATATCTACGAGTATAGTGCAAGTCACATAGAATCAAACTTCATTGTACCCCAAAATATATATATTTTATTTACTTGTCAATCGATGAAACAGTGTTACGGCTGAAACTACTGCAAGTCTTAGAAGTATATTATGTAAAACGTTCTTTCTTAGCCGCCATTTTGTTAACCATTTTGTGGATAGTGGCGTGGTAGTTAAGCTTGTTTAATAATTGTGCAGTGTTCATTGTGTTCTTAGCGGCTTGTTATGTAGGTACACAAACTCAAATAATCATTATTCATATCATCTATAAAAATGTAATTGCTATTATGTAGTACGTGTAGTATGTACATAAGCTAAAGGTGTATCTATACTTAGTTGATATTCGCAGCAATCAATGGTACACGTGGCGAATGATGATGATTAGTCGATGAATCAAGTTAGCAAGTCCATTGAATTTTAGAGTGTTTTATTTAAGACGTTTAATTCTTTATGTTAACACCTCGACGTCTTTTCCGTAAAATATTCACATTTATTTTGAGGTTACTCATTCACGGCATAGATATAGTTGTTCATGGCGACCTTGTAAAGGCAATTACGCCGAATATGAAGAATTTGTATTTTTTCCTATTCCTAATTTTGTCTAGATTTTCTGTAGTACTCATTACATACCCACTTCGCAATGTAAATTAACTACGTCCACGGAAAATAAATTGAAAAGGTTAGGTTATGTCATTCACTCATTGTATTGAATGAATGATTCGTAAGTGAGCCATACTATATTTATTACCTGGAGGATATCTAATCATAGTTTATCATTCAGTGTGTACGTTTGCATTTAGAGCTACACAATGATGTAAGTATAGTGTCATAATTTTTGAACAATTCAACTCCAGTGTATAATTGCATAATATTTTAATAAAATTTTATTTCTCTACGTACTTGGTTAATTTTTTATCAGGTGATTAAAATGACAGTGACACTTAAATTATGTGGCGTATGACTATAGCAGCCACGCAGCTGCATCTGTCATTTCATAACAATGTTTCTATCTCTGTCTGCCGTAACGTAAGCATGGGTGTGTTGCGTGAGACGACATTCGCGTGGAAACATTTCCGCACGTTTTTTTAATTGATCATTCATGGAGATTTGTCTACATAATATTAGCACAATATTATAACTGTGTTATTAGTGCTTAATAAAAGGAATTCGTTATTTTTCTTGGGGTCACAGTGTTTCAAGGTGTACCCACGTATAGTATGCCTATGTTTTATTGTTTTGAAAATTAGTTTTAAGTTGGGCGCTGTTTGGTTGAAAATCCCGGTTTTTGAGCCCATGTAATTTTGAAACTTTATAATTTGAACAGGAAGCTAACTTAAATTTGATTAGATAAAGTATTTATAATACGATCAGACTTTGTGTTCACTAAATAATCGTCGTTAATAAATAAGTCCTTTTATTATAAAGTTCCACATAATATGTCATATATGCAACGAGTTAATGAAAACACGGGTATCAAGAACGTTTAAAAACAATTATACTAAGTCTTGCTAACTGTAAATTTCACTTTCCCGATTAGTGATAACCACAGACAAAATGACCATGAGACTACTGTGCTACAGAATTTGTGCATTAATACTGTTTTCAGCTTTCCGCAAGCGAAAGATAATCTGTACTTTAACTGTTATTATTATTATTAAAGTGTAACAAATAAATGTATGGTACATTTTTAATATAATCTCACGGCAAATGGGACAAATACAAATAAAAGAAAATTGAACATTGGTATGAATGAAGCTACCCTAACATTGTTGTAATTGGAATTAAACATAATTTTTAAAGGAGACGAATTACTGCTTGATTATTATTACTGATTGACGTCTTCTATGTCCTTTTCTATGCTACTCGCACAAGAAAAGGAAAAATTTATGGTCACTACTTGTTATGAAACAAAAGATACAGTGTGATCATTTTCTGTATATCGTAGATTATTCACGTTTTATTCATTTTGCAAAGTTTGACGTTTGATAAGTCTGATGGATTATCATAATTAAGTTTATGATAATGGCACGTAATTGACGAAATAGGTATTTGAACAATTTTCTTCCTGAAAAGTGACTTGGATAACACTTGCATCTTTACAAAATAGTGCGGTGAATTTTTATGGTCCGGACCTAAAAGTTATTTAAAAATTTTCAGAAATTTTTTCCAGATTTTGCCTGCCATTTCAATTTTCTGCTACTTAATTATTTACTTCCCCCTGAAGTGTCGTGTGCTATAATACAAACGTACAAAATATTCAAATTTCCTATTAAATAAAGAGTTTAATCTTATATAATTTGTGGATTATAACCACTGAAGAAAAATAACAGTTTCGTGTGACATATTAGTTGAAAAAAGTATAGTCAACATTTTACGAGCAATTTTTGTTTTGATAACTTGTTTATATACTTGTAAGTAGGTACTCCGTAAAATTTAGCTTTGCATTTAATACTGGTATTTGCGGTACTTGCGTTAACAACCGGTTTCGAAGCATGTTTCTCATTTTCGGATTTCACTGTTGACGGTAAAATAAATGAAAATTTTATGTAGTCGACACGCAGGGGACACGAATCCGCTCTTGCTCTCTCTGGCAAGATTGTATACATAGCGACACTGTCGTTGCACGTTTTCCCAATACCTACATCAACGTGCACATCTCGTGTGAACACTAAATATTTGTCTAAAGTATTCCCTGTCTTTGGTTTTAACATTCTACCTACAGTACCTATGCTTATTTATAAATAATTACGTAATCATTAAATTTATTCGGTGGAGTATGAATTATTTATTATAGTGATCATACATTACAATCTTTCTACATAAATGGGTAAAGTAATAGCGGTAAAATTTGCGTTTGTGCAACAAAATTTATTATGTGTTTACCGTAAACACTGGTCTGAGACGTCATATGAAATTCTTCAACTATATACGTTGCATTTTATTTATACCCAACCTTATTCTTGTTATCATAGCTTTAAAGATTTCATACTAACAAACGACGTAAATATGTATTAAATGCATTAATATTATTAATTCGGTAAATTCTATACATTCTACAGGTAAAGGTGGACTTACAGTCTAGAGATGAAACGGATAGTAATTTGGCCGGATACCGGATATCCGGCGAGCACCTAGGCCGGATGGAACATGTTGAGACCGGTTTACATGATTAGTGAATTATTGCATTTTCACATTGAGGATTTAAGTTGTTGTGGTCACTTGGTTTTTATAAAAACGTTGAATCTATTCGATAATACAAACAAACACAGCAGAAACATGTTATTTTTCCGGATTTAAATCGCTTATATTTGTTTTTTCAAACAAACCGACATTTCGGGCCCTGCACAGGTCCCATGGTCACGGTTGACTTGTCACTTGTCAACAGTGACCATGGGACCTGTAAAGATCCCGAAACGTCGGTTTGTTTGAAAAAACAAATATACGCGATGACTTGTCACTTGTCAACAGTGACCATGGGACCTGTAAAGGGCCCGAAACGTCGGTTTGTTTGAAAAAACAAATATACGCGATTTAAATCCGGAAAAATTGTTTCATTTCCTATGTGTTACAATCGCGAAGACCTAAAAACTCGATAGAAACCTTTTAACCAAAAGTACAACGTTGGTA
Organism: Hyposmocoma kahamanoa; assembly: GCF_003589595.1. Lineage (NCBI taxonomy): Eukaryota > Metazoa > Arthropoda > Insecta > Lepidoptera > Cosmopterigidae > Hyposmocoma > Hyposmocoma kahamanoa. The sequence continues at coordinate 7,352,977 of NW_020654422.1, forward strand.
ACGTCGAACTTGTAAACCTTCCGAAGCCTGGACTTGAAATTCAACCTGCTTACAGAATTACTATGGAGCCGAGAATTTCGAACTTTTTACATAATTTAAGAAACGTGGATGGTTCCATATCGAAGACATGGGCTGAACTGGCAACATCTGTTCTCTGTCTGTGTGTATTTGGCGCCAGCGTCTATGAAATGTTGCTTGTAATTACCTTACCCGACATTTCGTTTAAGAATTACAAAACTCCTCATACTACAACCTAATTTAGGTTGATATTGTTGGCGATCTAGTCCATAAAGCGTAAATTGTCATTATTCTTTATATTCAAGAATTTTAGTCATTGCCGTACCTACCTACTAGTAATCTTGAACGCAAATATAATTTTGACTATAGGTCATAGGTACATATAATTTTTTTAAATGTTTTATTTCAAGTTGTAAATGTAAGGAAGTTTAAATAATAAACATATATTTTTTTTTCAGATCCTAGCCAAGATGCAAGAAAACATGAAAGTATTTTACTCAGATATAACAAGAAGTGACAATCATATCCAGAACGATCTCTATGATTTAGTGACAGTCAAGGTTGCCGTGCCGATAGTAATAAATAATAATGAGAACGGAAACTATCCTAAATGTTATTTTGAACCCAAAGTTGACAAGCATTATATACCAAAGAAAAAAAGTAGATTAAAAGTTAAAACTGTTCGAGATATCCGCAATTTGTTTGAAAAAGACATCTTTTCTTTCTTACCTCAAGAGTTAGAAAAACAGCAAAGCTTTTTACTGAGAAAAATAACCGCAGGTTCTTCGAGAAATGAAAATACTAAAACGTTAGCTAAAAATATGTTAAATGGCGACAAACCCATTTCTCGATCAGCGTGGCAAATGTTAACTAACCTTAATCCAGAGGGACATACACATAATATTCAATACTTTCTATGGAATGGAAAAAAAATTCGGGTTAATGGGAGTAAAGGAGGAAAAACTAAATTTTTATGTAACTACGATTTAAGCAAAAGAAAAGTTTGCACTAGAAAAGAATCTAAAAAACCTATTGTCGATAGTAAAAAGGGGCTTTTACGAAATTCATTAACCGTAAAATTTAAACCAGGTCCTCTTACAAAAAAAGTTGGTTTAGATGATTCTTATCAAAAGTACAACGTTGGTAACGTCGAGCTTGTAAACCTTCCGAAGCCTGGACTTGAAATTCAACCTGCTTACGGAATTACTATGGAGCCGAGAATTTCGAACTTTTTACATAATTTAAGAAACGTGGATGGTTCCATATCGAAGACATGGGCTGAACTGGCAACATCTGTTCTAGGATCCATTCGTAATCAAGAACTTGTTCAAAACGAAGAATCGAGTGTAACTTTTGAATTGAAATATAAATGTGACCAGAATCGTTTACTCATGCGTCGTGATCTGAATAGCAACAGTAATAAAATTAATCCTGATAATGACATACATCACATTTCGAATTTGTCAACTGGACCAATAGAAGTGCCACTTGAAATTCAAACCGTAGTGAGAAATCTTTTAGATGCCGTTGACATTAGCTTACAACAAGATAACTTGTACACGGGAGTAGATGACACTAGGAAACAAATTCGTAATGACGGCTTTAAAAAAGAAATCAACATTGCCTCAGGGAAGGAAAAGATATTCAAAAGAAAATATAACGAACTGGACAGACTTGACGTTACTGTCATAAGGTTGCCCGATGCTCCTCAGGAGAAAGACTTTAAGAAATGCTCAAATAGTTTTTGCACTTTAGGATGTGTTTGTGCTTCCTTACAATGTGTTTACAATTTAAAGGACCATTGTGGGCATGCAGAATGTATGTTTCAATGCACATGTGATTTTTCAAAGTTCAAAACTACTGATTCATTTGATAACAATTGTACTGGATTAATACCAGGTTTGGTCAATTTAAACGAGAAAATTAATCTTAGATTAGCGAAAGAAGAGCAAAAATTCCATCAGACAGTTGTAGTAACAGGAGAGAAAAGTATTTTACTAAAGTCTGAAAAACGAAATTGGAAAGCTTCTAAACGATATGGAGAATTTTACAGTAACATGTGTTTGAAATCTGGCTTGAAAACTCAACCTATATTGTCAATCTTAGATTTTAAAATTAATTGTGAAAACATAGAACCATGGTGCATGGTCCATAATTTATACAAGTGTTTCTGTAATGGAAGGTTTACTGAAAATTCACTTTCTAGTAAAAATCTTCTAGAGGAAAAAGAATTGAATGAGACAGTAGCTCACGACGGTATACAACCTAACACGGACGTTTCTATCGTGGGATGTTCAGAAAAGAAAACTCTTAAACGTACGAGATGTGGAAGCATAAGTAACGATAAGAATGCTAAAAGATTTTCCGTATCTGACAGCAGTGATATGACAGAAATAGAATTTATTTCAAATTATGATGAAAAGAAATGTGCTAGATCAACACCGTACAAAGGAAGAAAATATTTTGATTCTTACTACTCTGCCACTAATAACAAAATTGCAGAGTTAGAGAAAAATGACGATACGCTTCGTCATAGGATGCTTAGTTTAATCAACGTCGATAGAAGCGAAGATATAAATAAAGTGCAGGCTAGTAGCAAGGTAGAAGAGCCGCATGAAACAAAAGAGAAAAAGAGTGACAAGAACAGACGTAAGCAAGTAAAAGATAAAGGAAAGCAACCAGTGGACGAAGAAAAATGTACTACAATAATGGGAAACGAAAAGTCGTACTACATTGAAAAATGCGATGCTCTAAATTTAAATAAAGAACAAAATTACAAACATTCATCATCATCACACACACAGTTTGCATTAGACTCACCAACTATAACTACTACTAATATAGGTAGTACCACTGCAAAAACAAAACTGATTGCATGGATAGAGCAAAGTTATAAACAGTACAAGCAGCGTTTGGACAGTGGTCTTGTCAAGAATACGTTAGATCCACCGAAACATGGAAAAGTAGCTCTATATCCTTGGAGTTTTATACTGAGTCGGTACAGAGAACGTAAAAACTTATTCATGATATCTAAACAAGGACCTTATAGAATATTTATGGCTGTTGATACGAATAACGAATTTTTCGTGAACTGTACGAATATAGATGATATAAGATTTGCTGATTTACATAAATACCCGCTCACAATCAAGAACTTGCTAACCAATGCTACAAATGAATTGAAAGACGATTTTTGTATTCTGTGTGGCTTGTCTCACTGCTGGGAACTAATTGGATCAGTATCAAAAGTAAAAGAAAATGAGACAAGTCGAACGGAATCGAAGACAGAATCAAAGTCGATTTCTGATTCATTGTTAATAAGTGATAATGAAACAACAGATCATAATATGGACGACTGTGACAAAGAAGCTGCTCCTACCACAACGAATGAAGAATTGCAAGAAAAATCAACTACAGACAGTCAAAATAGCCCTAAGAATTCGAAATGGTTTGTTATGACGGTGGAAAATGATTTTACCGAAATTCAGTTTTATAAAAGAGGCTTTTTCGTGAAATATGAAAGCATTTTAAAAGCTATTAATGTTGCCAGGCTGTCTGGGAAAACTGTGCGACTGTCTGCTCAAAAGTGTCCCGAAAAGAATAGTACGCCCCAGTTTGGCATATATGCAATCCCAGATTCAAGCGAGCATTGTGTTTTTGTAGGCCCTTACGATGTCAGTGAATGTTTGGGTATAGACACTGTACGTACTTTAATAGATGTAAGGAAGAATACCAATTTAACGAGAGGTATTTGGATCACCACTAAGGCAGATGATAATATCAAAGTTATCGAAAATCCTTTAGCATTCATGCCATCAAAAGATGGTTCACATGACACTGTTATAGTATCGTTACCTCGTGATGAGACAGTCCAAAGCTCCGCTGAAAATTCTTCGAATCAAACTTCGAAAAGTAATGTTTCAGTGCGTGAAAAGTCAGACATTTCTGTACATGAAAAGTCAAATATTTGTAAAACAGTTAAACCGATAAAAATACGCAAGACTGATGGATTATACCACCTGGCTTCAAAAGACTTACTGAAACAGATTAACAATCCACAATTATTGCAAACAAACGATCCATTGCTTAACAATGTGTTAAATAAAAATGAATCAGCTGTTCTGACGCCTTTATATCTTCCATCATCATCGAGTGTTACTTTACCCTCTTTACTAAAAAAATCAACCATAACGAGCCGTGATGTCTGTCCAGCTGATCCGCCTCCACTTATCGAGAATAAGAAGCCCGTTGCTGAAATAGCACCTCAAATAAAAATCGTCGAAGTGTATTCCGAAGCCAGTGCTACAATTACTCCTGTCAAACAACCGGAACGTGGAATGTTTGTTTTGAAACCTGAAGAAATAAACAAGCGCCTTATGGAGAATAAATTGAATTGTACTACACCAGTTTACCCTATACAAAAAGTAGAAGATATGGACCAAGACATAGAAAATTTCCTTGCCACATCTGCTGAGTACATTCCACCAAACGCTGAAATATTTGAGATTTCGGATGATGACGAAGGTAGTTCTACTCACAATGTTTGGAAAGACGTATGGATAGAGTGCAGAAATATTGATAATTTGGGTTTGATAAAAGGGAGACTCAACGCTGAGAACGAGTTGAGTTTCGAATTTCCTGGATTCAAATTCACAGATTTTTATTCTGAGGAGGAAGCATTTACTAAAATTAACCAGTAAGTATTCTATTATTGCACTTAAATAATTCGATAACCGGTGAAGTTTACTTCTGTAAGAACACGTTGACAGCTGGTCGCCGGTTGCGTGTATTGGATATCGTATAGTATCTCTTATTGTGCACAAGTGATTGAAGCTTGATTTCCGATTATATGGAAAAATGGCATAGGAACCCCCAGTTGACCTTACAGAGCAATTCTCTCTGGTACGTTTATTATGTTCAGCACAGAGTATGTACGGTTACATACAGACAGACAGTCGCTACTCTGCCCTTAGAGAGTATATAAGTAAAAAATAGCATTGATGTTGAAACAATTTTCAGGGTCTTCTCACGGAAAATATACGTTCCAAAAAACATTAATATCGAATGGCATGTCGTGGAATCGGAAACCGACCTGAAGACAACAAATTTCTTGAAATCGGAAGATCTTGGCATCGATTTTGTAAGTTGTAAACATACACTTACTTACCAGTTACCTCACTAAATGTAGTACTAGAAAGGCTAATTTAGCTATCTAATGTATCGAAAGATGATGATGCAAATGTTATAAGTAATTGGTAATTACTTGGAAAAGTATCTTCAACAAGTTTGTAAATTGTTACATTTACTTACATGATTATAAAATCATGGTACTCGTTTGAGAGAAATGATCGGAATCATACTATTTCATAAACGGTCAACTTGCAGGTGTTAACGAAACGTGGACTTCGCCATAAAAGGGATTTAATAGCAAATACAAAAAACGCTAAAACCGAAATGATGAAAACGAATTCTGGTTCCTCAGTCGGAAAGGGGAAAAAAATGTCCGCCGACGATATGGATTCCGTAAGTTTATACCTTTTGTAATGAATGCAAACTTTTTGTTGGAATATATTAAAAAGTTGGTGTGTATAAATCACGGAAAAAGTATTTATGTGGTCTGTGGTATAAATATATATAAAATAGATGATACATTTTTGATTAGACTAGATGTTTAAAATGAGTGTTTTGTCTATATGCATTTTTTGTTCATCAAATGCATTTGTATGTGTAAGTAATAAGTAATTAAACAATTAAACTTGTGATTAATTCCGATGAAATTCACCATCATTAAACTTAGTTTTCAGCAATATCATTTATGTCAGCTATGTAATTTTCGAAAATTCTAATTTAATTTAATCGTCCAGTAAATAGGTAATTAGTTAACACCATTCAGCGATATTTTTGGTCACTATGAAGGACTGCGCGCTAATTCTCAGTTATGACATTTTTCCCAGTTTTATGTGAAAATACTTTTTATAATTTCACAAAAACAATGTAAATTATAAAAAAATAACAAAAATTAAATAAGAGTAGGTTAGTCTGATCTAAGATGACGCATCCGATAAAGAGTACGCAATGTAGATCGCCGAGAAGTTATTTACAATATGCAACTAAGTTCAGTGTCATTTTGTAGTGCTAAGAAGTGAAGATTGTTGTGCGGAAAAATATTAAAAAAATATTGAAAACTAAGAAACTACCTAAGCCTGAACATTTTTATGTATTTGCGTAAAACTTTTTGTATTTTCAAATGGTTTCTGTTACTGAGAAACCAAGCATTTTTTTTTAAACTGACATTGTATCAAATCGCCCAAAAACTCGTCTACTGATCAAACTACAAACGATTCTAGTCACTTGCAACATATGGGGTTAGTAGCAGTTTTATTCTGAAATGGTTGAAGTGTACAAGAGTACGTAACTTGACGTGTTGCAAGAGTGCGCGCGTAGTCTCAGACCATTTTGTTTAGAAAAGTATACTTCTGAATGAAATTTCTGTCGTTGTGCCTTGTTCTAAATCAACTGAAACTTTATGCGAGAGTCAAGTATTTTTGAAGGTTTACCAGACCTGAGCCGTGTGCTGCGAATCTGCCTGAAACATCGGCTGCAAGTGCGCCTAAAGCACCACCACCACTCTAACTGAGGTATGTCCGTGCCACAAGTACATTCTCCTCAGCTCGCCATGAGCAAAGGCCCATGCATACGGAGACAAAAAAGTCACATTATCAAAAAGGTATGGAGGTGATTCGTGCAACCGGTAAACGAAGTCCTTGTGTACTCTTGCCGACGCACATGCATAGGTACGCTTGCCCATTACCCAAAGTAGTGTAAGAGTACGCAAATCCCATTTTGCACTTTTTTATCAATTACAACCACATTATTAAATTTAACTATTTTCCACGTTAGTATGTAAGAGTCAGATAAATAGACTATAAAATAAAACAATAGCTGATTTTCTAACACTTTTTGTTTTCATTCTACACGGTCTCAAACCTTAAGTGCGTCGTCTTAAACCAGGCTTCCCTACCTGATACAAACCAATAAAACTATCTCAATAAAACGTTTAGATAGAAATGAGTCATTTCTGATTGTAACTATAAAAAACTATGCATTTTTCGTTTTCTCTGGGCTATGCATTTTTTGTTTAGTATCATTCTTTCTTTCAGTATCATTATCAACCAGAAAAGTTATTCACAAAAGCGGAACATAAGAGTAGGAGTAACAATTTTGCCCCAAAAACTATGTATGTAGGGTTGCCGGAGGATCCCCAGCCGTCCCGTCCCATCATTTTCTCTTGACTTCGGGTATGAATTTGGATTAATGTGCTAATCAATCGTTTTAGGCCATCGACGCGTTAAGTAACATAGAAGAACACGGCAGAACGTTGGAAGAACAAGGTGACAATCTTATGACCGAGATCGCTAAAACTAGCGAGTACTTCCGATCAATTACCGACGTATCCGATTTTCCCTATGACCGCCGCGAGAGAATGATGGAAACATTGCAAAATATTATGTCAGTAACAGATACGGCCGATGAACTAACTAATACATGAAGATTAACGATAGTATCGAAAGTATCGGCAATGCTGTTTATTAATGTCTAGTGCCTGAGACGGCATTATGGCTACTAACGCTTAGTTAGTTATCTAAGATAAGACTATATTAACTACCTACTATATATGTATGCATATATTTCATGTCCAGTTGCCAGCGTGAAATACCGATCACGCTGACATTCTAGACACTAGCAAGTTAGAGTACCTTCTAGCAATGACTGTTTATATTGCTAGTCAAATTTTAAATACGGTGAGGATGATGATGGTAAATACGGTGTTGAAATTATGTTGATGCTGGAATGCGGCATACACTTCAGATCTCAGATTCTGATGAAAAGATTTGTGAACACCATTGACTTACAAATAAATGGACGACGGGTCTAATACAAAAACCACGAAAAAAATGGCCCAAGTCAACCTATTCGAAATTTAAATTGTAATGTCATCGCAGTATCGCGCTGTCAGTCGAACAAATGAAGACTAAAGCGGAGTTTGGCGCTCTGTATACTATTTGAGCGCCTTACAAGAGTGTAAGTATAATTGTAAGTCAATGGTGAACACTAATCGATTATGTCCTATGTGCGTGCAGCGGCGGTGTATAATCGTTTTTATCTACTTACAACAATTATAAAGAGAATTACATTGTAACTTTCGTGCTTTTCATGAATATTGATTTATAGGTATTGTTATGAAAACAAGTGTGGAAATTTATGTACGTAATGATTTATGTTTGTTTCGCTAATCCGTGTAAGTTAGAGCAAAAAGTTTTAAGTTCATTTTCTTTTTAACTTTAAACATTAACTTAAGTATTTAATGTAAAAACTGGTATTAGTAGTGTCCTCTTTTTCTATCTTCATCTTATTGATAGAAATTATAGCATTTAACACAGTGAATTTTAGTTTTACATGTGTTTTTCGACCATTTACGTTACGTAACATGTATATATTATATTTTGAGACTGAAATTAATATTTAGAAAAAAGAAAATTGTCATTCAGTTTTTCGAAGGTCCTAACTGCATTATATCCGATTTCTTCTTAAGACTAAAATATTATTACTATGTTTGAGTGGCGATTGTGGACTATTTTTCCCTACTACGGTTGCCAAGGTTCCATTTACGTCATCACATGCCATTTAAAATGTATATATTAAATAGGTTAGAACCTATAACAGTAGGTATAGGTAATTTTCACTAATATGAATATCATAACTTGAGGTAAATCGAGCTCTGTGTTAGGCATTACACGAATGCTTTGTTTTACATACCTATTTAAATTTTGAGTTTAATGTGAAATCTGTGATACTTTTATAATTATTTCTCTACTGGTTTTAATTCGCACTAACGCAAACTATTATTAAGTCTGATGCAGTTATGATTTTAGTCTGATTGCATCTCGTTTTTCATTATCAGCAAGGAAAGAACAGAGGGCCCCATTTCACGTCAGAGCTTATAGATTTTAATATGAATAAATTACCTCATTAGGTGCGTACCTAAGTTATTAAACTTGATTTAATTTGCATCTGTTAAATAAAACTTTGTTCTTTACTGATAACGAAAAATACTGATAAACTTTAATTCAAGAGGATTGTGAAGCAAGTCGCCATGCAAAAAGCACATACAGTAACATACTTCAATGTTTTGGAACATGTTACATAGATTACTCGGTTTGTATGGTTTAACTTTTTCGATATTCGTGTAGAAAGGAGCATGCCAGTTCACTTGATTTTATTTCCTAATTTCTTTCGTACGTAACCATTCATATTTTATAAATAAGCTATCAAAGATAAGCGAACGTACGGACGAACTTAGTTGAAGGTACACTGATTGAATTGAGAACAAATTCTGTACAATTTTCAAGAGGATTAAACGTTTTCTCCCTGAATGAGTTTTGTTAGAAATAGAAGATACTGAACGTCAAAAGCTGCAATTGTCGTGTGATCCTCTGTGGTCAGACCACCAATAAGTACTCATCCGAGTAGTACAAAATAATAGGTACCTAAACTCTATTTTCCTTGACATACAAAATTAATAGTACCTCGATAGATTACGAAATATTTATCCACGTAGGTGGTCTTTAGAAGTTATTAGATGTAGGTTGTGGTCCGGCTGGGGAGTATGTTCTGCAGCGAGTCTACTTGATGATTGTTAATTATAACTATGCGTAGATATATTAAAAAATAAGTATCATTACTTGCCGTTGATATATTTAATTCCCTCAATAAACTGTTGGTTTATTTAATATACTAAATCTTCAAAGTGTGTGGCGCGGCCAGAGAGTATTTCTTTGTAAGAATCAGAATGGCGGGTAAATCTTAATGAGTCCTGACACACTTGTATCAAAAAATGTACCTACTAATTGTGCTATTTAGTACCTGTGTAAGAAAAACAGTACCTCTATTAGAACAAAATTAAAGCTACATCAAAGCGCACGCAATTGTCACTGTTGATTGCTTTTATATTTATAGAGTCAGATGAGTAACTTCGATAAATTAGGTGGTATAAGAACGATATACATAGATATAAAAAAATTTGAGCAAACATTTTGTATGGAAATTAACTATTTATTCTGTTTTTTATTTGCTCTCTATGTTCATGTACCTGTGGCAGACATGAGACCTAGGAAATTCAGGGGCTGGCAGTTACTTTTGTCGCCGTTACTTGAAAGGGTGCTTGTGACAAAAACTCAAAACCGAGAAAATAATGTTTAAAGAAATTAAATAATGTCTGCAGTTTCTAAACGAAAAACATAGACACTTTCTGCAAACGCAGTAAGATAAACCTATATATTCTAAGCAAAATATGGAATTAAAATATTTTGTTATTTATATCCTTTCATTATTGAATAATTACCCAAAATATAGAAAAAGGGTAATAATTAAAAATGTTCGTAAAATACTCAATATACTACATGGACGCAAATAACCACTAATGCCTTTTCAACTTGCATTATTACAACACAATTAACTAAAAATGACGGATAATTTACGTATCACGTTTCGAACCAATTCGTGCTCCTTAATCATGAGATTCCGCGGCGGTGACTCAACGGAAACTGCGCGCCAAAGCCCTGGCAGCCCGATCACTCAGTACAGCAGCGGGCACCGACCATCCACTATCACGATTGAACCCCCCATTTTGGTACCCCCCCCCCCCCCCCCCTGCAACTTGACATTTTCAAGATTTTTAGTACTAAAATGAAAGGTAACATTTAATCCACTTTATTTTAAATTTATGTGAGCATTGTGTAACCGTCATCTGGGAAATTAACATTTTTAAGTAACTAATACATGTAGGGCTTTAACTGAGGAAGATTTAGAAAGTTAATGTGTCTTGCGTCTTTTCATTTACTTAAGTGATTGAAATGTGTAGTTAAAATGAAATGACGTATATATGCAATTACGTCTTTTTACCAATTTGTTTTGTAAATGCGTCCATAAAAGTGTGGATATTTAGGCCCTTTTCTCTTACAGTAACTTCATACCTAATCCACCTAGGAAAAAATAAAAATAGTGGCAGATTTGTCTTTTTTTGCTTATCACGGCTGTACAGGTAACTCATTTTTTGAAAAAGTTTCACTTGCCCCCTTTTAACTAACGGCGGCAGTACTTTGCTTATAGAACGCAGAAATTCTCGGTACCACGCTGCGTTAGTACAAACATTAGAAATTAGGGTTTTAAACTTTTAGTACCTATATGTATATTATTGGCCCCTTATATCTTGTAGATAATAAATTATTATTTACCTATACCTATGGTTCACGACAATTTGTTAAGACAAAAAAATTTGAAATTTTGGATTTCTCTGTTTTTAGCTCTTGAAACTATAAGTGATGTTTTTTTCGACAAAATACATGAAATTAATTCACCCTCTAATGATGTGTAGTTTAATGTTACAGGCGTGACTTTGCAAAAATCCATGTTAATAGAAATGTAACTAAATTAATTTGCTATTCCGCAAATCCAGTGAAGGTAAGTCGTGCAAAATAGTCGAGCTTGTATTGAATATTTTTTCATGCAGTTACAATAATTTTCTTTGTGGAGCTATCCACGGCCGGTTTTTCAACGCGCCAACGCGCCGTGGAAAGAGGGCCACCCGAGCGCGACTTAAGGAAAGTAAACGGCAGTCTTAGGGAAGCTAGTTTATTGTATAGTTTCAAGTCTGGTACAAGAAGAATCTAGAGTATTACTACGATGAATCTTATGTAATAAAGTAATAATGCACGTGCTAAAAGTTGCAATTATAATCTTTAACTTCTAACGCGTTCTTCCGAATATGCGCCACCACGCGCCGCAAAAACAGGCGACCACGGGCCACGATACGCGCGCTCGGGCCGGGCGGCCCCCTTCCCACGGCGCGTTGACGCGTAGAAAAATGGGCCGTGGGAAGCCAATTATATTAACATATTCATTTTTTTAAGTACTGGCCACTGAAATTTATAAATGTAAATTAAGACTGTATTAAATTATGGTTCAAAATTAAAAAAAAAGGCAAAAACATTTTGGAATTATGAGGGAAAACCTTTTAAATATTAGGCGCAGCGCATAGTATTTTTCTAAAGTAAGCAATAGAGAGTTTAATATGACTTTACGTTTGTTTTCTTGTATTAAAGAATTTGTCATTGTCGTTAATTTTTGTGATTTTGAGCGTCATGTCACGTCGTCATTTAACGCGGGAAGAGATGCGTAGGGGAGTATGCTGAAAGCTGGACGCCATCAATGTGATATTGCAGCCGCTGTTAACCCGATATTGTTGTGGGCTGGAACTCGCCTGGTTGGAAGAACTACTGATCTCGTTTGGATAAAAGACAATTTGAATGCAGAACGATACTGCGACGAAGTTGTGCAACCCATGGTAATTCCTCACCGACAGCAGTTCGGTCAACATTTCAAGTTTATGGACCACAATTGCAACGGCACACATTGCAAGGCTGGTGATGAACGATGGCGGGTGAGTAGGGGAGACCGGGGCTGATAGTTAGCCGGGGTAGGGCAGCGTGGGGGAATGGGAGCCTACTAAGGAAAATTGGTAATAAAAGTCATAATTTATGCAATTTAAACTTTTCTTAGTTATGAACGTACGCTTCACATATCTGGGTACTAGGTAATCACAGAAAAAATGTGAAACTAAAATAGAATATATCGAGTTCTTAGGTGTTGTTACACATAGTTATATAACTGGTTGAAGATTGTACCACCTCAGTCAACCTTGACCATGAGACCTGTAAAGGGCCCGAAACGACGGTTTGTTTGAAAAAACAAATATACGCGATTTAAATCCGGAAAAATAGTTTCATTTCCTATAAAATAGAATATTTGGTTAAAAAGGAAAAACTAAAACATGTCATTCGCTCCCATTACCCCACAGTTTGGGAAATGGGAGCCGGTAAGAGTCCCTTATGTCAAATGGGAGCCTTTATATATAATTAGTCTGAAAAAAAAATTAAATTGATAAAATAAGTTAAAAAGTAAGGAGAATAAACAAGAAAGTGTTAAAGGAATATCCAGTGAATATTGCAATGGGATAAGGAGAGCCAAATAGCTCTCATTACCCGCGTAACATCCAATTGAAAAAGGAATAAAACAGTAAAAACATTTCTATTTTCATTGTGATTTCAAGCATAACTTCTAAAGTTTGATAGATATGGTGACATAGCTAGGGTAAAAACAATGTAGTTACTATGCATTTTAATGCATACCTGGGATGATGAAATTTGGCAAACATTATAAGCGCGGAGCGGAAAACACACAACCATCTCGTACGACTAAACGCGGGGTTCTACGGGGCCGCCCACAGGACTCGAACTTTGGCGAACGTTTACGAAGACATAGGAGTGCTGTTTGCACAAATATGAGCATTGGGAACGTCCAGTTTAACACCGCTCTCATTACCCGCGGTCTCCCAATACCCCACGCTCCCCTAAGTTGTTCTCACAGCAATAACTTTGCAAGAAAAATATATAGCAATACCTACATGTAAAGCACGTCGTTACAGCGTCAGGTGATGCGTCTTGCCAGCAGCCATTTCAGAGTTACTCCGGCGACATCACGTAAGTACATTTTTTCTTGTTTAAATTTTTTGGTCTGTCTTAGTCTATTATGGGCCGATTCATACGTAACTTTTCTAAGTTGTAGTGACATTAGTACGGAATCTTATTATTTGAGTATCTTTTTCATTGATTCTATTACTTTGCCGGTATGTCAGTCTTCGTATAAAAACGTAATTTGAGGCTTTAACTTCCGCCTTCGAGGGGCTGATCTTTCCTAGGAACAAGTTCCCCAAATGATCTGCAATCATGCTTAAAATTCTTATCACCATTTTTCTTTGTTTTACGGATGCGAAACTACAAACGGGCTCATGTCAAATATTTAGACAAGGTGATATAGTCACTGTGTGTCTCAACTGTGATTCAGATGAAGAAATGAGCTATGAATAATGTTACTGATGAATAAGAATGTAGTTGTTTTTTTTTAAGTTAGTTTTGCATAATATAAACATTACATACATAGAATTATAAAAAAGGTGGTTTTATGTAAGAAAATCCTTGTTATCCTGTCATAATTTTGAACAATTTGCCCCAAAGGCGGAACAACGCGCCCCAAAGCGGGGCTAAATGTTCCATCCTTGGGGTATATGTACTTGGGTACTATTGTCGTGTCTATGTCTGCCTCTATGGATCCCATCATGGTGACGCGGAGACAACTCGTCTTTTAGGTCTAAAAGACGAGTTGTCTTAGTTACCTTAGTTCGGTGGCTGATTACGCGCAGGCGGAGTTTCCTACAGCGGAATTGGTTCTTTTGGGGGACTTCAATGCTCACCACGAATCGTGGTTAAGCTCGTCCAAAACCGAACATGCCGGAAGAACTGCCCACGCATTCGCCCTGACACACAATCTGACTCAACTACTAAACCAACCCACCCGGATTCCAGATAGAATCAGCGATGCGCCCTACTTATTGGACCTTCTGTTGGCTTCTCACCCAGACGGATATCAGATAGAGGACCGAGTCCCTCTGGGCACCTCGGATCACTGTTTGGTATCCGCTAAAGTTCAACAGATTCTGCCAAACCAAATATACAGACTAAACGCCGTATTTGGCATTACGCATCAGCAAATTGGGACGGCTCATAGGACTACTTTGCATCCGTCTCTTGGCGTCAGCACTGCTTTAGTGCGATGGACTCAACAGCTAGGGCATCTACTTTTGTTGATAAGATCTTATTAGGGATGGAATACTATATCACGCATTCAGATCTAGTCAGTAATGGGTGGCATAACCGCTGGTACAACCGTAAGTGTGCGGAGGCTGTTAAGAACAAACAGGCCTCATACCGCGCTTGGATCAGGGGGCGAGCTTCACATGATCCTAAAACGAACTCACTAAAGACAGCCTACAATAACGCCACCAAGTCTTGTAAAAGGGCTTACATCAGAGCGGAAACTCAGCGCGTTGCAAGAGTTGGCCAAGAGCTTCTAATGCATCCTACGGGCAGTCGTAGCTACTGGCGTCTTGGAAGGGCCATTACTTCAAACTTCTGCCTACCCTTGCTCCTCCCGCTGATATGCTCTGACGAAAATCTAGCCAACAAGCCACAAGAGAAAGCCGATCTGGCAAATCTCTTTGCGTCGAACTCCCGACTCGACGACTGTAACACACAACTGTGGTCTGTGCACACAACCACCAACTCTCCCTCACTGTGGCCACTGGATGCCTGATATTCATATTAGACAACGTGATGTGCGTATGGAGATGCAGTCTCTTGACGTTCGGAAAGCTGGTGGTCCTGATGGCATCCCAGCTTTTGTTCTGAAAAACTGCGCACCTGCGTTGTCCCCAGTGATCAAAACAGCTTCACGAAATCTCTGTGTCGAAAACAAGGTGCGTCGTTTCTTCACGCCTGACCAATTATGCCTGTTGTACAAAACCCAAGTTAGGTCTTGCGTTGAGCATTGTTCACACCTCTGGGATGGCTCCGCCAAGTACCTTCTCGATGCCTTGGACAGTTTGCAGCGTCGCGCCTCACGAGTCATTGGCGATAAAGAGGTCTCATCACACCTTGAATCTCTACAACTGCGAAGGACGTTACATCACTTAGCGCCTTTTATCGGATGTACCATGGCGAGTGCTCTGAAGAACTGTTCAACCACATCTCGCCCTCCCCTTTCCTGCTCCGAAGTACGCGTGCTGGCCTTCGTAGTCACCGTTTTACAACTAGCAGTATTCCGTCGAGAAGTAGAAGGTTTTTGGCACCTTTCTCTGTCGCACAGTTGAGAAATGGAACTCCCTTCCAGCGCACGTATTCCCTCCGTGTATGTTATGGGGTTCTTCAAACAAGGCGCGAAGAGGCATCTTGTAGGCATGCAAGGTGGAGGCAGCTAGAGTGGTGATTATATCAACACTTCACTAGTTTCCTTCACATTTTGGATTCCATTTTATATCAGGTGGAATGTAGTCATCTGCCTGTCATGTATAAAAAAAAGTATGGTGTATTCCACAGGTGACAAATGGACAACCTCATACTTAGTATGCTACACCGTTGTAGAGCCGTCGCTAATGCTTTGGGAGGTCCGATTGACTATTAAATAATCTCAGTACAAAGTATTAAAAAAACCGACTTCAACAGTCGTTCATCCCCGAGTTTGCCACCCTTAGAGGTGGAATACTTCAATGGGACCTGAGGTATCCTATTTCCAACAAAAAAAGAATCGCCAACAGTGTTTATGGAATGGGGTTCGTGTAGTGTAATATGGAAACTGTTTGTTAAATTTGAAAAAATATTATAACCTTGTTCCCTAGACTTTGTTGTGCAGTGTATATAAAATTATTACTCGTAAAAAGTCGGGAGTCAATTTTACACTAAACATAAAACCCCATTAATTGCAAAGTATTGGCCAACTTGTCGATTAACAACTTAATAGGGTTCTCTTTGACGTAGGAATATGACATGTTATCGAAATACTAAGTTGTAAGAAAATTAAGAAGACAGATTTCTTAATTTTCTGTCTTTTTCAGTTCAATACCGTCCCGCACTAAAAAGTTTGGCAATTCGTTTTTATGCCGAACCATCAAATTGTGGAACCGACTCCCGGCGCATGTATTCCCTCCCCTCTATAACATCGGGTCCTTCAAACGTAGTGTGAAGAAGCATTTGGCCAGACCGGCAAAATGATAGTGACGGAGTGAAGATATTTGTGTTTTCCATCCGTTACTCTCATCTCTGGACTGTATTCGCACTTTCCATCAGGCGCGGAGCAGTCATTTTGCCGAGTCGTAATAAAAAAAAAACAATAATTTAATGAGCCTTGTCGCCGATTAAGTAGCAAATGTTATTGTGAGTAATTTCGTAGTCCAAAAAGACGAAAATAGCCTGAAACAAAATAACTGAATATCTTTGAAAACTATAATAATTACTCATCAACGCTTTATGCTTTCGCACTGCTGGCGACCCGCCCTAAACTGCTGCTAGCTGCGGCACAGTTTGTATATCTTGTGCGCCCAGGGAAAAATGTTTCCAAGAGCACATACATTTTAAAATACCTATATCGATCAGGTGTTGCGACTCTTATTCCTCTTGTTTTTATTTTGCGTTCTCGCGAATTACACCAAAGCCTAGCTTTAGTACAAAACCAACTTGAAAACTTTTTTATACCTTCTGATTGTTTTAAGCTCAATATATTAATCGTAGTTCATTAGAAATAAATGTGGTAGTACCTAACTGTTATTTTGATTAAAACTCTATTAGGTATTAAAATTTTATTTGGTTCCAATAAATTTATTTTTTCTACGGATTTGACAACTCTGGCTGCATTAGTTGGGGATGATATACCAGAAATACGAACGGAAGCAAATTTACACAAGAGTTGAACTAAATACGGAACAAGACGTTATAGTAGAAAGATGGCTTACTGACCAAGAGATTACATATTTTTTTTTCTTTTAGTGGATTTTTGCTTCCCTTCGTTGGTGTCAATTTCATTTATTCGCTATCAAATAAAAATCCACGATGACCCTGTGTTGTGTATACATTGTAATAACTATCTAAAACGTAACATGGCAAACGTCAATACTAATTTATTTTGACAAGTCTAACAAGGGATACATCGATGTCAAGGGATAGTATATAATACTTTTATTTTATTAGCATATTTATGTAACAATATAAATAGGTATTTTAATAACATAATATCTTCTCCACAAACTGAATTATTGTTATGAACAATCATATTATTGTACATTATGCACTTTATGAAAAATACTTAGTCTCGTAGGTATATACTTGCTAGGAACAGCACGGGCAAAAGCCATAGTCTATATACCAACTACATTTAAATTTATTATTGGTAACAGCACTTTCAAATTAAACATCAATTTATTAATAGCTTTTAATAAATCAGTTACATAACATACGGCACTGATCTTACAATAGCGTCGTGGTTACGACACTTGTCATTTGCTTAAAGCAGTAACAAAAAATAATCTTAGATATGTGGACAGAAGCAAGCTATATTTACATTTACATAGATTTAGTTAGGACTTAAGATTCTTATGTAACTGAGCTATAAAAAGATAAACTACTACGACCTGCTACCGTATTCTGGCGTACAACACAAACTTAGAAGTCTCTGGTTCTACCAAACGAACAAAGTTGGTATATTTTCTACTTTATTATCATGAGCTTTAACACCTAGAACATACACGTTCGACATTTATAATGTTCGTGAATGTATCCAAAAGTCGATCTTAAGACTTGTCTGTAGTGGAAGGCCGCCTGACGTTGTTGCGTTGCGGGATGACGAATTCTGCATGTCGCGGGCCGGCGAATGGGTTGGTCGGCGCAAAAGGCGCGCTTATGGAACCTTGTCTTTGCGGCATTCGTCGGGCGCCGCCATCTGTATTTATCGTGCGCGCCGGGCTTAGCGTCCTGCCGGATTTCATTCGCTATTTAGATCCGTTTATTTATCGCGTTCCTGTGCTCTTTTTCGTCAATTACAACAGAGGTAACTTTTCTGTTGGAAGTCTGTCCACATCAATCTTACCTAGGCACTGTATTAAGGTCAGCCGCTGCAGAGTGCTGTCTCGGCGGCAAAGCTGGCGGGGGGCCCGCCGGGCGAGGGCTAGCCACTCCTGCACGTGGTGGAATCTAAAAAAAAATTATCTTCATGGCAGTACCGATAAATGGATTTGGAGGTGTTGTAAATATATCCATCGCATAATTTAGTAGCAGTAGAGCTCCTTGTGAAAGAGTTCATCCAGGGAAGTACTGCCTTACCTTAACCCATTTCTGCCGCCAATGCGATCCGGTTTCGAAAGGTAAGGGTGCTGGTGAAATTATAGGCACATGGAACTTAACAACTTATGTCTTAAGGTGTCGGGCGCAATGGCAGTGTCGCTTAGATCTTTGTAATTTAAAGCTCTGAATGGCACTGCATTAGTTACGAGACAGGCGTGTCGTTTTCCATCAGGTCCACGACTTGTTCGTCCCGTCTCACTTAGTATTATAAAAAAAAACTAATTGTCTATAATATGAAGCAAGCTTAATAAAGACTTGTGCTTGCAAGTTGGTGATTCTTCGTACCGTAACTATTTTCGCTGATGTGTGTTTTCGATGCACTGTTATTTAAGTAATAAACTAAAGGTCGTTTGTTTCCCCAATGAGTAAATAGATATTAACCGTCGGCGGGTCGAGCGGCCGCGGCGGCGGCGCGCCCGCGGCGTGCGAGTGCGCTCTGGCCAGGCGCTGCTGCGGCGGCGCGGGCGGCGGCGGCCGGCGCGGCGGCAGGCTATCTGTCCGCTGTGCCACGCGATGAACCTCCGGACACTTTTCACTGGATTCTCCCACTTTTTCACCGCTCTCCTTGAATCAAAACATCCATTTTGTTTATTTAATTGATTTACGATTATTCTATCTGTAATCCTGAACGACTTACTAAAGAACTTACGATAAGTTACTCTCAAATCGTAGAATTTTGCTATAGTATGGTAACTCCATACAAACGTAACAACGCGGTTTCAATGCGTGCACGCCCGCCGCGCCATATACGAACTTGCACGTTCGCGTCGGGTCGCAAACACCATTAATTATAGAATAGAAGGGTTCGCTTGGTGTTTAAAAAATTACATCAAATAGTAGACGTGTCTATTGTTATCTCAAGTTCAGAACAGTTCAACATTTAATTTCTATTTCATAATCGCATTCACATAATCGAAATAACAATCCGCGAAGCTGATATAAAAATATCAATACGAAAGTACTAATATAATAATCATTTCAATATAATTTAAAAAAGCACGAAAATACAATTAATTATTTTTTTCAAACTACGTGTTTTGTTGTGCACGTAAACCCGTTATTATAATTATTGCGTCCTGTATTTTGGTCTGCAGGAAGAAATTTCTTATAGGTAGATATAAGCAGTATCTTTTGTTTGTGTTTTCCGTTTCATTTAATGTGATTTGTGTCGTGTGTGTTGTACCTGTCCAATAAATAAATAAATAAAATAATAATGTGACCCTACGCTCGGTGTGAAATGTAGTTTTTTACCCTCCGGAACAGACAAGTGTTGCCCATGTTTACTTGTTTTATTATACTATGGTTTTACTTCGGTTTGATTTTATACTTGATCTATTGATAGTGTATCTATATATGTCTGTTGATGGTAACTGAAGGAAAATCAAACGTAGTATGTAAAATAAGAAAATTGCGGATTACCGCCAAAGTCTGCATACAAAATGAACTTTTAAGTTAGTCAAGTACCAACTATGCCGATACTACCTCCAAGGACTTATCAGTATCCCGGGGTGTTCTCTCGAGGCTACCCCGCGACTGCCGCACTGTGTCCGGTCTCTCTTGAGGTGCAGTATTGTCTCGCGATTCCGTTGCCGCCGCGTCGCTTTTCGCAAAAGTTGCCCTCGCTTCGCCAGCACGGCTTACTGGTGATCGCCTCTCCACCTACAACATTGTATTACTTATTGCACGACTGATCTTTGGCATTTTTATGCAATTCTTTCTCCCAATCTATAAATTAAACCCTATATAGAGTGTTGGTGGAGAGGCAATATTTGTTACCTGTGGACTAGCTCGTCCCTTAGGTGAAGTGCCACCAAAAGCGCCAGGGGAGCTGGCTCTTGTGGCGACTGCAGGCGTCAAGGACTCTTGCGGTGGGTGCGGCAAACGCGAGGCCTGCTCCAGAATTGCCTTTTTCTGCTCCTGCCCGGCCGCGAAGTAAGAGAACACGCACAGCACCGCGTAGCAAATCTGGTCCGCCTGAGATAACACAACCATAGCTATATACTTCTAACATTCATATTTCTTTTTTGTTTGGTCTTTATCATGCTTGCAAAAGTTGGGTTTATCAAGCTCTAAAATACTACAACTTGAGCGTCACATCGAGAGAATAAACACGTAGCTCAGTGGATAATAAAATGTTAGGTTATTAATAGAAAAAATCTTGTCTTCAAAGTTGAATTATAATGTTGGTGACGTTCTTGCAATACGAGTACACACTCGTTTGCTGTATTTATATATTTGAAATGTAATTTGTATAGCGAAGCAAAAGCTTCCCACGCAAAGCTAAGGAAGTAGTAGGTACGAGATATAATTTCGATAATGTGTAGTGTATTAATGTAATAAAAGAATATTGCATTTAATACGTACATAGGTACATACGTACAGTAGATAAGTAGTTAATATATTTAAGATAAAATATATTTAATATAATTAAAATGGAATGGAAAATAAATTAGTAATAAAAACAAAAATAGTAAAATAAAAGCAAGAGTTAGAGAAACATGCAAAAACGGAACATCACATATGTGTACATACATCGGTATGAACTACGAAACGTAAGGTGCATAATTCAGTCCATTGGCCTCGATATACGAGAAGTACCGAGAAAGCCATATAGAGAAGAAACGATGGAGGTCAAGCACTACTTTCTCTGCCTATAAGAAACATAAAACACGAAGGTAAATAAAAGAAAAACATAAAACTGCATACACAAAGTTACAAGCGGCGTACTTACCATAATTGATTTGTATTTTCTTTGGACTATTTGTCTTGTTTTTGGGTCTGCAATGCAATGTAACAAAAAGGTATGTAAGTTAAGTAATTTCTATTTAATAATTTCTATTTATCTTTAAAATCTCAAGAATGATACTCACTAAATTCTTCTATAACGAAGATACCGCCATTCTGTGTGAAGCATTTTCGAATGTGATCGAGCCGCACAAAGAACTGAAATACAAAAAGCGTGCTGAACTAAAGTCAATACGTATTTATTTAGTTATTAAAGCATATTTTAATGTTTGTTACGATTAAACTCAGTATTCTAGAAACGCGTTGACGCACAGGGTGAAAAGTTTAGTAACTGAATAATATGTATAACATTTCAAGTAATTCAAGGTCATTTAGAGACGTGACAATTATACCTGGCCACTGTTTTAACATCAACACGGCTACACTTGATAGAGACAAATGATTACTCCTTGTCGATATGAATTTCAGAACTGAAGTACCTACGTATGTAGCGTACGATGGTTCTTTACATACCTATACTACAATGCTACTGAAGTAACTGATCACATAGGTCTTACATGCATCGTAACTATAAAATACACCATGCATATAAATAACGACGAAATGAACCAAAAGCATACTACATTTGTCATCACGAAATAAAGCATTGCTAATCGTGCTCGTTCTTGGAGGGAGCTAATATTCGTAAGCGCATGCCACATACAGGGTTGCAGTAAAATACGCGCACGGCAGCGCGATGCGAGAACGATCCCGATTCATTAAATTCACCTGGGACCAACGTCCTTAATTACATCAAAGTTTAGTTTCGTCAAACAGATTCAACGGCCCAGTTTCGTAGCAACCGGCGCTTCGGCAATATATCATCGTTGCAGGGTTGCAGTAGTGCAGAGAGCAGACAGGAATGGAAGGAAGGGAGCGGAGGGGTGCGGGCGGTGCTCGGTCGGTGCGGGCGGGTGTGCGGCGGGCGAGGGCGCGGGCCCGGCCCGCCCAGAACTTGTGAGATGGCAATGCTCTACGACTGACCTCGTGACTCGGGTCCACTACGGGACGAGACGCTCGCTCGGGCTGCGGGTGAGGGTCCTACCGACCGACTGATCTCGGCACTGGGTGCGAGAGTTAAGAGATCGAGACCGCTCGCCGGACGATCCGTGAAACGAATGCAAGCTGTCGGGTGCGTCATGAACAAATAATAAACAAAGGGCTCTATGTGCATGCACGACCGCGCTTTTCGGCGCTCGCCGCACTCGGGAAAACTAAAACAACGCTAACAACGGCTAAAAACAATCGGTAAGCCTCAAAACTACAAGTAAAGCCCTACGACCTCGAACGATCATCTCTAATTGCACATAAGTGACCGTGACAGATATCGAAAGGTCGTGTCGATTATCGTAGGAGCCAGCCATTACTAGTGTATGAACCACTGAGTACCTCGAAATCCTTTAGCGCAGCGGCGCGGGTACGGCGTGTCCGGAAAGAGTAAAAACAGAGAAAAAGTAGAGATTAGTGAGGGCGGCCGAGCGCGTGTCAAGGACCATCTCAAAAGTTCCTAGCGGAGCGAGTCTCGCACGGGGCCGGCGGCCGGCGCGCCTGCGCCCGGCGCCAACGCGCAGGCGCCGGGCGCACGCATCCAGCGTTGGGTGTGGCAGACAAATAGCACATGCACATTGTATGGAGTAGACGTAAATCAGATGGACAACGTTTAGTCTTAAATGTAAACTCTAACTATTACATCAAATTGGTAATAGATAAAATATTTAAGGGCAAAGTGGTTTTAATTCGATAGAAGCAGTATTCGGTTTACGATAAAAGAAAATAATTGATAAAAAGCAAAATCGCGCAAATCCACGGCCGTATATAAACGAAATAAATGTAGATATAATTAATATAGAAAATATATATTTGAATAGTCACGATAACATGAAATATCAAGAAGAAATAGGAAAGTTTGAGTGGTCCTTGCATTCGGTAAAAATGTAATTATAATTATGATTTATAAACAAGCTGAAATCTATCTTGTTCGGGACTTGAACTAATTTTATTAAACAGTATACACTGGTTTTCTTATAACAATGTTTGTCGAATATCCCCTTAAGACAGGGATAGAAAAGTATCGGAGTCTTCGTTGGATGATGAAGCTTCGAAATGAAAGTACGAATTTTAAAGTTACATCGCAATTACGGCACCGGAACAATATAGAGACATGAAGCGCTGCCCAGCGTGGGACGCTGTCCCTCGGCGTAGACTGCCGCACAATGGTTGCACGGCATTCTACAGTGTTATGTAGTCGTATCGACACGTTTCCCATATCAAGCGTGAACACTGACAGATATCTTACCTGTTTTCAAAAAGTTACTGTAATATCACCAAAAATACGGGGAGACATTGTTAAAAGATTGCTCTCCTACAATTTTGGTATATCATAGCATTAACGAACAAGTAAGCTGACAAAAAGTACATACACAAACAAAGCCATGAGACATACCTTGCTGTGGTGGAAGAGGAGCCCCACGCCTTCCATGCACACCTTAAAAAATAAAGTAATTTATTAACGTTAATTGATATTTGGTTGACATATTGTGATGGTGTTTATGTAACAAAACCGTGCAGTCTGGTCAGTAAAGCGAAATCATCATACCAAAAAAAAGTTTTACTGCAAATATGGCTTATACTCCTACATTAATTTGCAATTAATTTGTTGGTTTCTAGTATGAATGATTGCAAAAACAGTTCGAATTAATAGTGATTCACATGTAAGCGTTACCTGTATAAGTCCGCCTTCGCCAGTGGCGCAGTCCTGTACGGGGAACTCGCCCCCGAGCTCCGCGGCATCCTGCCGCCGTCCACTTTTTTCCATCGCTTCCTTGATACAATAGTACAGCGCCTTACACTGTATACAATCAAGATAACTCGTTTAAAATATAGAAAGGCTGTTAATACAATGTCCAGCACACATTAAACGTTTGTTAAGATAAAAACGGACACCAGTTTTTGGTTCAAACAACTAAAATAATTAAGTAAATACAGTGTAAGACAAGTACAGACTCAGACATTATGTCTCTAATAACTGTTAAATGTCTAATCTGTTAGAGGTTGTATATAATAAACCATACCTTTTTCGTGTAATACTTGTGCAATTGCGTCTGACCTCCGTTCTTCCTCCAAAGGCACAAAACTCTTATTTTCGGACTATAAGTCATGTTAACCAGCCGTTCATACCACCACCTCTCAACGATTGTACCTGGAATATTTAAAATGCCGACTGAGCGAATTTATTTACTAAAGAAAAATAATAATTTATATGGTAGACTGGTTGTTGTGGATCAAGAAATTAACGGAAAGGAAAGCTGAAGATAGCAATTCAAAAAAATCCATAATACAGTGTACTTTCATCAACAACGATGGTGTTAATTATTATTTAAATTGATTTAATTGACTCACCTTGCGTAGATCTGAGAACAAGTCCGTCATCGCGGACTTCCATAAAACGCAACTCGCCGCCGGCATCGCCTTCATGCACGGTGAATGTCGCGCGCCGCAGCAGCCGAGACCCCAGAGGCTTTAGATCTATGTCGTTCCCGTGCTGTGTAATAACAGGGAGCATAAATAAAATCATTGTGTAATGGAGTTAAGTGAAATCAAACGAGGACTCGAACAAATTTAATTTTTATTCAATGGCAATCACATATCAACCCAGCGTGAGTCATTCAGATCACGATCAAGAAAATATTAATTCTCTCTCTCATCTTAGCGTTGTCCCGGTTGCGTCCTCAGCAGGGTTGCTGCGGAGCCCGGGGTCCGCTTCAAGAAAATATTAATTAGACCAAGTATTCCCTTAGCATAGCGATTCCCAAAATGGTCTATATGTACCTATGGGGTCCACTCCAACTTACAAGGGATCCATGTTAGGGGAAAAAGAAAATAGGAGGGGCATAAGGTGTTAATGCGGATCCACAACAGCTCATCCCATTTAGACAGATCGCAACCAAAATATTGGCTTTCCATTAATGGAATAACCTACATTACACAAATAATATCTTAACATTTTTTTGATGATATCAAGCGACGGGACGAACAACTCGTACGCTGGATGGTATGCGACACGCCTACCCATAACAGTTGCACTGTTTTTACTCAGAGTTTTAAATCGCAAAGATCTGTGGGGCACTGACACTGCGCACGTCACCCTGAGACATAAGTTGGCAAGTTCCGTGTGCCTGTATTTTTGTCAGCACTTTCACCCTTCAAAACCGGAACGCAGCAGTGAGTAAATTACAGCTTGCCGACAGATATAGGTAGGTGCTTCCCTGGACGAACTCATTTACAAAGAGCTTTACTGCTAACAATGATCTTATATACAAAAAAGGCAGAGATGTGTTACTAGAGTCCGCGTAGTGAATATTTGAAAACCAGTCATTTGATCGATCTTGCAATCAATCGCGTCGAGCAAAGAACATGAGTTTGACATTTCTACAATTGCGTCATTTTAAGAAAAATGCCGTCGTTTTTGTTTAGAGAATGCACTAATTACCATGTTAAAGTAAATAAAGGAATCACACACCAAGCGGAAGTTAGCAGACATATTTACATTAATGCTATATTTTATTATTTTTCTGTTTATTGTAATAAATAACAGTAGCTAATTGAAGATAGAGATAGCAAATTATTCCTGTAGCGAGTGCGATAAGGACGCGTAAAATCGTCTTAGATTATAAGTTGGTAGATGACTGACTGCATTGTAGTCCGGAAACTTAGTTATACAGATTTGTAACGTACATCTTTATGCTATCATACATTATACAATCTTTTCTTGTATATGACAAAACACAGAATTGAAAAAATAATTAATTTTGATTTGATTTGATCGAAAGACCAATATAATATATAAATAATGTTTAATGGCGAAAGAAGGGGTGGATCAAAATACAAAAATTAGCACGTGACCTACGAGACAAAAAAGTTTGGGGACCTCCGCCTTAGTGGATAGTATTGTTCTTGTTTTGGATTAGGTACTCACGTTTTTCTACTTACCAAAGTATGAACGGCGTCGAGAAGGTGGTTAACTTCTTGACTGTACACTAGTCCAATATGACTTTTGGCGAGAAGGCGACGAACTTTATTGCGTATCACATCGCTTGCTACACCGAAAAGCACCATAGCTGCGGTCAGATTGTAAAGAGCTGTTGACAGCAATCGATCTTCCTCGTACTCCAGCCTTTTGCGTTCGGTTTCGCTAAGACATTTGTACCGTTCCATCATTTCATTGGCGCCCTGGTCCATGCCAATCATATCTCGCTCTTGACTTACAGCGTCTAAGAACGCGTCTTCCCAGAATTGCATTTGGTCCCACAGGTTCGATCGCTCCTTGCCTTTAATGAAATTAGCATGATTATTTAAGATATAAACAAAATAGAATTGTAATATTAGGCTTATTGAATATCACGATGATACCATGATATTCAATTATTTTTGTGAACTTTTTGTGAACACTCCACTAGTTATAATTATTAATACAAAAATCGAACACAAAGAAAAATTTATTTGATCCGGCAGGACTCAAATCAGCGCCTTCGCCACAACGTGGCTGACGGTCTCTTTAGTGAGATACGAAACGAACCAGCAGACCTTACCAATCTTTCTTTCTTATCAATCTTTATTTTGGTTTTTAACGACTTTTTTGCCGAAGCACCATCTTGGAGAAATCCATGAAACAATTTTTATTTTATTTTATTATTATTGAAAACCAACAGCGTTTACAATATCATAAATATACAAATTAAAACTTAAAATAGTACAGCAGTGTGTGTGTGAGAGAGAAAGATATAAAATATATTATAGAATCATCATCATCATATCAGCCGGCAGACGTCCACTGCTGAACATAGGCCTCTCCCAAAGATTTCCAGACCAGCCTATCGGACTCGACGTGCATCCATCGCTTATCGTTAGTTACCCTTACCAGGTCATCTGTCCATCTAGTAGGGGGCCGTCCAACTGAACGCCTATTATAAAAATAAAATTTTATATCTATGTTTTACCAATTAGCCCCTGGTAGAGGTAGGTGCGAGCTGTATCGGGTGAGGTGAGCGGTGACGTGGTAGGAACTCCGACGGGCGGTCGATAACTCAACGAAGACTTCGATGAGAATACTGATGCTGCACGAGGCTTGCCCGCCCCGCCACTCGCGGTCCGCGTCATCTGCATCATACCAGTATCTCTGAATTTGTCTAAGGCAGACATTACTGTTCTAGTTCAGAATTAAACAAAGAGGGATGCAGTGGCGACCGAACGATTAAGGAAAGTTTCATTCTCAAATGTTTTTTAGGGCATAGAACATAATCACCGACTAAAGAACTGCATTTTAAGCTCAAGTGAGTGTTTTCCAATATTATCATTACTTTTGACATTCCCACATTACACGAGTGAGTGCCATGTACAAGTAGGATGTGCAATATGTGCTTCCAAACAAACAACAAGTGACTGAGTGAAACATTCGAAAAGGTTAGTTTCCTGTTTAACGTGTCGTATTAGGTGTGTGTTAGTAAATACGATAAAGAATATTTTGTATATGTGTCATATTATTTAGCAGTTGCTGGGACGGCAT
This sequence comes from Hyposmocoma kahamanoa, assembly GCF_003589595.1. Lineage (NCBI taxonomy): Eukaryota > Metazoa > Arthropoda > Insecta > Lepidoptera > Cosmopterigidae > Hyposmocoma > Hyposmocoma kahamanoa. The sequence continues at coordinate 7,381,183 of NW_020654422.1, forward strand.
GCATTAACTACTCTTAGACAAATACCCTTTTAGAGTTTCGGATAAATTTTGATTTAAAACAGGGCCGAATTCACGCGGCATTTGTCTTCTCAAGCGGATATTAAGCTGCACCTAAAGTGCACACGACACGCACTAGGACTTACATTGAGGAACATGACGTCAGTGTCAGAGAGGTTGGACTTAAATGAGGCGCGGGAGTCGAAGAGATTTGCTCGGTTGGTGGTGATGGAACCGCTCTCGTCAGCCGAGCACTCCGACGACGGCGCCGCCTGCGCCACACAAATGCCCCCCTATAACCTCTAACCTCGCACCTGTGTCTACCAACTGACACATACCCTTCCCGATTACGATTGTGCTCGTACCACCCAAGTTCATTTATCCACGGGAAACAACTTGGAACGATCGTCAGCAGGGCGATCACTCTAGCAATGGTAAGTTTGCACGTTAATTGCTCGAGCGTAATTAAAAAAGTTTTCGATATCCAAATATATCCAATCGCTAGCGTGGTCGAGCGAGCTCAAAGTTCGTTATATCGAAAGACAACAAACAGTCACACAAATTACAGCCAGTGACAATAAGGCACCCATGCAATGTTCAAAGCGACTTTGTACCCAATAACAATGAACGTTCGTACGAAAGTCGCTTGAAACACAGTTGATCCACTCCCAAAATACCAACGTCGTACGACATTGATTTTTTTTTTATCGAAGGCAATGAAATACATTAAATAAGCTAGGTGGTAAGCGATTTGTCGCAAGAATATTGTTAATTTAATAGATCACAGTCTACATAAAATAGAAATACTTATATAGGAGTTATTAAATGATTAATTTCATTAGGACTGTCATGCTCAAGAGACGTACACATGACATATACACACATAACTTTACATAATATAACGTAGATATACAACAAGGTGTTCGGGTAGCATGAATTGCTATCCCCATGCATTAATGACACAGAAATATAAAATAAAAAAGTTATATACTAACATCAGAATCGAAAGAGGTAAGTTTGCTGAACAAAAGATTCCTCTTCTGATTCAACATGTCTTTGAACATTTCAGTGGTGCTTTGCGCTTCTGATGGGTCAGCTTCAGGGTAGTTTACGATTGGCACGTCTGTCCAAATGAAAATATACAAGAATTTAAGTAATACAGTATAACCGATTTTATTGTCGACGATGTTTCTTCAAATATATTTTTTGAGATATTCTGTGGCGATGTCCATAATATATATTTTGTTTCAATTGTGATTTAATGTAAGTTACCATACCAATCCCTGTACTACGAGTACAGTCAAGATCACGTCAAGCTTGACATTTTGTACTTTGCCCGTTCTTACCGTAAGCGGCATAGAGTTGGATTTAAATCTTAATTGTCAAGCTTGACGTGCTCTTGACGCTGTACCAGACCAGTACTAATTTAGATAAGTTAATTTCCCAAATTGGTCCTAACATATAACATAGTCATCTAACGCCCTCAGTGCAAACTTTTGGCTAACGAGGTCGTCTATACATAATAATAAAACCATAACCTCCAAATAAACTGGATAGGTACCTGTTTGAGAACTTTTTCTCGATGAAGGCGACGTCGAAGACGGTGTTTCAAGATCATGTCGTCCATAATGCTCTGACAACGCCGAACCGGCCAATCCCCCATGCTCCAAGCCGGCGAACTCCTTGCTCCAATAATGCGTATGAGCCATCTCTGCCAGTTGGAACACAGACGCCATACCGCCCAGACCGAAGTTGGAGTACGTGTGCTCGAGTCCGTGCACTACCGCTTGAAAAACTTTCAACATACCCTTCCACACTGGTTTGCTGACGAACTGTTGAAATTATTGTGAATTTAATATAGAAATACGTCCATTTTGAACTGCTGCAGCTGTTAGAAAAAAATAACAATTCTAAGTAGGTGATCGAGCTAGTGGACAGGCGAAAGTCAAAACCATCCTAGTGCAGCGAAACCATTACGTTCTCACTCGCTCTCGCCCGTGCCTACTTACAAACCTACCCTGTACTTTTAAACATAAATGTAGTTATTGTAGTATTATAGTAACTGCCTCCGTGGCGGGACGGTTACCATGCCGGTCGGACTGCCCCGCAGAGGTCGCAGTTTCGATTCCCAGGCCGGGAGAAATATTCCTATGGCCTACATTTATTTCTCTCGTGAGTTTGGGTGTGATTTGTGTTTGTCTATGTGTGTCCATGACACCCGCGACACAGGGTTTCCCTACTGCGAGGCTATGTTGAGTGTACGCGCGTGTGTGTTATTAAATAATTTGTACTTGACCTACCTCTTTATATAAGATCTCTTAACTTGATGTAATAATGTACTTACTGGAGGCTGCTTATAACTACTTAATTTTCATATTAACTGACTGATAACTAACGTAATTAAAAAAGTCGAATTTTCCTCGACATGTTTGGAACCAGCCCGTGGTCCTTAATCATGACTCCGCGGTGGTGACTCGACGGAAATTCGACTCAAACTAGACTCTTATTCAGTTTCGGTCGAGTTACCGCCGCGGAATCTCATGAATAAGGTTCAACTCACAATGGCGCAGAGTCGAAGCGTCGCGACGCGATATGATTTTCGCCTATAGGATATTCATCTCTATTTTCCCATTATTAAGGTACAAATTTCTGTTATGCAAATATGGAATCGTGGGTCTAGCCTAAAGACCACGATTGATTCGAAACATGGCGAGCAAAAGTTCAACTGAAATACGTGGCGTTATCCGTTAGTTTAGTTAATATGTCCGAGTCTCACGATAGTTTTCTATTTAAAAATTACTTAATCTTGATCTGTCACACGTAATATATTTTAATCTCGTAAAAGGGTTTCAGTGTCCTTGTTATCTGGTATCCCTATTTGTTAATATGTGTGAATATGTAAGGTGCTTTCTTAATTATATATTTAATTAGAAACTGCATACTGCGGTGTCTACAGCGACGAATATACTTCACTTGTAGTTCTACATTATATACAAGGTGAAGCCTGAAAACCAGCAAATTGTTGAGGCTGTTGCCTGGTCTTCAACACAGCGATTTATTTTAAGCTACTATTTTAAGTTTTTTATGGATCGTTCTATTGTTGAAGAATAAATCTTTTCATTTTTTTTTATTTCTTTATTAATATGAAATAAATAAATAACGTTCTAAACAGTTTACTTTCAATATTGGCGCATATAATGTACTGGATTTGATCTAGAATATTGTTAATTAAGTTGCTAATTTACCGAAAAATCACTTACCACATCATCGACTTTGTCGTTAGGGGTAGACTTCCTGTTGAAGTTCCTGTTTAGTTTGCTGAGCACCATGTTTCTGTAAGACTCGTCCTCCATCAGTTTCTTCAGTCGATTCAGCTTCAGCCAACCTACTCCTTCGCCTTCCAGTACGTGGTGAATTAACTACAAATCGTGTATATTTGTGAGTAAATAGAATAATCAAATAATAAAAAATCTATTGGTTGTTAACAATAAATACAGTAGAAGTGCTTAGTTTGCATGGTACGTGTGTGAAAAGTTCCCGTAGTTCCGCATACTTGAGCTCTGTCCGCCATTTTCGCTTACACTTTACATTACGGTCGTGTCAGTTATCTCTCTCAAAACCTCCAAAAATCATAGAAAAATGCCTTATTTCGCTACTTTCGAGTGCAAAAATATTAGTCGCCAGCACTTGTAATTATTATCTTTGGTGGTGTTTCATATCATCGTTAAATCTTATTTTAATAAATTATTTCATCATTTTTGTTACTAGAAACGCAAGTAAACCTTGTACAATTTGGTTGCTTCTTTTGTTGGAGAACTAAGTAAACATCTCGAATTCGTCGTCGTTCAGCTATTAACCAGTAGATGGCAACATATTGATTGAAATTTCAATATAAAATCAAAACGTCGTAACTTGCAATAATGGATATTGATTGTATTCAACTTTCAACGATATGCCATAATATCGAGCTATTAGATTTTCGCTATTGTTACACATAGGAAACGAAACTATTGACCGTGACTATGGGACCTGTAAAGGGACATTGATTTGTTTGAAAAAACAAATATAGGTACGCAATTTAAATCCGGAAAAATAGTTTCATTTCCTATGTTATGCCTATAGTTTAAATTATATTTTAACAGTCCAGAATTTGTTATTTCTTTTTAAATTTGAAACGGTGAGTTTTGGGGACAGCGGTACTTATAGTAATCGAGGCTCAAGGCACTTCTATTGTTTTTTTTCTTCCGTTCGAGTTATTGTGTCCTCAGCTCCTCACATAGTGACAAGTAATGTGACGGTTGTGGGTTGCAGTAGTACATACTCACGTCGTTCAAGAAAGCCTGGTTTTCAGAGTTTGCAGACGAGCGGGTCTGCGACGTTTGTGCCTGCTGCGGCGGTGAAGCGTGGTGGATGAGCGGCGTCCGCTGCACTAATCCTTTTGCACCTTGCGAAAACGGCCCGAACGTCGCCGCCAGTGGCGCTGACGATTGGGAAGCTGTACTGCGCGGTGTCTCTGCAGGCTTCACTTGTTTGCCTATTACAATCGAGAATCATTCAATCATTAAAATCACACAAAACGATTTACAGTTTACATGTGTTTTGTTGGAATGCGTTGAAGAAACAATACATAAACAATTTTTGTTACATTTTTTATATTCTTTAAAATGTAAAGATTTTATGTTCCAAAGTGACGGATTCGTCTTAATTACATTTTGAATAAAGATTTGCTATGGCTGTAGAGAAGAAAGGACAACAAATTGTCTTTACCTTTAGACCCAAACAAGTCGCTGAACATGCTAGAAGTAGAAGCAGCAAGGCCGTTTAAATCCGAGCTGATATTTGAGAAGAAGTCTCTGTGTGTCGCCGTCAGCAAGTTAGTAGTCTGCAGCGCGGTGGAATCGCGACGCGCGTTAGTTCCACTACTCAAATCTTGACTCTCACCCTAAAATAAGGAAAACATGTTAGATGGTATTTATATATTCATAGGTACTACAAACCATCGAGTATATAACCAGAAATAGAGATGAAATGTCATTTAATTTAGGAAATGAAATTATTTTTCCGGATTTATATCGCGTATATTTGTTTTTTCAAACAAACCAACGTTTCGGGTTCTTTACAGGTCCCATGGTCACGGTTCACTGTCAACCGTGAAAACAAAAATAGTTTCATTTCCTATGTGTAACAATCGCGAAAACCTAAGAACTCGATATGTCCTTTAATTTGTTTGGAAATTATTCTGCCAAATCATTACGGTGACAACTGCGCTCCGATTGGTCAGCCCGAATTTGAAACAATTGACGGGTGTCGTCAATAGTTTCACTTCATATCGACCAGTTTAACTTGAGCTTTATTGTAATGGACGAAAATTTAAAAATTACATATTTAATATTAATTACCGATGAAATGTGATTCCGTTTGTTTTGTAAATAGATGTTTTGCAGTTTTTCCCACACCACGGAATGGAACAGCTCCCCATTGTTAGAGATTATTATCTTTATTACAATAAATACAGAATATTTTTGGAATATACGGAGATGTACACACAGGGCAGTTGTTGGCGCTGTACTATTTCAGCTTTCTAATTGTGATTTCAGCGCAAACGAAATTTGATACTTAAAAGTGATATAAGGCTCATTTGCCTGATGAGTTGCCAGAGATGGAGGGCCCTTATTTCGTCTCTATTTCTGGTTATATACTCGATGGCACATACTTATAGAATCAATAGTTTGTTTTATTGGTGTTTTCAGAGCATCTATTGAACGCGTTAGAAGCCGTGGCAACCTAATCGTTTAAATTGCCGCCTCTCAAGCAGAGGCCGTGTATGAATTTGGACTTGCACTTCGGAGTTTTACGGAGTTTATGTGCGAAAACTTAACATGAGCTTTCCGGTGAAGGAAAAACATCGTGATGAAACTGCACGTCGAAGAAAACCTTCTTATTATGGTTATGAACCTAATCTTTGGAAAACGTGCGAAGTTCCCAACCCGCATTGGGTCAACGTGGCGGACTATGACCTAAAGTCCTAAACCCTCGTCTCAGAGGAGATCCGTGCCCAGCAGTGGGACGTATAAACGGGTTGATGATGATTGAATGCATTATATAAATCAGTGAACTGGGTTTAGGATTATTTTTAATGGCTAATTTAGAAGTGTTTTGTGCTTTAATATACCTCTACAATGTACCTACCTTAATCAGCAGTCCTTTCTTAGCAGCTACTTCCTTGGCACTTTTCGTGAAGTCTCCAAAAGTGGATTTTCCCACATAAGTAAGATCATCAAAGGTGTTTTTGCTAACTGCAGTGGCCGTCTTGCTGGCTTCGAGGGCTGTCTTTGACGCTTCTTGCATACTCTTTGATGCTTCTTCCGCCGCTTTTTTAGCGTGTAACGTAAGCTAGGAAAATAACAAAAGTTTTGTTTTGATATCTAAGATGCTCATCTTAATGCTTTGTTATTATTAAGTGCAATGTGAATTGAGAAAAGCAATTACGTGAAAATCATGCTCTTAACAGCTGTTCTCAATTAAGATCCAAATTTTTTTGGTAACTTTCTTTTAAAGGCATCCCTTTAGAACAGAGCCACTGGAATAAAATATATTTAAAAATAATAAAATATAAACTTGCCGCTTGGGTTGAGTAAATATTAATTAATTAATTTATTATTATTATAAGCTTACAATATTAGAAAGTAATATCTTTACATAACGCCATATATTATAGTGTTTATTTTTGAAAAGTTAATAGATATAATTATTAATGCAAAGATGGAACACAAAAAAAAATTCGATTTGACAAGACCTGCATCATACCAGAGTAACCGCTCTTCCAACTGAGCTACAAATCCGACAAACCATACGAAAAATTTTCTATACGTTTGTTACAGATTTTTTGCCGTAGCGCCATCTCTGAGAAATCTATTAAAGTTTTTCTTCACTCAACCAGGTACCGTTACAGTTACCAGAGATTGATACGAGTTGTCGCTTTATAAACTATAATATTACAAAGTAATAAATATCTTTCATTTGGGATTTCAAAGGGGATCCCCGGCTTCAAGTTCTGAACATGCCCTTAAAAGGATGTTAGTTAATAGATTAGCACCTGTCTTAACTAAATCGTTCGTTACCAGCGATGAAGCTTGCTAATTCATGATATATCCAAAATATTCTACGTAATTTTATGAATTGCGATAATTTTCGGGTTTTGTTTTTTAAAATGTTACCTCATGAAAAAGAACTGTATGAATAATATGGACTTAAGAAGCGATGTGTAATTTAACATTCCCTTTTATAGCTCATCTAAGTATTGCTCTATTTAACTTACTAAAAATATAATCCGTAGCAAGTTCTATAATGTGGTGTCATTAGGCACTACTTCAGGATAAGTTCGAAAACCTAAAGCGATCACTCCGTGGAGATAGATACCTTGTCAAAGGGCGCAAACAGTTTCTTGTCGTCCACGTCAGCAGCTTTTCCTTTCTTCGTTTTTTTTTTTAAATTAAATAAAGGTATAGTTCTTGTTAAGACAAAAAATAGACCTAAACAAATTTGAAAACAGAGATTTCAGAACTTTACATCCTTCGTGTATAAATTACATCTTATTGTATATCAAAGTCACAATTACCTTGTCCATATGCGCCAAAAGGCCCTCCTGGCTTCCTTGCCGGGTGGTTTCTCTCACCAATTCTTTCGCCTGAGCCGCAAATTGCTCCAATAGAGACGTTTGAGATGCCTGACGAGAAACACCGCTACTTGTACTCTGAAAACAATATGTGTTTGTCTTATTTGTTTTGCTTTCATAATATTGTACCTATTTTAATGTAAATAGAAAATATATCTATCACTGTAAATACCTTCAATATTGTATTACAAAAAGGCGGATTACGCAAATAAACAATAGATGCAAGCATATGCGTGTTTGCCAACTGTACATCTTTCTGGTAAGTAGTCATTTAAATCGGAAACTACACGACGTTAAGTTGCTTACATATTTGATCGATATTTTGACCATCAACACATGTGATCAAAGAGTAAACCTGTAAACTTGTAAGCAACAGACGATCGACGTGGTAGTTTTTGTCAATTAACATGTATGATCAGCTAAAATCAAGCAAATGTGTAAAAAGTAGAAGATCGATATTGTATTTTTGATCATCAAAATATCGAACAAATCTCTGGGTACCTTTAGTTACAATAACCTTAAGCTGCATTATGTGTAATTCTTATACTTACAAATATGACTCATGACACTCTCGAAAACAAGATTCATTCAAAATGTTACTGGTTTTCTAAGTACCTTAACATGAGATGTATGCGATGGCGGTGGATGCGTAGGCAGCGAATGATGCGGCGTGAGGGCACGGTCGGAGTCGCTTGCACTACCACTGTCCGCAGCGCGCTGTCGAGACACAACCGTCTTCGGTGTTGTCGTCGAGTTTGAGTCCGACTCGCGGCCAAAACTCCCGCTGTCCGTGTCCTAGTGCCCAACAGTGCATCAAACCCAGGATGTGCAATAAACGTGAATATTGGTGCTTTAGAGCAAAAATTAAGCAAGGATATACAAGCAAATGTAATAAAAAAAATTAAGTTACACCTCGAAACCCATGTAATAAAAGTACATATGAAGTAAGTATTATTGAGTTTCTAAGAATTTTAAGGCTTATCGAATATGCTTCACTATTTGTATTTAACTCTACCGATCCGTAATGCTAGCTACAACTTTACTACTGGTGGTATTATAATTAGTGTCTATAAACAGTTAAGCTTTTCTTTGCTATGTGTGAATTTTAGCACTACAGGTCTGTGTCAATATCGCACCTTTAAAGTATAGTTTATTAAGACAAGTAGTGCAACTTCCGCCTGCTCGGTGAGTTAATGCTACACTTCGCTAGCGTGCTTATTTGTCACATTATTTTTTCAGTTGTACCTACAGGTTGTAAACATAATTTGAAAAACATAAGGTGTTCATAGTGATGAACACCTTATGTTCAAATTCGCTGCAGCAGAGCTCCTTGTGACAGAGTTCGTCCAGGAAAGTAATGCCACCTTACCTATTTCTGCCGCCAAAGTTTTGAAGGGCAGGGGTGCTGGTGAAATTACTGGCACATGGGACTTTTCAACTTATGTCTCAGGGTGACGGGCGATGAGGTAGTGCCCCTCAGATCTTTGAGATTTAAAGCTCTGAGTGGCACTGCGACTGTTATGAACTGGCGTGTCGCTTACCGTCAGGCGCGCGACTTTTCGTCCCGTCTCTTAGTATCATAAAAAAAATTAAAAATCCGACTTACGTTTTGTTATTTTTATACCAGCATCGTGAATTGGTATTTCGATTATACAATAGAAATTAAATGCTGAACAATTCTGAATTTGTAGCGCTCTTATACAAACTACCACAAACACAATAACAAACACGTCCACTATTTGATATAACTTTTTAAACACCGAACGGCCACTTCAATCTGTAATTAATAGCGCGTGCGACAACCGGCGCTATGCACCGCCATATTATGCGAATGTGTGCGTTTGTTCACGACGCGCGGCGTGTATGCAGACATATAAGTCACGCTGCTACGTTTGTATGAAGTTACCATACTTTGTCTTATTTATACTATGCTTATAGCGTGATATGAAATATCATTAATAGCCGCTTGATACTTTTCATCTATATGTAATTTTTTATACATTTGTTAAAGAAGCGTGATAATTGTAGCTTTCCTTCATACTAAAATCTCTAATTACAATTATAAATACTTACACTCTTCTTTACGGGTGGGGCTCGAGAGTCAGTGGCATCCTGCCGTTCATCTTGAGCGTCATCGTCTGAAAGGTCACTGTGGTCCGAGCTAGATGCGGAAGGTGAAGGAGAAGTAGAATTTCTGCCTTCTTCGCCAGCAGTAGCTCCTTGACCATCCTCACCGTACATTAGAAATGACGGTGGAGTGTATACCTGTGAAATAAGTTGGTTTTTATATGTTTTCAGACAATTAATTAATTTGAAATATCGATACTTCATTGAAAAAAAGACGTAAAAGGCAAGCCACAAAGTTTTCAAGATGAAGCAAAGGAGAGTGAAAAACTTTTTTATAAACGTTTTGCTTTCTTTTTAACAGACTTCAAAGAAAGGAGGAGGTTCTTAATTCGACTTTATTTTTTTTACTTTTTTGTATGTACGTTACGTTATTTACGTTACGTTATTTGTGAAGCGATTTTGATGATTATTTTTGTGTTGGAAAGAGGGTAGCTCCATAGTGGTCCTATTTCATTTTGAAGAAAATCATGCTCCTCTAAGGATGGCTGTTCACGCATGAATACTCATTTTTATAAATAGCGCCTAAATTTTATTATAAGGAGCAATTATTTTAATGGCTGATTTTGCTATTCACCAATTAAAGGCGATTTTTATTATCTCCTGTGTTAAGTCCCGTACATGGGACTAGACCGAAGCTGGATTTTGTCTACCTGGATTCAAGGACATATAAGCTTCAAATCAAGAAAATTAAAAGAGAAAAAAGGCTATCCACATTGAATTGGTTGGTGATTTGACAAGCATTAATTATTTATTGGCATTGCGCAGATTCATTGCGCGTACGAGGAAACCCAAAACCATATTTTCCGACAATGTTCTATCAGTAGTTGGTGCTTATAGCGACCTTTCAAAATTTTTAAAAAGTTATTGTGATTCGCTGTCGTCTGAGGAAGAATGAAGAAATTAATTTCTGTTTTATTCCAGCTTATTCGTCACATTTAGGTGGTCTATGGGAAGCTAGTGTAAAGTCGACCAAATATATTTACAAAGAGTGTTGGGCAATTGTAACTTAACTTTTGAAGAGCTGTATGTAGCACTTGTCCAAATTAGCATATAATAACGCATACACTCAACAAAGCCCCGCACTAACGAAACCCTGAGTCGTGGGTGCCATGGACACTCACATAAACAACCACAAATTAGATTCACGAAAGAAATAAATGTAGGCCATACAAATATTTCTCCCGGCCTGGGAATCGAACCTGGGACCTCTGCGTGGTAGTCCGGCATGGTAACCGTTCGGTCACAAAAGCAATCCTCAATTCGACCACTTACCCCTCTTTCGAGTGATCCAGAAGGCCTAATGCCATTGACACCAGGACATTTCATCATCGGATAATTGATAAACTTCGACAACATTTTTGGTGCTGATGGAGCAAAGAATATGTCTCAGAGCCTCAACTGAGGACTAAAGGCGTACTTGTAAAGACGCATTGAAGATGAACGCTCTAGCAGTTCTGAAGGAGGACAATCTACCACCATTAAAATGGAAACTGGGTCGAGCTACAACTCGTGTTTCCTGGCACTGATGGCGTCAGTAGAGTGGCAAATATCAAAACTTCTACAGGAATTGTAAGAAGATCCTTTTCAAAAATTTGTCCACTTCTCGAAGCAAACATTATTGGTTGAAACGCAAAAGCTTTCAACGGCCGGCGGAATGTTCATGCATTAAGATATATTTTTATAAATAGCGTCTAAATTTTATAAGGAGCAATTATTTTAATGGTTGAATTTGCAATTTAAGGGTTTTTCTCTCAACATAAATTCAGCAGCGAGCACCGATTTTTATTATCTCCTGTGTCAAGTCCCGTATCGTGGCGCACTAGGGAATGAGTCCGGGTTTGCGCATTTTCCGATAACCGATTTTAATAAAACTTGGCAAATACTTATAATTCCACGAACTTTTGAGGTCGGTTTTTTTAGTACTCTGTACTGAGATTATAAATTTTTATAGCTATCTTAAACTAAAAGTTTTATTTTTTGACGAAAAAGTTTACTTCGTCTAAACAGATCGAGAAATTGGCGAATTTAACCCAACTACATCGATAGCTTATTTTGATAAAATTGGCTTTTAGGACTTTTATGCCCGAAGTATCGATATTTTAATAGAATAATTAATATTGAAATGTTTCTCTTCGAATATTAGTTACATTCTTTAAATTTAACGCGGTATTTATATACATTTTCATAGAAGTTTAAGTGATCAAAATTAAATCCCCGTCAAGTGCTTTTAAATATTGATATTAGTAGTATTCATGGACTTCTTAAAGAGACAAAACTACTTACTGTTTTTGGATCTAATGATGAAGATAAAGTCATTGGCACTTGAACTACGGCGCTGTAGGTTTCTCCTATTACGTGTTGATGATTTCCACCTAAAAAAATCACCGCTTAAAATATAGTTTGCATTAATATAACGTTCATTCCTTTGTATGCCAATTGGCAAATGATTTTATCACGATAGTGAACATGTCCCATACTTCACTAGAGTGGTTACTACTTGTGACAATAACTTCTGGGCTACAATATGGCTACAATAATATAATGTATGCCATTAATACGATAAAAAGAAGTACTTTTTTAATATAAAACATTGTATAAATACTTTATGGATTGTTAAGGGTCGAACTTATTTACTATGACAATATACCTGGTGATAAATCCGACGAAATAATTTCAGATACAAAATCGCTAAGAGAAGAATATGACGAGCTCGTACTCTCTGCTGCTTCAGAGTCTGAACCACTTTCATCTGCAACAAATGAAATTTACCGGTTTTCATTATTTTATTTAATCAATAAAAATGTATAGGATGCGACTAGTAAAACGACACTAATATAACTACAAAAGGTATTTACACTTCAATAGACAAAAGATTTAGTTTTGTTCTCACCAGTAGGCTGATTTTCATGTCGCTGCAATTGCCTCAGCGCACCATTGAGCGAACTACCGTCATCCCAGACAGCAAAACGAATCGGTTGCAACTGGTCAGCGAACCATTTAGGTTTATCGCCGATTTGCCGTGGATCGAACACTCCTGTTTGCACTCTGAGGAAAGCTACATTGCAGGGTGTTAACGACCACTCTGCTAGAAATTCAACCGCCTGAAATCATACAACATAACTATAAAAGTTATACCAAGTACTTAATACATAAAAACTTAGCTTCAAGGGAAAAAATATCGTGTTCCTATGAAAATTCCTACCAAACAAGAAATTAATGTTGAATTACTATTTCTATACCACTTAATTGTAATGCTATTTCTAAACAAATCCAAAACTAATAAAAAGTGTATCGTGGGTCAATGATCGTGAAAGAAATTTCGTGGTTATTCACTAAATGACTATCATTAATTACAAGTTTCTTATAACTGGACATATGATATTACATTTAAAGGAATATTTATAGTACATATTTATTATCTTAGTTTTTTTTTCTTATATGTAATCCATGCGTATATCTGGTTTCGAACAGCCCGTATGCGCGCGTATAGTAGTAGTAGACAGTAGGACTGGTTTCCTTGCAACAGCTCGCGCTCTGCTGCGGCAGTAAGCTATAGCTTAAGTTTTCGTTAATATTAATTGTGATAAATCTTCATTATATTTTTTTCCTACATTGTTTACATTTAATAAAATTGTTATTTCACGTATTATGTTAGAGAAGTTGCAACACTCATACAAATCTGTTCAGGTTTAATAGTGTAAATTAAAACCGTGTTAATGTTTTTGTAATTGTTATCTTAAAAAAAAAGAGTTATCCCGTGACCATGGAGCGTGTAACCATTCCGAAATATCGGGAAAATAAAAAGAAATCATACCGTGGTAAGAAACGTGTAATTAGTGACAGTCCTTCATTAAAGTGTTTAACTTCTGAACTTACTTGCGTTCGAGCAAATTTATTCAAAAATGAAGTAGTCCTAGGTCGAGATCGTAAGAAGCTGTTGATTTGAAACGCGACCACAGGCCGTGGGTATAGCCTCAGAGTTCGCGTGTGTTCCATGAAATTCGCCAGTATGTTTTGGGAGTTGAAAAAACGGACCTGGAATGAAGTGATAAAGTGAAGTGCTAAATGAAGTACCTATTTAGGAACCATTCTTCTGTGCGACCGAATTCTATGCTTTCGTGGCGTTATGCAGCACTGTTGTTTGGTAGTTGCCGCCTACCATAACTACCTTAGTACCATTAGGCAGAATACCAGCAGTGTTTGTCTTTTCACGGTCTACAGTATTTATGCGGAGTAAGGGTCATTATAGCACAACCTGTTGCAAATAGGTACAATTAGTACAATGTGTACCAATACTAATTTATGTTCTACGTGTTTTTGTGTATACCCCGTGAAGTGATTGTAAATGTATGTTTCAGTTTGTATTTGTGCAAACGTTTATTAAGCAACAACTATCTATCTATATATTTATCGATAACGAATATCAGTAGCAAAATTTGATCGAAAATAAGGGCTGACCACCGAGTGTCGCTGTCGCGTCTTGTCCACGCTGCCCGTATCCAATATAAGTTACATATCCACTTACCATAGCCACTCGAGTAGCAACATCGACAGAGTCAACATCGTTGCCAAATATGAGCGGGTTGAAGGGCTGTGAGTGTGAGCTGGCCAGCGAATGTCGCTGCGGCGTGTTACCCGCACTTATCGCACTCGAGCTGCTGAGCGAAACGCGGCGGCTCTCCGGCGTACTTTGTGGCGCTGAGTGGGCACCGTCGCCAGAGCCACGGAAAGACGGCTGTTGCACCCTGTTATCACATTTATTGTAAGGTATTGTCACCGATTCGTATCACGATGGCAACTTTCCTCGCGAAATGACACGCGACGGAGATACAATGCGCCAAAATATGGGGACCTGACTAAGATTTAGATACTCAATAATAATTATTATCAACCTGCGCGCGTCCACGCAATTTTATTATACGGCTTCGGGTTCCGAATAGGACCACTGTATATATTTAAACCTGTAATAAGAAAAGTAGTATAAGGCGTCGTCGTCCTAATTGAACGCGAGCGACCATCGCAAGTTAGCGCGAGTTTTGTTCGTGCGAACCTGCGATCAAACATACCTACAAATCCCGACTAGATGTCCTATTTGCCGACTATAATGTTTGAAATCTATTCGCGCGAAATTAGTTCGTAGGAACGCACGATCATACATATTGATGTCGGAATAGGTGTAGTTGATAATCGCATCGCGTTATCGCTAGCGGGCTCCACGGTCGCACAAACACAAAAAAAATTGCGGGAACACGGGCTCGGGCACGGGCGGTAGCAATAGATATTAGGACACCCGCTTTTTGCAACCGCGTCATAATCTTGAATTCGCGTTCAATTAGGACGACGCCTAACTCTCGCTAGACACACGCGTTGTACAGCGCGAGTCGTCTCACGCGCCGTTATAAAACTGAAGCGTTCACTCGGTGTTTAAAAAATTACATAAAATAGTAATCATGTTTATAAAACAAATTTATAAAACAAACCACTTGATAAATTGGTAATAAAGATACATAATGTTCAAACTTCATTCGCAACTTACTTTAGAGTGGCGCCTCCGACACTGTCCCGCCTCGAGGGCATCAGCTGTGCCTGTGCCTGATCGTTGGTCGTGTTCGTCAGACTGCTCAGAGCCTGAACATAAGTGTTTCACTTTATCATCTTCTGGGATTATACGGGTGAAACGTTTATGTGTCGTAAGACAAAACCGTGTTCTGTATAAATATAACAGATTCTAAATAGTCTGAACGAGTATATGAGCTTAATTTTTTTTTTTCAATAAAATAATAATGACTGGCAGAAGTGGGTCTTTTACACAGGTTTTTTCTTACGATGTAGATTCACCCAACGCCTACTATAAAATTCAATGTCTACTAAATTGTATATAAGTAAATATTTATTTACAATTGTACTATTTTAAAAATTATACATTTGTTAAAGCGTGATTAATAATATCATTTCTCTGCAGCTTAGATTTAAAAGCACTTTTAATAGCATTAGAGATCCTTGTGGAAGTGTTTTTTTTATAATATCAACTGACGGGACGAACTAGTCGTGCGTCTAATGGTAAGCTACACGTCTGCCCATAACAATTGCAGTGCCCCTTAGATCTTTGCGATTTAAAGTTCTTCGCGTACCACCAGGCGCACGACTTGTCCGCTCCGTTACTTCGTATTATAAAAAAAAGATAACTTTTAGAATCGCTATTTAAAAATATTTAACAGTAATTGTAATTAACTCATAAAATCTTAATTAACTATTTACACTTGACAAAGCTGAGCCCAAGCTTAGCAAAACTGTTAACAATAAAACTATAATTTAATTTTATCGCGAATACAAACTACATACAGCATTTTCATTCAAAATAAGGCCCAAGAATAAAAACCACAATACTGTACTTTACGTACATAGAAGAGAGAAGGCTGAAATACTATTCAAATAAATATAGATTTATAATAGCACTCTCACAACAATCAGTTACATGCCAACGCAACAGTAAGTAAATGACTGAATATGTGTTAGTGTCTCACATAGTCATTATGTTAGTAATAATTAGTTTGTGTGGAGACTGTTATGTGTGTAGGGTCAGATCGAAGGTGTTTCCTTTGTGTGTTTGACAAACGTTATCCAAAAACCATGCATAGCTTCCTACACTATTATCATAGTTGACTGTTATACACAACAAACTAATAACGCGTAGGCTATCCAGTGATAGATTTATACAATATGTTTTTTTGTCAGAAACCTTCGTTCTGACATAGTTGTGTAATGTCGCTAACACACATTTCAGTCAAATATACCTTCTCTTGGAACTTCACAACGTCTCATGAAAATTATGAATACCTTATATGGGTCATATATGAGTTATGTTAAATGAAAGTGGGTGTTATAACAGTACAATGATAGAAGTCGTTCCAGAGTCGGCATGTATGCATATCAAACTCGCATAAAACTCAGTTGTAGTGCATAGTGAAGTCAAGTGTGCAATGTAAAAAGAGTATGGATATTTACACCAGTCCCGGCATGTCCCATGAGTTGCATGGCCTACCGACGAGAGAAGTGAGGGCTGATGTTAGTGATAAGATACACAGATATTGTAGTCAAGTGAGCGAAATTCGGACCAAAGAAGTAGAGCGATAGAGAAAATAGATGCAATGGTACTTAGAATAGTGAAACGCAACACGTATGTATAAATTATTTTTATGTACATAATATATTAGTAATGCCAGAAAAACTTGTGACAAAAAACAGGGGTCGAAATTATGGAGATGTTTATTTTCTCTAATAATTGTCTGATACAAATCCGATAATTATCTTTAAAATATTATATTTAAACTTTGACTAAAAATAACTAACAGTGAAAATATTAAATAAAAATGAAGAAAAGTCTATGGGAAAACGATTTGGTTTGTGACTTTCTTGAGATTGACATTTTTACATGTTTAAATAGTATGTCTCTGATAAAGACACATCACATGACATTGTTACCGGCAGCATTTTATTGTTCTTATCGAATTTTATAAATATTAAGATAATCAAACCTTTATAATAAATGATCTTTATATTGATTATTTATTATCAAGGTATATTTATCAAGATTATTATCCCGATAATTAACAAGATAATTATCAATGATAATTGTAACTTCGAACTCTGCAATAAAAGCATGTAGCGATAAAAGGATGTGTTAGTTTTCTACATCGTCTTATCCTCTCAGTACCCACCTCTTGCTTCGGCTACAAGTTAACGACAGGAAGCAGCAAATTTAATCTTTGGCAACTTTTGATGCCATGGACCATTTAGTGGGTAAAAAGAAAAATGAGTAAAGAAGTATGATTACTAAGGCAAAGTAGTCACGCTAGTGTCACGTCGGGTAGGTAGTGTTTTACAAAAGTTACTTTTGCATCTATTTATTTGAGCCAGAAAATTATATACTGCCAATGTAGTCAATAGTAGAAAATACACCTATAGAAGTGACCGAAAAATGCATTCACTTGACATAGCAAGTAAGCGACATCGAAAACAATGCGCTCACGAGTGCTTGTAGAAAAAAACCATGTGATTAAAATTAAACGATAAAATCGACATTGAGGCGCTTTGCCAATACAAAACAAAAAACATGTTGAAAGTTAAATAGTTACGTACCTGTTTTAAATGATTTTTAAGTACAGAACCCTCCGGTTCAGGTAATGGCGGTAAATCTTGGTCGGTCCCCGTAGGGCTTATTAGTTTTGTTGCGTCCAAATCAACTAGCCATATGTCATCTGGTAGTCTGTACAAAATAATTTTACTGGTATTAATGGTAAAAATTCTTGTGACGACGGTGCATTGTGGCCTGAACATTTTGGTGTTGCAATCATAAGAATATTTAAAGGTTCGGCTGCACGATCGAGCTTCACCGGGAGCAAGCTTGCGTAAGATCTACGTTTGTATATGTCGCACCTCCGGTGAAACATAACCTTAACTACAAAAAATTATAATGCTTTGGCGTACAATTGTATCCATATTAACTGCATTTAAAAATGGTTTGTTATTTTAAAAACGCAGTAAATATTTTGCACCCTATTATACACCCTAAACCTTGGGTTTTTCCTTGTAAGTTTTACAATCGACAAGAAGAAGAAATTTTATTAACATATTTGAAGAGCGATTTTGCTATAGCAACGAATGTTACAACAAATCGCACCTCCGGTGAAACAGTGACTTGCACTTGCAAAAATTTTCGAAAAAGTAAAACAAGTTTTATTTTTTGTTTCTAAGGTGTGTACTGTATGTGCAAAGATCTCTTAAATGTTATACTACCAATAAGTAACAAGCATTGCGCCCTCCGTAGAAAAATGAATGAATGCATAATGTGTCTCTGTTATTGTGTTTTTTAATTATTAAACAATTTTAACTTTCTTAGCAGTTAAGTCCTTGTTTCGCCGTAGGTGCGAATTTCCCTCACCTAAAGTTCTTCTTATAAGTGAGGAAAGTAGCAGGTATGCCAATGAGGAAAGGCGTGGGAGCTAGCAGAAGTTGTTCAGCACAGTTCATGCAACTTGGTAGCAGTGGAATGGCCGGAAACATGTACTCCAGCGGGTACAGCATGGCCACTAACGCCATCACCGACATCGACAGCGCGTTGTAGTCGCGAGATTGGACTACGACTTTGTTTTCCAAAAGTATTAGCGTTAGTACTTTTAGGCAGGTGTCCACACCTAAAATAAAAGTGAAATTTTAGACGACGTATTTTTTAGCTTTTTAATTCACTTCCGGATTTTGATAGAAAACAATATTAAAACAATCTCAAAGACATCTCAAGCACGTAGGAAAATTCGTGAGGTCCGCTGGTTCGTTCCGTGGCTTAGTTGGCATAGCGTCTGGTACGGTTTGCTACGAGACGTCGGTTCAAATCCGGCTGGATCGAAGATCTTGAGACGATCCATATCGATCTTTGTATTAATAATTTCACAAAAAATAATTGAATATCAACATTTTTATTCAATGATGAAACATTCTGACATTTAATAAAAATTTAAACTCAAAGATATATAATTATTAACTTAAGGTGGCATGTCACGGTCTCTTTTTCATACAAACGTTTGTGAACATCTTTGTCTAAACATTACGTTACCAACTAAAGGTCTTATGTAGCATGGTGAATAAAGTTCCATTCGGTCGTATAGAAAAATGTAGTATTTATTAGCCATTTTATGTAAAATATGAGGCAAACAAGTAGACAAGTCACTTCATGTCATTGACTTACAATTTCATGTAACGCCGTTTCTCTCTAGAAAGACATTGGAGCCCATAGACATTTGCAATACCAAAGGAGCTGCCTATGCGTTGTTAGCCTTTGAGAGACATGTTTACTCGCCCTTTGAAGAACATTATAGATTATAACATAATTTTTTTTATTTTAAGTTTTATACTCAATACAAATACAAAAATGTATTTGAAAAAAAAATTCAATACATACAATTATTGTTCTATGTATATTTTTTATAATAATTAAGTGACAGGACGAACAAGTCGAACACGTGATGGTAAGCGACACGCCTGTCCATTACAGTTGCAGGGCCACTAAGAGCTTTATTTAAATCACAAAGATCTAAGGGGCACTGTCACTGCGCCCGACACCCTGAGACAAAGTTGACAAGTTCTATGTGCCTGTAATTTCACCAGCACGCTTACCCATCGAAACCGGGACGCTGTAACTCACACTACTGTTTGGCGGCAGAAATAGGTAAGGCAGCAGTACTTCTCTGGACGAACTCTTTCACAAGTAGCTCTACTGCTAATAAACTGTGCTCTATAATAAATACTAAGCTCGTGCCCACTTGCACGCAACTAAGATTGATTATTATTTAAGTTCTAAGTAGAAACCAATGTTTGGACACATTCACACATAAAGTCTTTTTTTGTACGAAAGCAAGACTGTGACATAACACCTTCATAAATGGCGACTACGGATAAAATTATGTAGCCACCATAATGATCCTTCTATGTTTTCAGGAGAATTTACATGGTTTGCTAAGGTTTAATATGAGCCCGTTATATTGTTTCATCGTAATGATACCATCTATTGATTGTAAGTAGTATTTGAAGTGGCCGCACCCGAACCCATTTTGCCCGTCCTCCTTCAAGAAGTGTTTAGGCTTTATCCAATGTGAGAAACTTAAGCTAAACTGAAGCT
This sequence comes from Hyposmocoma kahamanoa, assembly GCF_003589595.1. Taxonomy (NCBI): domain Eukaryota; kingdom Metazoa; phylum Arthropoda; class Insecta; order Lepidoptera; family Cosmopterigidae; genus Hyposmocoma; species Hyposmocoma kahamanoa. The sequence continues at coordinate 7,401,654 of NW_020654422.1, forward strand.
AACTTTATGTAGTGTTAGTTTATTGGCAATAAAGACTACTGTAATAAAATTGAAATTATTTAGCCAATAGTGGGAGGTTCCGCACTATGTAATTAAACTTTATATAGATACGGCACCTTCTTTTATTAAGACATAAAACTATCCATAAATGTCTCCATTTGTGTTATACTGTAATAAACACTTTCAATATTTGGCTATCAGCGCAAAAGTGGTGTAACACACATTACATTTTTTTTCTACAATATTACTTTCAATGATATTAGTACTTAAGTAATTATTTTATATTTATTATTTTCATGTATTAAAAAAAACTAAAAAACGCATATTTTATGTATGAAAATAACATCCAAATATAAAATAATAAAGTACATTACAATTTACTTACTTTTTATAATTTAAAGGAATATTTTGGGGGGAAAAATATGAGTTAGTTAGATAGCCTCAATTATGAGTAAAGATACGCGTCCATGCCTTCTTATGACTGTACCTGTGCAGAACTAAACACTTACCTAAAAGCTCCAAAGGCAAATGTAAAGGGAAGTCCACAAGGGCGAATCGCGTATGATCAGGTAACGCAAACAACAAAGGTGCATGAGCTGTAGGAGATAACACTTCCAGTTCCACTCGAGTCTTGCCCGGGACAGGCACTGGCGCAGACAGAAGGCGTAATATCCAAGTTTCTATTTCTTTTACGTCGTGTAGTACTATTGTGGGCGTACTATCATACGCCTGACCAGTTAACATTGACCATACTGTATCCCTGTACACATAATGGGACGTATTAATTGTCAAAATATGAACTCTTTATTCATCGACTTCAAAAAAGGAGGAGGTTCTCAATTCGCTTGTATTTTTTGTATGTTACGCGATTACTCCAACGTTAGCGAACCGATTTCGGTGATTCTGTTGTTGGAAAGGGGGTACATCAGTAGTGGTTCGATTCAAATTTGAAGAAAACGTTCCGCCTCTAAAGGTGGCAAATTAGGGAATGAAATCGGTATATTGAATTTCCCCACCCACTTTAAAAATATCATAGTTACTACTGGTTACTGACACAAACCAAATACGTTGAAAAAACAAATGAAAATTAGGTACAGTCACGAGTACGTCAAACTTGACACTTTGATCTTCGGACCGCTTATCGTAAGCGACATAGAGTTGGATTGAAATCTTAAGTGTCAAGTTTGACGTGCTCTTGACCCTGTACCAAAATCAACTATCGAAAAATTTTACTACAATTATTTAGACATATGTATACATATAAGTGATTACTAAGTAGCAACTGCTTTCAGAGTCACGCTTACAGTAAGTTTGTACACTTAATTTAAAAATAACTATATAATATAAAATAAGTATTTTACCTAAATACTTGTCTCGACGCCCCAACACGCCGCGGACTGGAAGACTCATTGCACGCATCAATTAACTTTTTAAGGATAAACAGGCACTCCCGGAATGTGGAGAAAAAGGGGTGATGTGAGAGTAAACATAGAGATGTTAACGAATGATTCCGCACTCGCTAAAACAAGAGAGAATACACAATTACAGGCTAATATTAACTTATAATTTGGTAATCATTTAGTAAGTAGACAATATGCCTTCAATATATTTGTATAACTAATATTTAATCGGGCGTAGTGTTACCACTACCTTTTATTTCTACAAATCAATGAGTAGTGATTTATGGACTACTAGCTATTGCCCACGCTCCCTATTTCACCCTCTTGAAGATTTATTTTTATGACAAAAATTGGCCTATGTCTTAGGTCTCCTTCTATCTCTATGCAAAAAATCATCAAAGTGTTTCAGCGGTTTAGTCGTGACACGTAACAGACAGAGTTACTTTCGCATTTATAATATTCGAATGTATAAAAAATTTAATAAAAATAAAATTAAAGCACCATAAAATCCGAATAAAATTAAACTAATAAAAATACAATAAAAATTATAATAAAAGTTAAGTCAGAATAAAAAAAGGAAATTCAATTTATATATTTGTAGTTTCCGTTTTAGTAAAGAAAGATGCAGAAAAACCTGGTAGCCTGTAGAGGACACCTCACCTGTCTCTTCCTACTTGCCCTAGGACTGGGCGAGTGCGAGCCGCCGCTCTCAGAGTCGTGGCCGGCGGCAGGGCCTTGCGCGACGGCGAGCCGCGGGGCCATAGTGGCACTGCAGTCGCGCTCCGAATCACTCGGCGCCACGTTGCTGCTCCTATAGTCACTGGAACATTCGCTACGTCTTAGAGCGGTTACACACGGCGACTTATAGCAGCGATGCAAACGCGCGAGTGCATCGATATACTTGCGATTTATAGGTGATTGACGCAAACGCGCGTTTGTATTGATGCAACCGCGCGTTTGCGTCAATCGCAAGTGTAGCGATGCAATCGCGCTTTTAGGCGGTCCCTCACCGGGAGCATTCGTCTGTAATGTAACAATTCAGATTCGAGCATTACATCAGTGAGTGAGGAGAACCGAGCGTTACAGTTCGCAACCTGTAATGCTACAAATGTAACATTCGTGATATAGTTTGTAATACGAACGCGCGATTGGATCTCTGCTAAAAGTCGCCACCTGACTCACTCTTAGTCTTATCTCAATATAGTTTCATTGCAGCATATTATGGTTTTTTATTTGACAGCTAATGAATAAGTTACAAGGAGGCCGAGTTCCGTCGCCACTTGAAAATAAATATTCATGACGCAACGAGTATTAGCGTTATAAGTATCAATCTATGTTCAATGGATTGTTATAAGTAGTGATTGGATATTCGGATGATTTTGTACTTAAACTTAACTTTTCCCCTGCATTGCTGTCGAAAATAGAAGCGACTTCTTAAAATATGTTTTTCCTTTAGATCCTGGGATGACGTGATATGTTACGTTATTCTGAATATACATACGGTGATCTTATATTTCATTAATAAATAATTTAATTAATAAATAATAAGTAATTATTTTGGTTCATATAATAACACATAAACATTAAAGATCTGAAAACATAAAATTCCAATTAACATTTTTAAACGTTTATTTTTCTTCAATGTTGTACTTAATAATTCGTCAATCCCAGTGTCGTACAATGTTTCGACACAAAAGTGCATTTCGTGTTATCGAGCAAACGAATTGTAGGTAAATAAGCATCCGATTAGCCGACCACTAGTTATAAGGTTCAAGTAGAATATACTAGATAATGTAGATAATGGATCAAAAGGTAAATAAATAGAAGTAATAAATGTCCACCTTGAGAAGGCCGAGTCCGAGCTCTTTTCCATGGACTTGCGCCACGACTCCCTCCGTAACATGCTACGCTCACGCGGGCCCGGCGCTGGCGCGCGTTCCACCGCGCGGTAGAAATTGACGCAAATTCCGTACCGAGTTTTGCCTTTACCACATAAAATATGGACATTTAAAACCAAATTCTGTTTAAATCTACGTTCAGGCTAAGATAAATATATATAATAATAATAATAAATATTAGACAACATCACAAACGTTGCTTTGATCCCAAAGTAAGTAACTAAAGTACTTGTGTTATGGAAATCGGAAACAACGACGGTACCAAAAACACCCAGAGCACAGAGACGATATAGAAAAGTAACTTTCTACATTGACCCAGTCGGGAATCGAAGCCGAGACCTCAGATGTGGCGACACCATGGAAACCGGCGTGCAAGCTACTCGGCCACGGAGGTCGTTATAGGACAAAACCAAGAAGACAGAGATCATAAAATGCTAAAATTCAACACTGACTTACTAACACACTTACTCTGTTCATGATAGGATTAGTTAAAGAATCAAGTCATTGAAAGGCCAAGCCTTTTATCCTTTATTTAGAAAGTAATTGGATAAAATTTTACACCATTGAAAATATATTATTAAGAGGAAATAATTGTTTTGTTTTATTAACACTTGCAACAATGTCAAATTACATACCTACTCTATGTCGAAGAAAGAATTGGAAACTTTGTAGTGTATTCTGGTCTTGGACTCTCAAGTTGTATTTCTTTTTTAATTGCATTTCATTTAAGCTAATAAGTAGGTAGGATGTAGGAAGTTATGTAACATGTAAATTTGTACTCGATATAGATAACAACTGCTGTTGAACTTAAATAAATTTAAAAAATAACTGTTTCATTTTTTCTTAATTTTCTATGCAAACCGAACCTTTACTCATATTATGTTTCTTATATTTAACTTAAAATGTCGTAGTAGGTTTAAACAACTCGTGTTATCCCCGAGGAAAACCCCCACTAAATAATTAATAAGGTCAATAAAGCAATAAACCTCGTACCGGAGTCTTTGTCAGTGAGAGTAAACACAAAGGACGTGCTGTCCCTAGCGACGTGACCAGGCGCTCGTCGCGGGCCCACGGAAACGCAGCCCTCAGGCTGGCAGAAGTAGACCATGTCCAGTGGTAGAGGGAAATCATCGTGGTTCGTTAGGGGATATCTACGCAGCAACTCCGGGGCCTGCAGATCAAATGCCAATCACCACAATTTGAATAAATGTCCATCTAATCATAAAGATTATCCAAATACTTATAGGTTCTCAACTTCGAAATGGGTAGTAACAAAAGGTCCGAAATGCAAATTAAAAAATGCGTTAATTAAAAATATGGACATTACTGCGTTATTTACTAAGCCACCGAAAACTTTTGTGCAAATAAAATAGTGAAAGTTCCGAAAAATTTTGCTGACGTAATACTACTATACTGATTTAATTTAGGTATATTTCACCGAAAACTACTGTTAGTACTATTATAAAAACAGTGACCCTATATGTTTCATAAAATTTGTGGTGCTTGTTAAAATATTGCATCATACAGAAATACTTACTCTAAATGGCAACATAGGAACTTCTAAGAAATATCAAAATTAATTGTAGTCAACTATTACGATGATGTAATTATTTTGAGGTACCATTAGGTATAAGTGTTAAATCTTAAAAAATATTCCTTAATTCATAAATTTCACACTAAAGCTCAATTTATATTGCGGCGGAACGGAATGGAAGCGAATTTTTGTAACGATATCTAGTTTGTACGTTGCGCAATTGACCATAAAGTTTATTTTTATGTATAATATCGTCACAAAAATTTACTTCCATTCGTTCCGCCGCAATATAAATTGAGCCTAAGTGCATGGGGGAGGTTCGAAATAAGTGGGGATGAGGGAATTCATTTCTGTCCAGAACGACTTCCGCGTGTATATAATTTTTTTGAAACTGATACCCTTGTAGCCAAAGCTCATTAAAAAAATTGTCTCGTTAAAAAAAGGCATTGTTCTGATATTATCGCGTTTAGTTTCAGCGATCCGATCGGTACTTGGTACTTGGTGTAACGGGCTGGTGTCCGCAACTCGACGACAAGGCGCCTATTTTGCGATCGGTAATAGCCATTTTCATTGATATTGAAACTATTTAAATGAAACTGGTTCGTACAGTATAGTAAAATTTGTTTATAGCAGAATAATGTACTTTCTGCAAGTTAGTATTTCTTTCGAAAGTTTAGTAAATTACTAGAGGTACATTTTTTCGTAGAATTGGAATTTGAACAAGCCCTTGTTTGATTGCTAAATGCGATTAATGCTGCCGGGTATTGTGTTTATTTTCCAGTAGGTCGCTTTAACGCAGTTTAGTTAGTATTAAATTTAGTCACAGTTCGCTGCAATTTCATTTGTTTTTCGGAACTTTTGTTATTTCCCTTTCGAAATTATAACCGTCTAGTCATTTGCAGGAAGGCGTACCTGAACAGGAGCGAGTCCTTTGCCAGATGTATAAGGGCGAGCTCCGACTATAGTTAAATAATCCACCAGTCGCGGACACAAGTGCTGCTTCTGAATGTCCATACTTCTGATATGCTCAAAGTTAAACTCGACTCTCTACGCGCGAACCGTCTTGAAACCATTATATTTTACTATAATATTGCTTGTCATAATTATCACTTTATTCCTGAAACAAGAAAAAAGACTTCATGTATCGTCGCCTTACTTTTTCAAACTCGTATCTCAAAGTACAAAGTTACTGAAATACAAAAAATGGATTGTATATACAAATGTTGCAGGTTGATTTCACATCACATTTTCTTCATATTCACACACTGGCTTTTACCTATTCTTAAAGTAATGCATCCATATTAACACTCTCGATAAGAAATTTTAAATAAATAGAAAGTTTTGCCATCTTCTGAATAATCACTTTTTACAAGATACGAGTTTGAGAAAGTAATGTATCGATATGTATATAATCATCGACTTCTCGTCGTGAGATGAGAAAAGTAAAGGGTGACCCCAATTGAAAAGGCTATCTTATTCCCTTTTCAACCAGACTCAGTGAATCGGGGTTGGTATGTACCTACATAGTATCAAATTGATTGATGAGAAAGATGGCTCAGAAATATAATTATTTAGGAATTATCTGTACTATGGGCCCTTGGCCTATTTCCCCACTCTTGACCTAGATTCGAAGGTGCTCGGGTAAGTGGCATGCAATAACAGCCTTTATTGACTATTAAAGTTGAAGCATAAAGTACACGTGTAGCGCGCACTATACGGCAATCCTGGTGTTAGCAGACGAGTTCGTTTATGGGTGCATAGAATATTTATGCTGAGCTGTATAAAAGCGGCATTATATTCTATTAATGATTTTGTTTTTCAACGCATTTGATTTGATTTTGGATTTTCAGAGAACATTCTAATTTCAAGAATAAATCTCTGTTTACTATGGTCGAAAAACAATAGAATCGATTTCAAATAGATACTTAACGCTTCGCCGATTTCAAAATAACCCATGGAAAACTTTGTATCGTACCTTTACAATTGACATTTTGGCGAATTGGAATGACTGATAATGACGTGATACTCATAAGAAATTGTAAAGTATTTTGTTACTCGTATACACAGGACGGCAGATCGTTACCAGCGTGCGTACAATAGTTATATTTTAATAGCTTTACTTATAACATTAAGCAAATGCACAGAAAATCTGCTAAGGATTAGTGTGGCTTGACGTCTATTTGTTCATATATTTTAGGTATACTGTATTTGCAGGAGCAATCACTATACTTTTAACTGATCGAAATTTAAATACATCTTTTTTGAGGATATGATCCAAATTATGCATCAACATTTATTTTAATTCAATAGTTGAATTATTCTAATTCTTCCAGGATTTACCAAATACTTTCTCAAGAAAGTGGAAAAATGGAACTATCCTGCATTGAACTAGCCCGGATCATACTAATTTATTTTAAACGTCACATTCAGTTCGCGTAACTCTGATGAAAACCAAATCCTAGAAAAAGATTAAATGCACAAAGTTGATGATGCAAAGAAGTCTAGTAATTAAAATCGAACTAGATGAAGCATTAGCAGCAACGTGCCTACATGATGATACGCCAGGGTTCGACGTTATCAATTACGTCATTGCGTGGGTGGCACAACCAACAAATGACACTGAATCACTATGTCCTTTTCTGTGTCATACAATATACCTGCCAAACTTAATCGAGAGCAGAAATACGCGTTCTATTGTTAGCCTAAATCTATAATGAAATATCTCAATATGTAGGGTAGGTACATAGCTAACAGGAAGGCAAACATTTGCGCGCGCACATTTAGTTGTGTCACAAACCTAGTTCAAGTTCCTATTGCCGTAATTAGGAGAAAAGCTAAGTACAGCAAATCGATATTACTGAAGTATACTTATTATATGTACATATATTTACTTACTTCTTGGCGCAAGCGTTACATCATCTGTACAATACGTATAATGCAGTAATAATGAGAAAGTTCAAACCAATTTGGAAAAGTTCCGAAGTCTAATAAGTCAATCAAGTAGTAACTAATTTGATACGACGGAAGTTTCCGGGAATTAACGAACAATTGAGTTTCCGTCAGTTGCACGACTTGATAATAAATTTAATTACATTTATTTAGCTGTAGGTATTAATAAGGTGTACAGGATGCTATAAGATCGAACTGGGCTATTGTATTCAGGCCCTCCGCCGCGTTAGGATGTAATTGGCGCCTCTAATACCTCCTGTAGCGCCGTAAATTGATAGAAATGTAATGGCGCTCTTGAGACGGGAACACTTAGCCGCTCAAGTAATGGCCTCATAATGTCCTGTCCCTAAAACTTTACTACGCAAACTTAATTCGGACCAGGTAGCGTAAACACAGTCAATCCATTTATTATTTTACAACTTTAGTAACTGAGCGTTGGCAATGTCCAGTTTATTTCATGAGTCCCATAAAAGAAAGCAATTTATTGCCGTAATCCTATACCTACTCTCTGTAAGCGGTTACTTTGTGACAAGATTACTGTCCGCTTTATATTCAAGGATAACTTATTGACCGTAGTGTGAACGTCGGATATGTCATAAAATTTTGTTTAAATTGCCTGTCCTTGTATTGTTACCTATACTCGTAAATGTATTTTCAATTTGGCAGCAGTGTTTCAGTAACTGTAAGTGAAAGCGTCGATATGCAAATTGTGTTCCATTTAAATGATAGCACCGGCATTACTGAACCCAATGTCACTACAACAAAAGATAAGGCTTGATAATTTAGCGCAAAAGTGTGTTATGGTTAAACATTTATAAAATATGTTGTCAGCCTCCTGTCCTGTGTGCTTTTATGTTTGATTGTTATTATAGGCGGTTTCAATGTTCTCAATAAAAACCATTTTTGCTAACCTTCCACTTAGCTCAATTATACTGATCTCATCATCCAAACCGTACAAATACACTAGAGCGTAATCGGCTAATGGAAATGTATAAATAACACCATATAATACTTTTGTTACTGGGCTATTAATATCATTTTCTAAAGTATTGTAACATGAAAATATGTAAAATCTTTTCCCAGCAAAAACTTTGCTTTTGTTGTTTTGTTTTGTTGAATTAACGTTACTAAAGCAATATAATGTCAACTCTGCTAGTGATATTAAACTCAATAAAGTTTGTCACAAACTAACAACCCGAGCTATGACTGCGCAAAAATATACTATACCTACTTACATATAACAACTATTATGGCGCCAGAATTGCTAGCACAGTCATACCAAAATTATTAAACAAATTACCAATAGATTTAAGACTTCAATTCCAGACTGTTAGTTTTAATAATAAAATTAAATCTTTTTATAAAAAGCATCAGCCTATGCAACGTTAGACCATGACGTCAGCGTGACGTAAGGTTTTTGTTTTGGACGAGCTTGTGTTGTTCTTGTATGTACCGTCAACTTTGTATAATATTTATCTGTTAACCTGTTCCTTGTATCTATAATTGGGATTGGTTGTTTAAGTTAAGTTTAATTTTCAATTGAATGTTTTGTTGTCAGACGTGACACATTTTAAACCCCTCAAGGGTTTTAGTGTCTTAACTACATGTTACTTAAGTTGTAAATTAAATGAAGAATAAATAAATAAAATAAAATAAAATAAATTGTAAGTACAACGAAAAGTGGTAATATGCGAACCATTAAAAAACGTACAAATTTTCGGGTTTCTCTTTGTTTAAAGACACAACAGACAAGGTAACATTATATTTCAAATCGACAACATTATTTCAACCAAAATTCTGCATATTGAAGACAAAGTACTTATAAATATGTAGATTTGCGAGATTACGTAAATACCACTGTGACAGCCACATCGAGATTAAGGGTCGTATTCCAGAACTCTACTCAATACTCAAGTCAGGACTTGAGTATTGCAGTGAGCACTGAAAATCATACTCAATTCCTTGCCATTAGGGTCGTATTTCCTAAGGGCGACTTTGTAAGTGTACAGTGCTGTAGAGCTCCTTGTAAAGAGTTCGTCCAGGGAAGTACTGCTACCTTATCTATTCCTGCCGCGAACCAGTAATGTGAGCATTACAAAGGTAAGGGTTGTGATGATGTGACCTCCTTACATCGTCATCCCACCTTTTTATTACCTTTTCTCTGGTTCCTGGCCACTGGCAAGGCAAAGGCATCAAAGAACGATTCAAAATTTAAAAACATTCTTTAACCCATTAACGCCCAAATACAAATTAGCGTTAAAAATAGTAAAATTTTTTTATGAACCTTTACAAAATAGCCTAGTTATGAGAAAATTATGAAGAAAAAAAAGATTTTATTTTATTTTGTATGAAAAAAAATGCCGTCCTCAAATGGGGACAATGGGCTCAAGCGGTGTCAAAAAATTTGTAACAATATTTGTCGGTGCACAAAGACTTGACGCATTTTTTATATTGCCAACGCACTTATTTGTGGCTCAACAGCTATTTTTGCACATCGTAACTGTTAAGCCAACTTCTGAGCGTAGTGATCAACACCAATGTTCTGTAGATTTAGCACCAAAGAAGCTGCTGGATGTAAACTTTGAGTATTTGTTTCTCCAATAGTGACGTGATGTAACCGTTTAACTGATGTAGCTGATCTAGCTTCGTATTATTGGTCAGGAGGTGTAAACGCCATGTATTAGCTAGTGCTAGGTGCAGCTTGTAGTGGAACAAAACACACCACCAGTTTTTGCCTCGAATGGCAGTGCGATACAAAAAGATTGGTCAGCTTGATTTATCCTGCTGGTACGTTTGAAATCACGCAGGATACCCACGTCAGCTTTCTGTTTATTCACAGTGCTTTATCTTTTTACTTTCACCAGAGAAAGGACATTATCATAATCAGAGCTCATCGTGCAAATACTATTGTCAAGCCATGGAAAAAACAGAATTTGGTTGATTGGGTAAAATCGATAGTCAAAATTGGCACGATTTTACTCTACATGTGTATTACAAATCTGGTCAAGTAGATATTTCTTAGTTTTTCCTTTGCAGACAGTTTCAGTTGTTCGATAACCAGTTTGCCGTAGATTATTAGATCTTGTTACATAAGAATAGTACTTCTACATTGGTGAGCGCCCTCAGTTCCAGGGGAAATGCCCCCTAAATCTATCTCCACATCATGGTCTCTCTCATCCATTACAGCTTCAATAGCTTTCTGAAGCCCATAGTAATAATTGTGGCTGCCAAATACCTGTTGTGTCATTATTTCGTTGAAAATTACTTATAGATGAAAAACTAATAAACTACCCCATAAGCGCCCAATGGCCCCAATTGGGGACACCGTTATATACCACCGTCTGAAGTTGTCAAAACACTATTTAACTCAATTATATAATTTTTATTTTATAGTATACGAATACATTTCAATAATATATGTAAAAAAAGAAATAAATTGTTGGTAATAACATACAGAAAAAACAACTAACTTTAGGGTTTCACGTGTGCGTAAGTTAACCCCACTAAAGGAACAGTCAAACCACTTTTATTTAATTCTAAACAATTTTTTTAAATAATAAAATTAAGATCCACTATTTTACTTTACATATACACTTTTGTAATGAGTATTAATAGTAATATAAAAAAATTACGGGTACTCAAAGTAGTGTCCTCGATTGGGCACGGCGGGCGCAAATGGGTTAATGCCTTTGTCTCGCCATTCTTATTTTGTTTCTTGCGTCCTCAATCGCACTAATTTTGATCCTTTTACTTGTTCTCAACCTAATCATGTGCCATTTAATACTAATCTGTAATACTGTACCTATAACTCAGTCCGCCCGGGGTAAGTCTGTCTCACGTTTAGTAAGTATTTAATAGGGAGTGTCTTGTGGCGTTGTACCTGTTTTCCTTATATACCTTTCTTGTTACAGCCTTTTCCTTTTGATTTAATAATGAATACATTTTTGTGTACCGAAGTATCCTATTTTATAGCCGTGATCCTAGTCATGGCTCATCAGCGGTTTACAATTTTATCAGGGTGCTAGTGAAATCACAGACACATGAGACTTGTCAACTTATGTCTCAGGATGACGGGCGCAGTGGCAGTGCCCATTAAATTTTCGGAATTTTAATCTCTGAGTGGCATTACGACTGCTATAGACAGGCGTGTCACATACCACCAGGCGCATTTATTCGTCACTTGGTAGCAAAAAAGTACAACGGCTATATTGTCTGTTTTTCAAAACTAACTGAAGTGGTTTGGTGCCGTCAACTCGCTACTGATTCGTTGGTTTCTTATTTTTTCCATCCTCTAAGGGTTTCTAGACATTTTATTTCGTTCATTAATTAATTTTAAAAACAACCAGGAAGAAATACTATGGTGAGAAGGAAAATATTTATTTTCTTTCATTTCTCATTCTAATCTTTTAAATATCATGCTTTTTAAAGAATTTAGAATTGAATTGTTTGTAATGAAACACTTTACAGGTGAAAGTGCAGAGTTAATGAATGCTTCTACACAGTAAAATGCTAAGACAGGTAGCTACAAGCGTTTTAATTATATCAGCGCCAATAATCACAAAACTAATTCATGAAGTTTGTTACAGTCATAGTAGACACACACACCACACACGTCATTGATGATCAACTTAGCTTCTGTTTATCAAGCTTAGAGGTGGGCGTTTAAACGAAAAGCAATTTAAAAAGTTTGCTTGTTTAATATAAGCACATAAGCACGCTTATAATTTTAAATTGTAAACGTTGCTCAGTTCAATACTTAACAATTTCATTTTTTACAACATGCCTAAATGTCAAGTCCCGCCGTCTATGTTTCCTAAACAAGTTAATTGGTCAATGTGAGTAATAATATTATAGATAAAAATAAAACTTGTGTTTTACAAATAAACTTACATAATTAAGGACCTTTACTGGCCTACTCCCGCTTTTCGCTGTCAATGCAATGTGGCAAACATTGCAAATGCATTGTGGCAAAAATTTATAAGCAGTTTTTTCCGTCTCTAATTAGACTCAGTTTCACCCACATCGTTAGCGTTCCTTTCCTTTCTAAAGAATATTATGTCAGTTCTTCAAAATACGACCTTAAATACTTTCTTTTTCATTACTATTCGTATGCCTATAATGATTGATAATAATAATAAATAATATGTCCCGCCTCCAAAGAAAACTACCTCACGTTCGTCCTTAGAGACCCACCAGGAAATTTCGCGTCAGAAGGGATCAACTTCATCCAAGATAATTGAATGATAATCTCGTGAAAGCTTCCGAATTTAACCCATCGTATTTGAGTAAGTACATCACACACTTCGTATGTATAAATTACGTAGATTTATGACCTTGGGTTTAGTAGCCATTTGGGAATTTCAGGGAAGCTTGTGCCAAGCAAATTTACAGTGGTAAAAAATTTCTTTAGGTGTAGGACGTAGTCATAACCACCCATGTAAAATAAATTACTATTTGTACTTTTTTTTATTTTCAACCACTGTAGCTTGAAACTTATATCACTAAATTAAATTAAAATAAGTACGAATTTAATGTGACCTTGTTACCAAATAATGACCCATTTTTATGTTTATTCTTATATATTTGTTACAAATAAATTATGACGGAAAAATGTACTAGGTACCAGACATTTCTGATGGCATTAAAACTACCTAAGATGTAGGTAATGATCGTTTACATATAAAATTGTAGTTTTAGCCTAGAAAGACCCAGCAAAATAAAACGCGAACAGCGCTAAACGCCCAATGTACATTAAAATGTATTAAGTAAAATTACATTCTTCAGGCCTAAACAAGTATGCCATCAGATTTGTATGAAAAACGTATTTTTCTAGACACCCTATGGTCATATAGAATATATAGCGCAAAATTTGAATGCGATATTGATATGTAGGTACCTACACTTCACGAGGGCTTAGGAGATTAAAACTATTCCACCGTATTTAGAAATGAACGTCATATGGAGTAAGATGGCACTAAGTTATTAAAAACTAATTTAAAATATATGCCGTAATCGTTATTTGAACAAATTTAAATTTAATTTAGTTCTTGAAAAAGCTTTCATTAGTGAGCTACAGGAAACTGTAATAGAATTAATTAGTCTTTATATAATCGTAATTATTTAATTGTACTAAGCTAAAAAAGATACAAAATACGTGTAGAGTCCAAACCAGGCTAAGTACCTAAAGGCTAAGTACCTAAATGAAAAGGCAGACTCGTTATTATCAATTTACGACTTTAATAATTAATGATCTAAATGGTTGTTCTAATACTAGATAGTTCAGAGTGACGTTAAAATCGCCCAGTTCATTGCCTAACTTTGCATTAACGCGTAATTTTTCTAAAAATACTTAACAAAAAAAAATTTTGAATGGGAAACTAAATACGGTATGTGTGTGTATGAGCCTTAAACAGAATTTCACTAAGTAAATTTGGTCACTGACATTCACTAATACACGTCAGTCACTTTTCATTCGATCACGAGGAAATAAGTGATTAGTAGTGTCTGACAAAATATAGCGAACGGATAAAATAGAGAGATGAGTTTTATGAAACGAATACTTACCTTAATGTAGAGTAGTGGTGGTTGTTGTTTCTTACTACATGATGACTATTGTCAACGTGGGCCTATCGCGATACCAATTGGGTATACTTCGTGGCGCGTGTTCGCGCGGATGGCGCGTAGTGGCAGCAGACGCTGATGGCGGCAGAGCCATGCGCGACGCCCACGCTCGATACGCTTCGCGCCGCCGCAACAGGGCCTAGCGCCTCTGTAAAGATTCACGTATACTATGTAATATGCAGTACGTCGTCTATTTACAGTCAGTAATTTGAACACATGTGTTCTTATACTTAAACGAAATATTATCGTAACTCAAAAATTATGGAATTGAGAAAACACGATTCGGATGATCAAAAACCGACCTCAAAAGTCATTCATTCCCTAGTTTGTCACACTTAGAGGTGGATATATTTCCTTCAAATTTAAATGGGACCACTACTGAGGTACCCTCTTTCCAACAAAAAGATAATTATCAAAATATGAACACAAACTATTGGAGTTATCGTGTAACATAGATACAAAAAAACATAGTCGAATTGAGAACCTTCTCCTTTTTTTGAAATCGTTTAAAAAATGACCGTATGGAATTCTCATTTATAAGAGGATAACTAATTATTATGTACAAATAAAACTAATCCCATTATTAGCAATTAGATTCAGTTTTTATTAAATTTACAAATCGTGTTTCCTTAATTCCGTCCATTTTGAACTACGAGTGTTTGGTTTTACGTGCGTTACAATAAATTATGTTTTACTATTGACTAAGTGCTTACTGATAAGTATAAAATTATTGCATCAAATTATATATTGTAGCTCTTGAATAATATTTCAATTATTTATAGTTATATTACGAATCTAATTCTAATTGTTTATTAATGTCTCAAATCATTTATTAAAGTTGTATATTCCTTTATGGGATATGTATTAGAAATTTAAATAATTGTTTAAGTTTATAGGAAAGTGTAATGTTGTATTCTGTGGAAGTAGGTAGTGTGATTTAGTAGCAATAGAGCTCCTTGTGTAATTTGTCCAGGGAATTACTGCCATTTTACCTATTTCTGCCGCCTAGTGGTGCTAATGAGATTACAGGCATATAAAGGACTTGTCAATTTATGTCTCAAAGAGCCCCTCAGTGCCTCTACCACGAGATTACTGACATTTGTCACAAGTTTCACAATTTTGTATGGCAAACTATACAGCGCCCCTTATGGTCACAAGAAGAAACAACATTTTGTATACAAATATTTTACGCGATCGCTCGCGATAACTGTCACCGTAATCTCATGATAGAGGAGCTGATCTTTATGATGTAACGCACTGAGTGGAACTGCAACAGTTATAAACAAGTGTATCGCTTACCACCAGTCGTCTCGTCACTAAGTATTATAAATTAAAAAATGTACCTTATCAAATAAATAAAAAAATACTTCGGTAATTCAAAGTGTTTCTTAAAGGGTAAGTTACTTTTATTAAAAAAATTGAAATCAGTTTATTTCAAACGTAACAAAAGAAAGGATTGCCTTTGTAGCAAACAAACGTATCGGATGGGTCTATGATTTCAGCTTTAATGTATACATTGACTATTGAATACATTGACGTATCTTGTCCCGTTGCACTGTTGACGACATTGAGCATAAGTATAATATCATTAGTTGACGATTCTCAAACAAAAGAAAATACACCTTTGTTTGAATATCGCCAACAGCATGAAGTGCTATACCTTATCATAAGTGAAGTTATCGTTATTTTTAGCTAAATTGAGTTATTAACGTTCATACATATATTTTGTATTCCAAATTGTTGGCACTAGTAGAAATTATTTCTCTACATTTCCGCCACATGATATTGTACAAGTTTAATTAATTGTATTACGTAATCGACCGGTAGTAGAGATTAGTAGACAAACAATACAAATACATATATTTTTCATTTTCCTTCTTAGGTTGCAGTAGCTATTTATTAATTTTTGCATAATAAGCTTAATGTCATAACTGTATACTATTCTGACATAGTTATAATGATATAAAAGATTAGTAAGCACCTACTGGACCAGCGAAGGTAAGGCCTGAAGGCCTTTGGTCACGGAGACTCATTGTGACAAAAAAAAACTACATACAATCATGCATGAAGTTGAAATAGGTACTGACTTTTGATTAACCAATGTTCTCGACTTCAGCTTTCAGTAAGTATAACAAATGGCTCTGGTATTAGAGTGCACTTTTGCATGCACATCTTCACTGAAATATTCGACTGAATACAATAATTTTTCACTGCAGCTATTGTATGGAATTGGTTTCAGCAGATGTCAAATATATTTTAATACTTAGGTTCAAGGTCATGGGCATGTCAAGCTTGACACTTAACACGTTCACAGTCCCCTTATAAAGGCCTAAGTCAACCCTATGTATGCGTGGACTTATGGTCGACACCAATTTACGACACCAGGTGGAATCATGGACTGTGAACGATCTCAATTCAACTCTACACCATTTGCGATAAGAACGCCCAAAACCTTGTACCGTTGAAAAAATATACATGCTTGATTCCTCGAATGAATTGTGGCGCACCTGAACTATACCAAATTCTATCACGGGGAATCTAATTGTCAAAAATAAACTTGTACCTCGTAATTTATGGAATTACGACGTGCAATGCCTATGCTCCACAATACCTTCGGAGAACTAGGTACTTACATATTCTGCAATCAATATGAAATGTTTGTTTTTGTTTCTAATTTCTTTCTTTGTTCATTTTTCGTAATAAAAAAGTTTTTGAAAAGCAGATACATCAAATAATTTGTCTGATATATAGAAGTTCGTTTGATCATTTATAAACTATGAATATTTTCGTATTTCATATTTTATATAAGATTAATGTTTTTTGTCTTTGATTTTGGTCATACATTGTATTTAAGTATATCCAATCACCAATGAGTAACATAATTTTTTAAGTTTTTAATCGCTCCTGTAAAGTTGCAGTTTTTCCTTTACACTGTATGCGGTGGGGCTGTCGATATGAAGCGAGTAAATTTCGCCATGCAATCCATTTTTAATTTATGCCATTTTAATGTTGCTATGACAATTCCGACGCCAGTTTATGTGTATATCACCAAAGATAGTACATGTACTATAGTTTCCTGACAAAACGCTTTTTTATATTAATGTGCCAGACAACCACACCAAAAGCCTCGTCTCAATCTAGGGAATTTTCTATACTATGAGTATCAGAGCAACGGAACTCACAGTGAGGCATTTCTGGAAACACCCAGACCAGAACTAACTTAAAGTTCATTTCCCAATTTGATCCTCCCAGGTATCGAACTCGGGACCTCCTTCCAACACCCACAGTATAGACCACTAAGCCACCGAGGATTTCTGTTTGATGCTGATGATGAAAAAGATAGGGTAATGAGGACAATTAAGAGTATTTTATGACTAAATAAATGTCTGCTTAATTCCCCCTTCAAATTAGACGGAGAATGAAGAGGAAGAGAAAGACGAACAATGTACGATGTATTTATTTTACATGTATGTATACGTAAGACCCTTTTCCGGATTCTCTATATACACACACCGGCACATTTAACGGAATAAAAAAGTGAGATATATTCAATCGTAACGTTTACATTGAAATAAATTAGAATTAGACATAAAGTAGAAATTAAATTAACACCGACTTAGCCTTACTGAACCTTTATTGGAAAAAATCGAAATTAACAGCATGCATTATTTTTTTTGATTTTGTGACAAAGCATAAAAAGCTGAAAATTTAAAAATTTTAACAAATAAACGAAAAAAGTACAGTGGAGTATTTTTTTATTTTCTAAATTAGTCCTAAATAAAAAGTAAAACAACCGACCTGAGTTTTCTAAAAACACTTATTATTTTGGGGATTTTATTTGAGTCTCCCAAAATGTGCCGGTATGTGTATTTTACACTTGTAAAAATTATAATAAAATACAAAAACACTTTTATTTAATTTTTTTATCATAAAAGTTTTATTCAAACAATAAATTGTAAATTTTATTTACGTAAATACACGACACATTTATGTAATAAATACTAGTTATGAGTATATATATATTTTTATTTATTTCCCTGTATCTTCTTTGAGGGACACGGTTCTGTTGAATAGGATCTGTGAACAGACAATAGTATCACTAATAAAAATATTGAATTGTACTTATGCATTACGTGCATTCAAGTATATGTATATAACAGTCGATAGAGTAAGAATAGTAATCGTTTGTTTCAGGCAAAACTATTTTTCAAATATTTGTTCAATAATGCATGGACAAGAAACAGTGGTGTGTTAACACTATATAATAAAACAAGTAGTGCAACTCTCGCCTGTTTGGCACATATACGTACTTCGCTCAGAGCATAGGGTTGTTACAATATTATTTAAGTTGTACCTACAGGTTGTAAACATAATTTAATTCAATTTAGGTGTTCATTACAATATTCTCATGCTATATTGAAATAATTTTTGTTTGTTAAATGCACTACTTACGTATAAATATTGATATGCCAGGATCGCGGATTGATATCTCAATTATAGGAGAGCGATCATGAAACGGATATGAAATGCTAACCAATTCTGAATTTCACCCATACTTGCTCAAATAACTAACCAATTCTGAATTTGAGCCATTCTTGAATAGAATAGAATACGTTAAGTAAAATTAGGTACATTGTATTCAACCTGCAAGCAGATGTGCAAATATTAATGGGATTCAATGTTTCTTCAGTCTCTATAGTTTCTAATTAATGTAATGAATTTGTAAATTTTAAGTATTCTTTATTACTATAGAAGCAATGTGTCAAAAGCCATTTTGTCAATTTTAATTTAAAAGTATGTCGTTGTAACAATTTAATTTTGTTTGGTAATTTATTGTAAATAATTATACACATGTTGAAGCAGTTATTCTAATAAATTACTTTATGGCAACGAGGTTGGTATAATAGATTCATAATTTTTACTCTAGTTTGCCTTTGAATGACTTCACCGCGTGTTTTAAAATATTGAGGATGAGAGTTGACATATACGCAGATATCTCTAATGTACATGCATGACAAAGGTAATATGTTCAAATAACTAACTATAAACACGTCTACTATATGATGTCTTTTTTAATCACCGAGGGAAATCGCTTCAATACTATATTTAAGGGTTTAAAAGAAAAGCACTTAAAAAAGTTTGCTATGCTTACGTACGCTTTTCATTTTAAGCGTTCAAGCGTTGGTCACTGGTCAGTTCTATACTCAACAATTTAATTTTTTTTATCGTGCCTAAATTTCAATTAGCGCCATCTGTTTCCTAAATAAATTAATCTAAACGACTTTTTAAGCTTCAAACTAAAAAGCGTTTATGTGAAAAGCGCTTTTACAAGCACGCTTTTTAAACATACGTTTTAACGTTAAAAAATAAGCAGTTTTTTCCATATCAACAATTTTTTAACGCTTTAAAATGCCAATGAACAAAATGTTAATATAACAATGTTGTGTTATAAATAAAAATAAAACTCGTTTTTTACAAATAAACTTACTTTCTTAAAACGTTTAGTGGTCTACTCTTGCTTTTCGCTATCAACACAACGTTGCAAGCTTTTTTTAACATAAAAGTCTATGTTTCTAAACGATTTTGTTAGCTACAAACTAAAAAACCTTTAAGTGAAAAAGCGTATAAAAAAAGCACGATTTTTAAAAAAGCATAACGTTTAAACGTTTAAAAAATAAGCAGTTTTTCCCATCTCTAATTATAATGAATGACGCGTGTGACGTCACCGCGAGATTATGCGAATTTGTGCGACTGTATTCGGCGCGCAACGGGAGTGCACACGTACAAGCCCCGCTGCTATATTTGTATAGAAATACACTACTTGTTTTATGTACTAAGGTCTACAGAGTGAAATATTATAGAGGAACTTTTTAATGCATTTATCGGTGGTGATAGGGTAGTGTAGGCCGAACCAGCAACACACTACTACTATTGTATGCAGACGTATAATAAGAATTATTATTATTATTCTGTGTTTTCTATTTTAGACTCGTGGCCTGATAGATGAACTTTGAATTAAATAGAATATTCGGTGTCTCCTGACATTAGCAATGTCAGCTGTCCGGAACAGAAGCTGCCAGGTCCAAGAACCAGTGAACGATACAATTATTTATATTATAAATGGCAACACTGACCTGGAAAATCATAATATTATGTCACCGGGCTTTTTCTTCGCCTTTATAATTTCTTTTACGACATTTATGATTTTATTTACTCACTTTGCTATTAGTAGAATCAGAATCAACAGAGAAGAAGCCGACCCTCTCGAACTGGAACTTGTCGTATACTTTAGCCCCAGCGATGGAAACATCCGCAAACGCCTCCAAGATCTGCAGCGTGTCCTTGCGACAGTCCGACAAGAATCCGCCTGGAACTTCATTGGGGTCTTCGGGGTTTTTGTGTATAAATCTGTTACGTTTCGAAACAAAATTTGGTGTAACAAAAAATTATAATGACTATTGTATTTATTCGTGCATCTTGTGTCAACAAATTTATGGCCAACTAATTCTAGTGACGTGGGTTATTTTAGGACGTAATCCGCCATACTACCTAGAGCGAATGTGAGCTAAAATGTGTCTGAAAAGTTTTTTGAATCTTCGAAGACGTGCATGTTGCCAATTACATCTTTTTTCACCATTCAATTATAGTAAAAACTAATACTAATCGTAATTTACTCACAAAGGCTGGTATAATCTGACTTCGACTGTCACTGGTTCGGAAACCCAGTGAATAAAGGCTTTCGGTTTCTCTGCAGAATCTGTAGGCTCTACCGTACATTCCAAATCAGTAACTTTTCCTGTATTGTCCTTAAGTACTTTGGATATCTACGAAAAAGTAAAAAGATTGGTTGAACACATGGCACAAAATGATTCAGAACAATAATTAAAAGCTGACTGTAAAGTTGGACATCACAGTATTTAATTTGATTTGAATAAAGTTATTTATGAAGTGTTTAAATAGGGTCAACGGCCGACTTCGGCAGACGCAGAGTTTGTTGTCATTGTCTTACCGAAGGAGGCACAGTCGACTCGCTGTCTACACCATGTCAATTGCCTCCTTCGCCGAAGTCACCAAGTCGGAACTCACATCACGTATACAAGTTTACGCACAGGAATACAACAAATCGTTCGAAACATTAAAAAAACTGATCGGGTAGATTTTCGACTCCAGAACGCGCTTAGTGGTGAGATGCGGCCGCAAATATTGACGGTCAACCGTCGCTTTTATGGTAATTAGTGACGGGACGTACAAGTCGTGCACCTGTTGGAAAGCGACACGTCAGTCCATAACAGTTGCAATGTCACTCAGAGCTTTAAATTACAAAGATTGGGCACTCCCAATGCTCCCGTCACCCTTACACATAAGTTGACAAGTTCCATGTGACTGTAATTTCACCAGTACTCTTACCCTTCACAACCGGAACGCTTGGCGGCAGAAATAGGTAAGGTGACAGTACTTCCCTGGACGAACTTTTTCACAAAGAGCTCTACTGCTTCTACTCATAGATATATATGACCACTATATCCGAATACGTGACCACTACTGATAATACTATATTTACTTTATTAGCACGCAACGATTAAAATAAAATCACTACGGCTGACGCTATTTCACGAAAGACTGTGTTCTTTCTGTTCGATCTTTAATAAGCATTATATGAAAACCAGTATATCTCACCTTAATGACATATCCAGCATGTCTTAAACCAACGGACTGTGATTGTGTCAGACGTCTATACCCTTTCTCGGGCTCTTCTTTAAAATCACTCGCCTCAATATAGATAACTTTACTAAGCACCACTTTGTGAGAACCTTTGTCGGGTTCGTTGGGGAAGTCCGGTACTGTAACTTCGACTCTATCCATGGTTAGATTCGTTAGCGTGATTTTTAGTGGCTCTAGAACCACCATCACCCTGATAAAAACAGAGACTGTTAATTTCAAGATTTGTGAGCGTCGGCTTGGTATGCTGAAGACGCTCTGGTTCAAATTCAGCCGGATCGAAAGATCTCTGTGTTCTATGTTTATATTAATAATTATAACAAACTAGAGTAGTAATTTTACAAAAAAATAATTGAATATCATGGTAGTAAAACATCGCGATAGTCAATCAACTTCATATTACAATTATTAAAGCGTCATCTCCAGTCAGCCGCTGGTAGCTGTAAAGGTACCTGGCTGAGTGAAGAAATCTTTAATGGATTTCTCACAGATGGCGCTACGGCAAAGAAAGTTAAACAACCAAAAACTCCTTCTAATTTGACTAACTTCTGCTGTCCCAATTTTTTTCTTCCAGTACAATGAGTCATCCTTATAAGAAACTGAGTTCATGAGCATTTAAAAAAAATAGTCAAATTTATTCATTTTGTATGAAAAAATATTTTATGAAGTTTGACCAACTTCTGCTATCCCGATTTTTTTTCGTCCGATACGATGAAATGATGATCCCTTCATGAAACTGAATCGATCAGCACTAAAAAAATTTTGATCAATTTTATTCATTTTTATGGATAACTCACGCTAAGCCAAAAAATTGACTGTGTCAAAATTGTTTTCACAAAAAAGACTTAATGGTTCCTGTCACGCAAGAGGTCCCGGGTTCGATTCCCGGGCCGGGAGAAATATTTGTATGGCCTACATTTATTTCTCTCGTGAATTGGGTGTAATTTGTGGATGTCTATGTGTCCATGGCACCCGCAATACAGGGTTTCCCCAGTGCGGGGCTATGAGTACGTGCGCGTTATTATTATTATTATAAGACAGTTTTCTTGTATCTTCTATGGTTTCGGATTTCCTCAGTGTTCCATTTAAAAATAAACATCTGTATAATTACGTACATACGTTAAAAAATAAAGCACCATAAAGTACTACGGTTAATAAAGTATATTATTTACCTTTATCTACGGCAAATTCTTATAACACTTAGTGTTTGGCACGTTATGGCCGAATGTGGTAATTTAGCTGCCTACCTGGGAGCTGTGACATTGAGCACGTCCCTGACGGCGGCATCCAGCATGGTCGGGTCGACGGCACCAAGAGCGCCGGTGACGCCCAGACCCGCGCAAAACTTGTTGATAGCTGCTGCCGGCACCCCCCGGCGACGTAAAGCCGTCAATGTATACAGTCGGGGGTCGTCCCAATCTTTGACATGCAAATTCGTTAAAAAAAATTTAAATACATATTTAAATCATCTCAGTACAGCGTACTAAAAATACGACCTCAAAAGTTCGAGGAATTACATCTATTTGCCAAGTTTTATTGAAATCGGTTGTACCGGATTCATCCCCGAGTTTGCCACCCTTAGAGGTGGAATATATTCTTCAACGTTAAATGGGGCTACTACCGAGGTATCCTCTACGAAACAAAAAATAATCATCAAAATTTGTTCTCAAATGCCCGAGTTATCGCGTAACATACATACAAAAAAAGGCCGAATTGAGAACCTCCTTCTTTTTTTGAAGTCGGTTTAAAAATAATAGTAAAAACATCGTGATATTCAATCAAATCAAATAAATATTGCAATTAAATTAATATAGCGATATTTCTGTCTGTCGTCTGGTAGTTGTAAGTACCTGGCTGGCTGACTGAGTGAAGAAACTTTGATTAGTTCTCACAGGTAGCGCTATCGCTACGGAAAAAAGCGTTTAAATTTAATACAAATCCGCAACAACCACACAAAGAAATTCGTAAGATCTGCTGTCTCGATCCGTAACTCAGTTGGCAAGAGCGATAGCCACGTTGAGGCAACAGACACTTCGAGTCCAGTGACATCAAAGGAATTTTTCTTTGTGTCTGTTCGATCTTTGTATCAATAATAATAACAAAGTAGTGGAGTATTATCATTTATCACAAAAAAATTGCTAAATATCATGGTAATAAAAATATCATGATATTCAATAAAAATAAATATCTTAAATAATACATATATCGTCTAAATATTACTTTTTGTTCCTACAGTGACAAATTGGTATTGGATGAGTGGGCTCGTTCTCGCAGTTGGGTGTTACTAGCACCAATGGAATTTTTGTGGTGTGGGTTTCTCTGGCCACCCTACCTTCCCCGGGAATCTTAAATTGTATTGTGATCATTTTGTTGAATTAATTAAAAATTATTAAATAATATAATATGATGATATGATATGTTATGACATATGACATGACATGATATGATATGATATGATATGATATAATGCAATGCAATGCAATGCAATGCAATACAATACAATACAATACAATACAATACAATATAATATAATACAATAATATATTTAAAAATTATTAAATTAATTTGTAAAAATTACTTACGCTACTTACATTAATTAACATTAACCACTCTCGACCGTATTTACCATACTTGATACATCTAAAATTTTAGAGTTATACATATATAGGTACATGAATTTAGCAACTGGCATTGAATAAAAATAAACTAAACTTGAGACAAATTTTAGTAGCGCCTGAAGTAATCGCTTTCTGAGTCACATATGACCAATCTTCTTTGTTTATGAACAGTACTCACCATTAACTATTCCCTCATCAATAAGCTTAGCAATCTTTCTCTTGGAGACCACAGTATAATTCACATTCAATCTGCCATACTCCCACTGCACTGGGCAGTAGATTCCAAGTGCATTGCAAAGCCAATAATATGAAGATCTATAAAAAAGTGTTTAATTATAGTGTATTAGCTTTAATGGGCAAACATGCAGCACACAGGTGTTCAAGTTGAGAATTTGCTGTTAAAACTGCTACCATGCTATTTTATTTAGTTGTAGCAGGAATTGTATCACTGTATAAAATACATCAAGTATATAACCAGAAATAGAGACAAAATATCGTTCGAAAACTATTCTGCCAAATCAATACGGTGATAACTGCGCTCCGATTCGCCAGCCCGAATTCGAAACAATTGACGAGTGTCGTCAATTGTTTCACTTCAAATCGACCAGTTTAACTCGAGCTTTGCTATAAAAGACGAAAATTGAAAAATTACATATTTTATTACCGATGAAATGTGTTTCCGTTTGTTTTGTAATTAGATGTTTTGCGTTTTTCCAACACCACCAAATGGAATAGCCCCCCATTGTTAGATCTTTATTACAATAAATACAGAACATTTTTGGAATATACGGAAACGTACACACAGGTCAGTTGTTGGCGCTGTACTACTTAGTTTCTAATTCGTGATTTCAGCGCAAATGAGAGTTGATATTAAGGATATGTTCACATGACAAGCGTTCAACGCGCGTTAGGTTTTTAAATAGTATACACATGGCGGGCGCTTTTCACTGTTACAGTGCAAGTTCGGCATTAGTCGAAGATGGACTTGGAAACAGCTATGTGTTTGTGGATTTTATATCGAAGGCAACAGGAGACGGAAATAGGTCCATTCTATTTTACTATCCAGGCTCAGTGAAAGTCACTTAATAACTTTGTATCCTAATCTCAAACTATATGACTATGGACATGTGTTTTGCAATTTCAATTGCAAAACACGTCTCACCGCATCGAAAACGCTGTATATGATCTCAAAGCGGTTAACAAGTGCCCGGCGTTAGCGCTGGGTTGAGCGCGCGTTGGCCGCTCGGTGAACACCTACAGCGATTTACGTACAAAATTCGGTAAGTTGTGAGCGCGCGTTAGCGAAACGCCCGTTGAACGCTCATCATGTAAACATACTCTTAAAAGTGATATAAGGCCCATTGCCTTATGAGTTGCCAGGGATAGGTGGCCCTTATTTCGTATTTATATACATATGACAAATATACTGATGACAAATTCTGATCACTAAATTTTTCCTATTCAGGTTGAAGTAACATGACAAACATTGAATAACAGTGTCAAGTCATTGTATGCTCTGCCAGATCTAAGCCGTACAAAAGGTACAGTTTGAAGTTTTAATTAAGTACCATGACTATTTTGATACCTGCTGTTGTAATAATAATCACTTCTATTAATTCCTATAGATAAATTCCTCTGAGTAATCATGTAAATTTCCAATCTCTACAAACAAAAACTACTAACCTTCTTGACTGGAACTCCTTAGTACAAAGAGAATGTGTGATGTGCTCAATACTATCACAAAGGCAGTGAGTGTAATCGTATGTAGGGTAAATGCACCACTTGTCGCCAGTACGGTGGTGAGGCTTGAACTTAATCCTATATGCTACAGGGTCCTGTTTACCTTCTTCTAGGGTTATTTTCATTCGGAGTGTGGCTTCCCCTTCATCAATTTTTCCATTTCTCATGTCCTTTAAAATACTTATAAATAAATATAACAGAACATCGTATGTTATTAATTCTTGCATTGAAATTTCCAGTGATTGGCATGTTATTTCTTATTTGTGGCTTTAAAGTATGTACAAACAAAGGTTTATGTTCATTGTATAATCGGTACATAATTATGTTAATAAATGTTACATATTTCCTCATTTATTAATGGCTAACAACATTACCTCAAACAACTGTAAGCTTTCCTCAATGGGCCTGTTTCTCCAAGGAGACGGAGGGGGATTAAATCCTTTAATTTCCTCTGATTTTTGATGGCACACATAGGCAAGATCCTTCTTGATCAGCTGAACTGCCCATTCATAAAGTTGATCAAAATAGTCAGAAGAGTGAGTGATTTTGTACGGCTTGTACCCTGTAAATTACCCCCAATATAGCAATTTACTATCATCATCAACCCATTTATATGTCCCAGTGCTGATCAAGTGACTCATCTCAGGCTTAGGCCATAGGCCATAGCCTAGCCATAATAGCCATCAGGGTTTAGGCCATAGTCCGCCATGCTGGGCCAGGGGAATTGGGGTCTTCACACATTTCAGAGAATTGTGAACCTTCTTCACTTTCAGTTTTAATCACAATGTTTTCCTTCACCGAAAAGGTCATGGTAAATTGTAAATTAAATTTTGCACATAAATTCCGAGAAACTCAAGGGTGTGAGCCCAAATTTGGACCCACATCCTCAGCTTGAGAGTCGGTAGGTCAAACCATTAGGCTACTAAGGCTTGTTTTATATAGTAATGAAAGTGGTATAATATTGACCAATTAAATTTTATATTTTAAAATTGTTGAATATTCAGCTAACAAAAGACATATCAAAATCCTTTCACCACGGCAATAAATGATGAGCTGATGCAAACAAACTTTACATGCAATGTCACATAATATTGTTATCTTAGAGTGAATACCTCATATGTGATTTCTATGTAATTTTTAGGACAAAGATATAAATTTGTTGTAAAATATAGTAAACACAGTATTAATGTTTGCAATTAGCATTTCATTAGTTAAATCATATATATCTCTTTCAAATGCTATATTATTGTAGTAATATATTTAAACAAAAGGTATGTAAGAGGGCTGCTGGTGCTGGTGGCGTTATGTCCTGTTGGATGGAATGTAGTAGTAGCCTCCGCAGCCTCCATACATCTTACTTACTAAGTTTAAAGTTCAAAGTTCAAAAGGGTAGTGGTAATAAATCGTTTTATAAGGCTTTACTATGGTTTTTAACAATACTTATGATCTTGAAAATGTATATTGTACAAGAGAATTTTAGTAAAATGGTAAGCAGAACAAAAAAATAACAAGATGTGTTCTCTGCCGTGATCGGGCAGTGAGTGACGATGGAACAATACAAAATCAGAATGCGAGGCAAAAGAATGGAACAATTCAACAAGTGTGAGAATAAATTAAGAAATTTAAATGAAAAGGTGGAATGATGATCAAGAAGGTCACACCGTCACAGGTATATGCATTTTGCTGCAACAAAAAATGAGTAAAAATGTGTATAAATTCTTAACCAATGTTTCCACTCTAAAGTGATGATTTGTGGATGGAACAATTTTAGAATTTTTTCAAGACACACTTTAAAAAAACAATCTTAGCAATACTTACCAAGCCATTCAACCATATCCCTAATTCCAACAAAGAATTTTTCCTCCTCTTTCTCAGGATTGGTGTCATCATACCTCAAAAAACAAACACCATCATGGGCAGCCGCATATCCAAAGTTAATATTAATGGCTTTAGCATGTCCTATGTGTAAAATACCATTTGGCTCAGGAGGAAACCTAGTTCTTACTTTTCCTCCTGTCATTTTTAAGTGTTCCTCTAACAATCTCTTAGTGTCAGGAGTAACAACATATCCATCGGCCTTGTAATTTTCTCCAGGAGCATGAAATGGCAATTTTTTCATTAATTCAGAAATAGACGATGCACCATCAACATCACCTGACGATTCACACTTATCAACTGCTGTTGTCACTGGAAAGAACAGATTATAATTCTAGTACAATTATTTTCTTATTTACCTATAAATACTTCTATATAGCTGTAATATATTAGGGGCATTATGAAAAAAATATTATTAAAATGGTATTTACAAGAGTTACATGTCAATGCTTCATCCACATGTGTGTGAAAAGAGACTTTTATTTTACATTTTTTTGTCTCATATAGGAATGAAATACCTTTACTATCTTCCTTCTTCTGTTTCTTTCCAGCATCTCCACTTTTGCCTTTTTTATCTGTTTTAGGAGGAGGAGCAAGGTCTGCTTCAGATTTTGGTCCTAATAGATCAAATATCTGCAAATTACAAAAAACTTTATTTTTGACAAAAACACAGTTCAATGTTTGTTTCTTGCCATAATTTTATAAGCAAATATTTAGTTTATTTAATCACAAAACAGTTGAGTAAACAATTACAAGGTTAATAAATGATAATGTTTATGCACTAATATCAAATATTTAGTCAAAGTACTTTTAAATAATCTACATGTAGATACCATGCATAAGCAATTTTAATATTAAAGACATTACCTGTATATCAACCTCATTCTTTATAGCCTTTCCATCAGCCCATGGTAGGTCAGCTCTAACTGCCTGCATGACGATGCCAGCATTGAATCTGTACCTTTTTTCCAGCAGCTCTTCCTTAAATTTAGCCATATGTTTTTCGACCGCCTGTTCGACCTGTTCAGGCGTAACTACGACACCTACACCACAAGCTTTCTCAAACCTGCTAATATCAACTTTGGTTTCATTTACATTATTAAGGAGGTATTCCAGGGCTGCGTCTACACGCAGCGTCGAGTCAAGCTTGCCATTTTTTATATAATCGCAAATAAAACCTAATTTATCGGCGATTTGAGGCTTGATTTTAGTCGCCAGATGGTAAATCAACATCCCCGCCCCTGCTGGTAAACTTGCGATATCCACCTGCAATTATTCATTATAAACGCATTACTCACCATTTGTACACACTTAACGAAGTTTTAAAAATGTATTGAACCTGAAATACTGCCGAAAACTTATTCTAACCTCGTTTATTGCAATCAGTAAATACTTCGTGACGTTGGCATTTTTCAGCGTTTCTTTCGCTTTTTGTTCACTTAAACCTAAGTGTTTTAATCTTTCTATTGTTTCTTCCGGCGACATTATAATTTATTTAAATGCTGTTACGAAATAAATTTAATGTTTTATATACAATCCGGCAAACACATAAGAAAAATTGCAAATTGAAATTCAAGCTGTCAGGTGTCAGAGTGTCAGTTTTTTTTTTCTGGCCATGGAAACAAAGACCTTCAGCCGAAAACATAAAAATAAGTTTTTCTGTAAATATGGCCGCCACAAAGAGGATAGGCAATTTGAGGCGGCGTGCTTGGATTGACTCGGAATTCCTTAGAACGGGCCGATACGGGTATTTTAGTTCGAGGTTCGTATAATTTCGCGTTTTAATCTTCGATTAAGACACAATAGCACTATCCTATTCCACTTTAAACTAGATTTCACAAAATAATTGAAAGTCGAAATAAAAACGACACTTTTCCCTCCAAAAATTCCAGAGCGAATCTCAGAGTGTCAGACAGATGCAGTGTTGCCAACTAGACTTATGCAAATGTCGCTACCGCTAGACGATTACTGTTGGGTAATTTTCCAAAAAAATTTAAATAGTGGAAATTTTTCCGTAAAAATTTGAAAAATTGGAAGGCTCATATTATGTTCTACGTTTAGAAATATCTTTTGAAGTTTTATTTAACGTGAATTGTAAAATAAACTCGTAATAGCTAAAAGTCACCTTTAGTCGAGCCAAGATAGCATTCTCTTTTTGACAATAAAGAATGGCGATAGAATGTAACTTAATAATTATTGTCCAAATAGGATACGAATTATTATATAATTTGTCTCCACTGTGAACACCAACGACGTGTTTATTGCGGTTAAATATACATATAGTATCTCTCAACAATAACACATAATTAAATTTAATATCTGCATTAAAGTTGTGATAGTTTGTATTTATGATACGTCATGTAAACGGTTGTTCTATGTTTTTTTCTTCTTGAACCTAATGATGCTTGCGGGACAGCAATAAGATAATACTGTTAAGTGATTAAAAATCATGTAGTATTGTTGTAGAAATATCCCCAGAAATTAAGCAAAAGCCATTATCGAAAATGTATATAATAAAAAACATTAATAAATGTATAATTTTGAATCAATCATTGCAAACACCGTTCAAAAGATTACTTTCTTAGAAAACATGTACCTATGGGTAAAGTAAAAATTTGATTTGGCACTAGTTGCACTCACTACATGCAGCATAATGCACATAAGTACGAGTGCGATAGCCTTGTAACCGTCTTGTTGTTTCTGTTCCTTGTAATCTCAGGCGGGTGTGAATACTACTAAATTCCTATACTCGTATATTAGTAACTAGTATCCTACTAGTATTAATGATACTAATTAAAGTGGATCGTGTCGCGGCTCTAAAACTGTCTGCCAAAAAAAGACTGCTTACTATCTTGGCACGACTATCGAGGAAAACGAGATTTAAAATGATTTCACGACCGCAAAAAATCCTGCAACAACCACACCATCACCACTTGTGGCATCATCTGTCATTTTCATTCAGTAACTTCAACTTTTGACAACTGTCAACGTCAAATACGCAAATTAAAGGAAAATATTGGAAAATATCAGGAAATTTTTTTTTTTTTAAATATTATTTTTTCAAAATGTAAATTTTCCATGACCCAACACTACTAAGCAGAAGGTTGTTGTCGCTAGTTATCGCTGAAACGTATTTGTTGCCACTCCGTATGAAAAGCCGACACATTATAAGGCTTATTTTATTGGTAAGAACTTTATGTCAAAGCACAGACAAAAGACCAATGCCCTTGACATAAGAAACCTATTGAGTAGCATGTTCAGTTAGCTTAAGATAGAACCATATTGGAGAAACCTAATTAATTAGGCGCCTAATTAGTTTGTCGCTAAATAGAAACAAAATTTATAGTAAAAAAGTCTATAGTATATTCATCTCTATTTTCCCATCACTAAGGTACAAATTTGTGTTATGCAAATATGGAAACGGGCGTCGACGTTTAGATGCAGTCGAGCAGTTTCGCGCGTCAACGCGTCACTTTAGCGGAGTGAGGCATAAGACGACGATCACACTGCGATCCGGGCGCACAAGTGTCGTCACGCGTACGACGCGTATCGCCAAACGTTGTAGTTGAAAAACAGGACACGACGCGATGCTTCGACTCTGCGCCAGTGTGAGTTGAGCCTTAGGTTCATAACTTTAAAAAAAATTTTATTAAGGCTTTGGCAAAGCCATCAGCCTCATCATGAAGTTCAATTATGTTTCTGTAAGTATGGCCGCCACAAAGACGATAGGCAATTTGAGGCGGCGTGCTTGGATTGACTCGGGATTCCTTAAAACGGGCCGATACGGGTATTCTAGTTCGAGATTCGTATAATTTCGCTTTTTAATCTTCGATTAAGGCACAATAGCACTATCCTATTCCACTTTAAACTAGATTTCACAAAATAAATGAAAGTCAAAATAAAAACGAAACTTTTCCCTCCAAATGAGCGAATCCCCTTAGGTTCACATTATATTCTACGTTTAGAAATATCTTTTGAAATTTTATTTATCGTGAAATAAAATAAACTTATATCGCCAAAAGGCACTTAAAAAAAAAAAATTTAAAATTATATCGCAACAGCGACAAAACATTTTTAATTGCTCTATCTTTTTCGTTCAGTAACTAACTTGTCAATGTCAGGTATTTGTATCCCAAAATTTCAATTCTCTTCCATGGCATGTTCTGTGGAATTGGTCTGAATTAACGAGGATATGATGTGCGAGACGAGACATGAAATATTTATTGTAATATTCAATCATATATCGCCTACGTAGTGTTTATTAACTTCGCACTAACAAGATTTAAATTTTTAGTTTGGGCACAGTAGAGATTGCAGACGAATTCTCTTTTGTTGCAAACATGAGCTCTAATTGATCGATTATAATGGTCATTTATAAACCTTCAATACATAGACCGGCTGTAAAAAAAAATAGTAAGTGTAATGAAAAATAGTAAGAATATGAAAATTACAGTTTATCAAAATATTTTCCTCCAACCCTCACACACTTTAGTATTCGGATGGACCAACTTTCAAAACATTTAAAAACTTATCTTGCGGAAGGTCGAAAAATAACCTTCGACGGCCTCGTCTGCGGTGTTAAATTTTCGCCCACTAAGCATTTTTTTACTGTGGAAAATAAAAAGAAATCGCATGAAGCTAAATTTGGGCTGTACCTACGGAGGACGGGGTAACATTTGTATCCCCGAAGTTGTCAAATAGTCGATGGTTTTAACAGCTGTGTGAGCGGGCGCGTTATCTTGGTGAAAACGAATGTCACGGACTCCGCTCCTTGGGTTCTCGCTATTCAACTTCCCGCAAGCTTGAGGCTGACAAACTTTGCAATACTACTCACTAGTAATGTTCTACGGTCTTCTTGCAAAATCACTGCTACTGGGCCCTGATTTTAATTCAAATCGGAATTGATCCGATCGGGTAGCCCATACGCAATATTATATGCCTCGACTCGGAAAAGACGCAGTTTCCGATCGGGAGAGGCAATCAAAATCATGCTGCTGGTCCAATGCGTCGAAAAAGAACCGCTATCATTTTTCTTATTAACGTTCCGACCGCGAACAACTTTTATAGGCAACTCGTCTTCTTCAAACACCCATTGCGTGGATTGCTGCTTCGTGAGAGGGTCGTAGCTGTAGATCCAAAATTCGCCGATTGCAAGGATGCAGGATACGTTGTGAAGTTTCTCCTTCGAACTTTTCTAGCATAAATTTTCACCAATCAATAGGATGGGATTTTTACTTTCGGTGAGAGAATGAGGTATTAATCGCGAAGCAATCTTCATAACTTAACTTTAAACTGTTCAAACGGGATGGTGGAAACTGCCTGTGATTCAATCAACCGTGACGACGTTTTCATGAGTTACTGCATTTAGTGATCGGCCGGGTCTGGGATCATCGTTTAGGTTCTCTCGACCACGTTTAAATTCTCGAAACCAATAAGATACCCCCCATAATAATTGTAGTAAATCTTTTGACTTACTTGAAATACCATTACTTGCTTTTTAACTTAAATATTATGCTTTTTTATGTACATACCTACCTATATCATTATCATAGGTCCCAAGTTTAAAAGTAAAAACAACCATGTGTGATTTCTTTAAGGAACATAAAAACAATATATATAAGTAAAAATTGAGTTTTTTCAGGAAATGTGTTTTCACACCATATCGGTGTGTATATTATCATATATACCTACACTAATCAGTATATATATTATCCTCAAATTTACTATACATATATTTTTTCTAAAGTAATTGATTCAACACTTTCAGTGTTAAAGCCGAATTAACAGTGGCGTATACATTACTTAATTTATAGAACCCTTCACACGGTGATTAACCTGCAAAAAAACGCACACAGCTGTATACATTTATCTCATTCGACTTGTCAAGCAAATAATCGAATGATCTTTAACGTATTCGGTGTGCAGTGGCGCATAGTATTAATGCACATCTTTCACACGGCACGAAGTCATACGTTTTTTATCGTATAGTCACCGAACAACGGGCGTCTATTGAAGTAATCTTTTGGAAGCATACACGCACGCATAATTTTATTAATACAAAGTGACCGGCGAATCTTCTGTGGACAACAATTTATTTATTGATACCTTTAGTGGAACAAAGACGCCGTTTTGTAGGACAAAACTTTGGAATTGTATAAACCCAATACCTTCTGTTTTTCCGGCGGCAAAGCCGTTGGCGTCTCCTATGCCAATATAAAAGTGCAATAAAGCGTGAGTCCATCACAGATGTGTTTTCAGGGCGATTGCTGTGTGAATACTGCGACTATCCGTCTTTTAACCGCATGAAAATATATCGTGTGAACACCCCGCTGTCTATTCGTTTATAATAATAACGTTAGGTTACACGTGCGTGCAGGACAATGCCGTGTAAACCAAGGCTTATACGGAATCAACCAAAGCCATTAGGGTTGTATCGACTGTTAAGGAAAAAACGTAAAGATGCGCATGAATCACCCGCCTTCAGGAAAAGCCTCCCGACGCGGGCTCGAGACGTAGTTTGCGTACGTTAAGTCGGTTCCGTAGTGCGCCCCTGTTAATGATATCCAAGTCCTTATTAGATTGATGTCTTTGGCACGTTATGCAACTGCAATATAATACAGCGGCTAACGAGCTTGCCCATCTGAGTTTCCTATTAAGTATTTTCTATTTAATAATTAAAATTAATTTTGTATTTACAATTGACCATCTCCCTGCAACCAAAGGTACAATCTCACCCGTGACCGAATTGTTCAGTTGTCCAAGCGTTTATTGGTAGGTCAATGACGCGACCCTACGGCTACGTAGCGGTTCGCCACGTCGCGTCTCTCGTCACTAAAATGGATATTGCTGCATATCAACCGGTATAATATAGTTATTTGTCATGCAAGGCTGCAAAGTTGTTGTTTGACGCGATTGCTTGTACTGAAACCTGAGCAAGTGAAGGCTAAGATTGAACCACGAGCGAAACTAGTGGTTTAAAAATAGAATCCTGAGCGTAGTCAGGGTTTCAAGACACGAGACGCAAAACAACTTTGCTGCCGAAGGAAACGCATAACTTTTCACCTCACTATAGCGAGGAAAATGGTAGATGAAAGAAAAACAGTTGAATTATAACAAATCGTTTTCAATAAACAAAATTAGTTATCGTTGTCAATTTAATGTCAACAATAATAAGAATAAAATATACCAACAGATTTATATTACTTAAATAATGTACGACAAATCGTTTTTTTTATTAATCGAAAGAAAAAGTTAGTCCATTGTCAAGTTCGAATCTCAAAAAACTTTTCCATGCTAACTAATGGAAAAAACCCTTTTGCGCGCAGATTTCTAATGAGAAATAGAACGATTCTATTTTGCTTTTTTTAATAATATTTTTGGAGGATTATATTACATAGGGCGCACTATAAATTTCCGGAACTGGCCACTTACATAAACAACGTTTAAAAAGTAATTACAACATTTGAAAATGGAACTCTTTAGCTATAGAATACAGTTTGTTTCATCCGACTGTAACTTGTTTTTACATTGTGGCGTCATTTTAAAAACTGGTTGTCTATATCACCATGGATTTAACTTGTGAAAATTTTCGTAGTATGATTTTCTACGACTTTAAGTGTAATTTAATAGCTCAGCGGAGCTTCGCTCGGCTTCAAACTGCTTTTGGCGATGAAGCACCATGCAATACGACTATTTATAGCCGGTTTGCAGAATTCAAACGAGCTCGTGTGAATCTCAGTGACAATTTTCGTGATGGTCCACGTCCCGTCCACTGCTGTGAACAACAAAAACATCGATGAGTCAAATACAATCAATACTACACAAACATTTGGGTTTGAAAAAGCTGTGCTCTCGGCGGATCTCACACAATTTGACTGAGGCTCAAAAAACGGATCGTGTCACTTGGTGCAATGCCACGCTTACCAGATTCAACGATGGGGCGTTAAATTTGGTGTGGGACATAGTAACAGGTGACGAAACATGAATTTATGGTTTCATCATTATGGTTTCATGGATGTATGGTCTTTCGAGATGAGCCGAAACTACTCGATGGCCGAAACCAACCAAAGTGGCGCGCGTGCAAAGTGCCTCTAAGCGGATGATTGCTTCTTTTTTTAATAGAACTGGACAGGTGGCTACTATTGCTTTGGACAATCATTGTACCGTGAATAATGATTGGTACTCAACCATTTGTTTGCCGGAAATTATTGACAAACTCCGTAAAAATAACCGTAAACGCCGTATCATCTTGCACCACGATAATGCCAGTTCTCACAC
Source organism: Hyposmocoma kahamanoa (assembly GCF_003589595.1). NCBI lineage: Eukaryota > Metazoa > Arthropoda > Insecta > Lepidoptera > Cosmopterigidae > Hyposmocoma > Hyposmocoma kahamanoa. The sequence continues at coordinate 7,438,285 of NW_020654422.1, forward strand.
GGCCAGACAGACAAATGAATTTTTGAAGGTGAACAACGTTGACCATATGAGCCATCCCGCGTACAGTCCCGACCTGGCACCTTGTGACTTTTATTTATTTCCAAAAATTAAGAACCTGTTACGCCACAGGAGTGGCATGAACGTTTTCAAAATTGGTTCATTCATATGAAAAAGTGCATTAACGCTAACGGAGAATAGTTTGAGAAACAACAAATTCATTTCTGACAAAATAAGCAGCTACTGCTGGCAAAATAAGTTTGGGAACCCCTGTCTTAGAGGATGGAAAAAACAAAGGAAAAGGAATGGAAAAAAATAAAGGAAAGGAGCTGCCCTATCTACAGAATAAACGTCCCTACCTAAACCAAAAATGTCCACCACAAATGGCGGATTTCTTTAGTGTTGTACCATAATCATCGATAAGTCAATATCGACTTGCAAATGTATGGCTTGAATGATGAAACTGTTTTTTTTTTTGTTATGTTTATAATTTGTATAGTTTACTGTAATCAAAGTATGATTAATATGTTTGATTACAGTAGATCAATATTAATATACATATATCCGGGATGATAGATATGAGATTTTGAATTTATTATTTTGCATTTATAAATGCTCACATATTACGAAAAATATTATAAATCAGGAAATCTCTATGCATTTCCAATCTCAAGACTGATATTAGGTTTTTTTAAAAGGTTTCCAAATAGTTTAAGCTGTTTTGTATTTATGTCATGGTATAGAATTAATATCAGTGACTTTGATTTAGGTGAATCTAACACTTCCATTTAATTTTTGAAATAAATAAAATTACTTTAATAATTGTAATAACATTATCGAAAATCAGATATAATATTAATAATAGGTAAGTTTATTTGCCTAAAACATGGTATAACAGAAGATGTAACTGAAAATGCAAGAGACAGAGTCAGTACAAACATGTTATATTACATAACCAATATCAAACTACCAGAACAATAAAAATGTCGCAACAAATGGTCACAAGTTACAAATTAAATTTGCCAAGAATTATTAAAATCAAGATAAAATTTTACATCTTATGTCCTTTCGTAAAAAAAAATATTATTTAAACACTTACATAACTTCGTTATAAACAATCATGAGTCTAATAATTTAATCTTGAGTGGTATTTTATTATTCATATTAACACACATTTTTAAATTACTTTGCCTGTAATTTTTAAGTTACGATTGAATGTGACGATGTTTGACTACCATGATATTCAATTATTGTTGTGAAATTTCTCCACTAGTTTCTTAAAGATCGAACAGTTACAAAAAATTGCTGCGATCCGGCTGGATTCGTACCAACGTCTGCCAGTCAACCGTGACAGACACTATGCCAACTAAGCCACAGAACGAACCAGCGGGTCTTACGAATTTTTCTAAGCGCGTGTTGCAGATCTTTGTTTTTAGTTTTTCACACTTTTTGCCGTAGCGCCATCTGTCAGAAATCTATTTCTTCACTCATAAAGTGAGGAAAATTCGTAAGGTCCACTAGTTCGTTCCGTGGCTTAGTTGGCATAGGTTTATTCTGGCACGGTTTGCTGCAAGACATAGAGCAATTGATTACAGCTAGTGCTGATGTTTACACGCTCGACAAGTTGGAAAAAGAGCATTTTAAACGGCCATTGTATATATGTTTTGTGTAGCTGCCCACACGTTAGTCGCTGTCAGTTATCATTTACATTGAAACTATATGGATGACGAACAAGTTATTGCAGCTGCTGCTGTTTATTATTGAGCGCCTATAATTATTGCGTCAGTGCGTCTAATACATGTTACATAATGTTAGAGTTGTCAGCGGTAAAAATCGGAAACGAGTGCATGGTTTTAAGGAACTGAGAATACCTAGCAATGTCTCTTGTTTACTCAAAATTAAATATAAAATTATTTACCAATAAATACGACGATGGAATTGCATTATCATGTAATCTTGTTACATTCAAAGTTCTATTAAAATTTGACTCTTCAAAATGGAGCGAACAAACGAAAATGATATTTGATCCAATGTTTATATTCGGCAATCTTATAATTTCCAACCATTCTTTCTTTCATTTTTCATTTGTAGGTAAACTTTAAAAATAAAAATAATAATAATGAAAATATAAAAACCTCGTAATGAATTGTTTTAATAACAGAATATCGATAATATGTCTGCTTACAAGAACAACACTATCCCAAAATAATCGTTATCAACAATTTTCAGTATATACTAACAAACAGGCAATTTAAAGTAACCAAAGCAAAATTCGGCAAGACTTATCAATAAACTATAGGTAAGTGTAACAAATTGTTTTACGAAATTTATTTTGAACATTTAAACTGTATTCCGTTCACCGTACGACCTACACTAAGGTTAAATCTTAAGTGAAATAGTAATAGTAAAATTAAGTTTAACAACTAAAAAAAAGCCTCTATTCCCACCTGTTCTGTTGAGTAGTTCTGTCGGCAGAACTATTGGGATTTTTTTTACCATTAGTTCTGTGATTTATAAGACTATGCTTTACACCCTGCTTCAATCTCAGATATTCCCACCTGTTCTGTTGAGTAGTTCTATCGGCGGAACTATTAGGATTTATTTTACCATTAGTTCTGTTCACAAAATAATTCCCACCGGTTCCGTTGAATAGTTCTGTCGGCAGAACTATTGTGATTTTTTAAATACCATTAGTTCTGTTCACGAACAAACTACTTCTCTATGCAGTTTGCTATCAATTATCAAGTACTGGCCACTTGAGGTAAGTATCTATTATTTATTTGTATCCTGATGACAACGTCATGAAATTCATGTTTGAAGGGTTTTAAGAGGGCAATAATATTAATCTTATATTTGGCAAAATCGTCGCGCAAAATGACGGAGCCATAGACACAAAAGTTGAAGTTGAAGTTGAAGTTAATCTTATATATTGAAAAGGGTTGTTGTTTGTTCAATGAGTGAGTTTAACATAATAAAACGCGGCCGCGGCCGCGGGTTGCTCGAAAATGGCTACGAATATTACCGGCTCTCTAAATATCGAAATTTACAAACGTTATGGAGATGTGCCATGTACAAGAAAACCAAATGCAGTGGAACGGTTACCACTTCCGAAATAATTACTGTTTAAATAAGTTGTGGTATGGACCTAAGTTTACACACAAGGATTTGTTTTATATTTACTGTATTTTTATTTTTTATTCTAGGATGAAAAGGAAATAGTTAAACATGTTGACCATGACAATGCCTGCATTCCTGACACAAACAAAGAAGGCATGTCCGTTATAATCCACAAAAGTGTTGATGAAATGATGATAGGCAGCGAAACCGTACCGGCAGTGTACAAGAAAACAGTAGCTGCTTTAAAAACACGGGAATAGATCTCATTAAAGAGGTACCCAGCTTCAACCAAATTAAGTCGTCGATTTACAGAAGGAGAAATAAATTAAACGAAGTTCAGAAAATGAGCTACCTAAATGACATTGTAAATGCAGTAGAAATACCTATGCCGTTTTCTAAGTTTATGTTGGCAGATTACAACGACGAGGACGAGGGCGTCCGTATTATAATTTTTGCCACTAAGGAAGCAAGGACTCTTTTACGAGAAAAAAGTATTTTTTTGCAGACGGCACATTTAAAATTTGCCCGGTTCCTTTCACAGAGGTTTACACTATTCATGCAGATCTTGAAAGCTCTGAAGATACTATCAATGTATATGCACTTCTTAGTCACAAAACCAAGACAGCCTATACCACACTTTTCAGTCTAATAAAAACTCAGATTCCAGATTGGAAACCTCCCACTTTCATTACTGATTTCGAGGAAGCCGCCATTCAAGCCATTGGTGATGTTTTCCCAAATGCCGATCATCAGGGATGTTACTATCATTTCTCAAATAAACTGTGGAGAAAATCAAAGCAATTGGGCATTAAAGACAAACGCAAGAAGAGAATCGTAAGTTTGTGCAGCGTTCTTCCACTATTGCCAGAAGAACGTGTTATGGAAGGATGGGAATATGTAAAATCCCAAGTGCTCGATTTTAGTGACAGGTCCGACTTGGATAAGTTTATGAAATATATGAATTTCTGGATGAAACCTAGGCGCATCAAGTCATGGACTGCGTTTGGTCGGCGCCATCGCACAACTAATGTTGTTGAGGGCTGGCATCGTGCCATTAACGGCACGTTCAAAACCAGGCCAGCGACTGTTTTTCAATTCCTGAAAAACATAGAAGAAGATGCATCTTTTTTTTCTGTTAAAGCCATCCAAATGGCAAATGTTAAGAAAACAGCCAAACGAAGGACAAATCAGCAGGTCCAAAACGACGAGATGATCAGAGTGTACCAAATGCAATTACTTAACGGTGACATAGAGATACCGTTGTTTTTAGAGAAACTACCTTAATATATTTTTTAATCCTTTACGATATCTTTGTTATTTATAAGACAAACTGCATATTTGTGACAGAACTACGTAACAACAATTGGGAATATCTGAGTTTGAACCAGGGTGTAAAGCATAGTCTTATAAATCACAGAACTAATGGTAAAAAAAATCCCAATAGTTCTGCCGACAGAACAGGTGGGAATAGAGGTTCCCATTTGTTCTGTGAACAGAACTAATGGTAAAAAAAATCCCAATAGTTCTGCCGACAGAAATACTCAACAGAACAGGTGGGAATAGAGGAAAAAAAGAACTTGCGTATACAAAATACCCTCTCTCGTCGAAATCACCAAAATTGTGTACTGTAACTGGGGCGTAGCTTAGATTGCGTAGCGAGAGGTACTTCTAAGAATATAAACCGGACAGACATACATACATACATCTTAAGAACTTTGGTTTATTTCACCATTTTACATATTTTCACTTTCAGGTTACAATTCAATAATGTCAAGATGCTCCATTCTTTTCTCTCACTTCATTTTCAAAGCATTCTATTTACAAATCTATTCACTCAGCCAGTGATTCTACTAATAGAGTAGAGCCTAGACTACAGTACACACATTGAAATCCCACATGTGAATTGGGATTCGTATTAAAAAACTTGACAGATTTCAAAATGACGATAGCTACGAAAGTACCTACAGAGCAATCTAGATATGAAAGTGTGAATCAGTATTACCTACTTTTAATTACATTAACAAATGGCGCTTAAATGAAGAGGTCAATTATTGACATTCAAATCGACAGTATTTTTTGCGTGTGTGTGCGTTACCCCATTACTCCGACATTTGTGAACCGATTTCAATGATTCTTTTTTGTTGAAAAGAAACCTCAGTGTTGGTCCCATTTAAATTTGAAGAATATATTCATTGACTTACAATTATAAAGTCCATGAATATATTCAACTGTAAGGGTTGTAAACTACTGTATGAATGCGGTCTCGCGCACTTTCCGGTAACTGATTTCAATAAAACTTGTAATTCCACGAACTTTTGAGGTCGGTTTTTATAACATTTTTAAGCTGATGGCTCTATAGCCAATGTTCAATAAATAAATAATAATGTTGCTGTGACAATTGCGTCTTTGCGAGTCTATTATTATTAGTATTAAATAAAAAGAATCCCATACTATTTACCCCTAGTTTGAGCTTACGAATCACGCACACCCTACTTTTTTGGACAAAAGCCGTACTAATCTAAACATCAATCGATACAATGTAAACATCGCCCCTCCTTCTACGTCCACACTGCTCATCGTTTTCTATGAGCACATGATAAGGGCTTCTATAATTTTCCTTCGTGCTAATTCGTGCTTCGTAATAAAGTTAAGTGGGTCAATTAACTTTATTCGACTGTCTGTGAAGCGTTTTCTTTTAAGAAACACTATTAGATTAATTAATTTAAAAAATCCACTCTTGGCGTAATATGCAATGGTTGGAAAAAGGTGTTCCACGTATATAAATACATGTATAGATATAGCCACAAGGAGAGACATAGTTATCAAAAAAAATCAAATATTAAATTCCAGATATCCGGAAAAGGTTTTATTGCATCGTATGACAAAGCTACTGACATAGGAAGTCGAAGTTGGATTTTAAAGTAATTGTAATGGTGCCATGTGAAAAATGCAGTAGATAACTGACATTACCAAAACAGAGAATAAAAAAGTAACGAGAATGGTCACTCTCCGCCCCTCCCTACTTTTAGATATCGCATATTGACGGCCACATTGACGGAACAGCTATATTTGCTAGTAGAACTTAAGAAAAAAATCAATTTAAACTTTTATTTACAAGGACAATTTTAGGATATTTTAGTTTGCATTAGAATCGTTGCACTCGCGCTCTAAAATGTTTTATATGAATTCAAAAATACAATATAACAGATGTTCATAAATTCAAACCACTAGCAGAAATGTGGTATTTTAAAAGGAAAATGTTCATTATAGATTATTTTAATACTTTTTATAAAAAAACTACTGAATGTTTAAAGAAGACGAAAAACTGCCATTTTTGACTGCTTTACCTATGTATGCCTATTAATCTTCATAACTAGAATAAAGAGAGAAGTTTCTTTCATCGGAAGTCCGGAATTGGAAAAAAGTAATTAATTAATATCTGGTGGTTTTACCAACTGTATGCCGTTCCTTGTAGCTATAAACTATCCATGTGTCTATTATGTGGAGCACCTTTTTTCGACCATTGTTAATAAGTCCACATCTGCGAAATAACAACTGTTCTGAAAAAAGGTTTAAAGATTCCACGAACAATATTTTGGACAATAATTCTAGTCGATAACTTTTATGCTTAAATAGCGACAGAAAAGTTGGTTCATGTAGTTCGTATGTTTCGACTTTCACACGTTTTATTATATCAAAGGTACATTGAAGTATACGGAATTACCAAAATGTTTTTTACGACATAAATAATACATCAAGTTCGAAAATGTTATAAAGCAGCAAAGCTGAAAGAGAGTAGAGTTTAAAGTCGCTGGTGAAATTACAGGCAGATGGGACTTGTCAACTTATGTCTCAGGGTGACGGGCGCAGTGGCAGTAGCACGCAGATCGTTGCGATTTAAAGCTTCGAGGACACTGCAACTGTTATTGACAGGCGTATAGCTTACCATCAGGTGCACGACTTGTTCGTCCCGTCTCTTGATATTATAAAAATAGAGTTTTTATGAATACTTCCTAAAATAATTCACAAATGTCGCTGCATAACTTAAGATATAAAACTAGAATAATAATAATAATATGACTGTCGTAATGTAAATTCTGATTAGGATTATCAAATAATATTTAGTGTATACAGTCACGACTGTATTGTTGCGTTGTCCCAAGAACCTACACTTAACATACTTTACTGTCCGAATAATTGAACTAGGACCATAAACATAATTATTCCCTACCCATCGAAAAGAGACCATTGAAATTGACAGCGAATTATGCAAATCCCGTTTTTAGACGCTGAACGCTTTATCTCCGGCTCACTGATCTGAGTACGGGATTGTGCGACGGTGCGTCTTGCCACATTATTTATTTATGACGTCAATGCACATTTTATAATAATTTACTTAGACAAGTAAGTAGGCGGTAGCAGAAGCAAGGTAATGGAGTTGAAAAGGTCAATGGATCCTTGAAAATGTAGTACTTATACATCCTTATAATAAATCAAAAGTCAAAAGGTAAATCACAATCAAAAGTCAAAAGTGTTTTTATCACATGAAAGTTATAAAAATGTTATAAACTACATGAAACAAATTATGTATATTATAATTATTAATACAAAGATCGAAAACTTAGAAAAACATCCTTCGATTTGGCTGGATTCTCAGTGCTTAGTTCGCATAGCGTCTGGCACGGTTTGCTAAAAGACGTCGGTTCAAATCCGGCCGGATTGACGAGATTTTTTCTAAGTGTTCGATCTTTGTATTAATACTTATAATAAACTAGTGGGGAAATTTTACAAATAATCTGAATATCAATTCAATACAAATTTAAATTATGTTTAATTGTATATGTTTAATGGAATTGCATAATTTGATTCCGCCTTCCCCTTTCTCTCATCGGGGGACTAGACGTGGGCTCCCCAGCCCACGCCCCTCCCCAGCCCGTGGGTTCCACCTCTATGTTGTGGATATTCCTAAGATTCGCACGAAGCGTTTCGCTTCCACATTTATATGGCGAGCGGCTAGAGAGTGGAATTCCTGTCTATGGACTTATTCCCCGAACGCTATAATGCTCAGGCCACACAGGGGCGCCCGGAACGCTTCCGTGGCCGCCTCTATGTGGCTCATAGAACTATGGTGTGGCCAGAGTATAACTTGGACCTTTTCAGTGCGCCAGTGAATAGGTATTATTAAGGTGTGCATCGTCGACCTCATCGTCGCTTTCCATCAGGTGAGCTGGAGGTCAAATGCGCACTTATTTTTTTTTGTATAAAAAAATTATAACTTGCCTATTTAAACGCAAAAAAAATTAAACTAATTTTATGGGTAAAACGGCATAAATCTCTCTTTTGAAAAATTGCCATTTTGGGGACGTGGTCTTATTGCACCAGAGGTGCGATATCTCGTTCTAAGGTGTTTCATATCTTGGTCTATTATTTTTAGAAAACATCCTTGGAGTAGCTTGTGTAATATAATTATGTTCTTATCTGTAAGTGCACCTCTCTAGGTACATAGGTTTGGCTCTAGCCGTGGCAGCCGTCTATAAAAACTAAAATTGGTATTAAATCACTAAACACGTAAATCAATACTTGATAAGAAACATTTACAAGTAACTTACCTACTAGAAATTTCCCGACCTTTAAAATAAGAAAATATATTCAAGTTAAGTACTTACATAGCATAATATTGTTTTATGTGATTTGGGTAATGGTAAATTTAAATAATTGTGGACTTATCGAGTTCTTAGGTTTTCGCGATTGTTACACATAGGAAATGAAACTATTTTTCCAGATTTAAATCGCGTATATTTGGTTTTTCAAACAAACCGACGTTTCGGGCCCTTTACAGGTCCCATGGTCACGGTTGACTGTGTGACACAAATATACGCGATTTAAATCCGGAAAAATAGTTTCATTTCCTAATTGTGAACTTTTTTTGTACTTACCTAATCAGTAATAACTTTATCTGAGGGAAAGAATACGAAAAATCATTTAATTTTGATCATTTGTTCACTAGTGACTGTCACCTAAAGATATTGCAGCAATTGTAAATATAAGAAAGTAAGTAAGCAATTAATTTATTTGCACATAAAAGCAAATACAGTTCAATTTCAGATAACAGCCATGGAAGTGAGTATATATTTATATTACACATTATGGAATACGTATGTTTAAGACATGTACTATACATGTACATGTGTCGTCAATGTTAACGAAAATCACATAACTCACCGTAGTTGTTTGGAGGTATAGATTCACCATTTGCCCTTAGCAGCAAAAAGCAGTTGGTGTACTTCAAAAATCGGAAAAACTCAGAAAAACTCCAATCTCTAAGTTCTCCTTGAGTAACCTTGCACCTAAACATTACTAAAATACCTTCTCTACCTGCCTACTTACTTAAAAGGAATTGTCACTTGAAGTTTTAAGACTCCTCGTACATTTTAACAAAACAAAACCCTTAAATGAATTCGCGGAAAAATCGCGGAGTGTGATACCTCAAAGTTATTAAAATCAATAAAGAAATCCAGCATTCATGTTACGCATGCATTTATCAATCCAATCAACTATGATGAAAACCAGCGAAGGTTACACTGAGGTAACTGATATTACTTACGCAGATATAGTATAAATAGAGCAAGTACACACAGCGGAGTAATCACAACACAAGGAAGTAACAAGATCCCTTGCGGAAATTGTACGATATAAATCAGGATAGCAGTCGTCGTCGACAGAGGCATGCATAACAATGAGCTAGCTCTGATTCCTAATAAACTTAAAATTCTCTTTTTCTTGAAAAGAAACAACTTTACAGAATTTTCTTTAAGCTTCAAAAGTTCTGAATCACCTAATAACAAAGCAGCAAATTGTATAGGATGTAACGATGTAGGTAACTGTTTGACTGTGTATTTGCTAATGGTCGCACTGGTGATAAAAATTATATTATAAATAAATACAAATTCGCATAATATTTTGTTAAACGTGTTTATGAACGTATGTCTTCAGTTTTACAAAAAAACCTGCAACAGGATATAAAAGTGAGACAAATATTTAACTCTTTATTAAATCTTAAGAAAGAGAAATATTTCCTCTTGTTTTTGCAACGTATAATATGTGTGTATATACATATTTTGTTTTACAATTACATTATTTAAATAATACAAACAATCTGTTAATTTTAATTGCCACGAAAACCAAAGCAATTACGAAATCGAACTTCTACTCGGACTGGAGTCCTCAGCCTATCTATGGTGTGTGTAATACTGCCATGTTTGATAAATAAAACAACGAATTGAATTGTATACAGTAAGCCTCTTTAAATTCTACCAGAGACCTCGCGTTGTTGTTACGCTAGTGCACTAGATTTCATAAATAGCTTTTTATCGTTATCAATGACCTGAGTGTACCGTGAGAGGATAACATATGGTTTCAAGATACACGTGCTTGGGCGATACGTTACCTATCTATTGCAGTTAGTATATTATAGCGATTAAGTGTACTGTCCCAAAACGTAAGTACATATAAAGCGGATTACGTCGGCCAATTGTAGACATTAATTGCCTTTCAGCTTGATGCGAAGCTTTTTACTGTGTCTTATTTGAATAAGTATTCCGGTCACCTTGGTCTGTCACAGCGTGTTAAAAGAAGTCTTTAGATTAGTTTTATAATTAATTAGTAAGTAGTTTAAATAACAAAATGATGACGTTACAATGACGATAGCATTGTAACGTCATAATATTAGAACATCTATTTTTGTATAGACAAAAAATAACATTACAACATAATAGATACTAAACTCTATCTATCTTCATAAAGGGTAAGAAGGTACAGAGACTGATATGTAATATTTACAATAGAAAAGGAAAGAATCTACTATAAAAAAGTTGGGAAAAATGCGTGACAACAATTGCGCGCATCGAACTACTACAAATTATATTCCTCTTCATCTAAACTCGTTCAACAGTCCACATCCAAAGTGAACAAATACAGTGATTCATTAAGACTTAGCGTAAACAACTTTTCGTTCATTTTCAGTCTCAAGATTCCAGTGCTTTCCTTTTATGAGGTGACACGCATTATTATTCCCATGAGCACACTCCCACGCAATTCTCCAGTGTATTGTAACTAATGGCATAAAATCCTTTTTGTCTTGCAGGTCAAGATATTGCGTATTTAACTTTACTGATTTTCTCGCTAAACGTATACGTAACGCCTATTCGTAAACAAACAAGATCTTTTTTTCAATTCCATATTGTCAAAACACATAAACTGTCAAATTTCAGGACTGAAAAATATCTTTTCAATTAAATTAGGTCTTCACGACAGGTGCCCCAAGTATTGATATCGTCCACCCGTTTTACAGTCATGCTAACACGTCAAGTATGATTTGCCAGACCCTATGCGACCAGTGACCCAGCGGGTTCATTATTTTTTTGTATAATTTTATAGAAAGGAAAAGCACTAAGACTCCAAGGACCTAGGATTTCAGCTCTAACCAGTACAAATAAGTATGTGGAGTTGAGGTCTTATACTTTTGGTTTTTTAATATTTCTGCCAGCTCACCTGCGGAGCTAGCTTTCTTGTTGGTGTTTTGGAGGTGGGACAGGGCTTGACTCGAATGGTCCCATTCAAGAAATTGCTGATACTGACTGAAGGAAAAACGTGAGCCACTGGCCGAGTTCCCAATACACCGCATCCAGTATGGTCTAGCGAAATGTTGTGAATAAATGACATGGTCATTCAACATACTTTGGACACCGTTTTATCACAGATCCTTAAATTTTGTGATCCGAACATGAAATTTTAGTTAGAGCAAGTCGAGATACAGACTTTTTGGTCTCGTCCTCGTAGTTTGTTGGCACAACCTTTCGTCTACCAAAGAGAACAGGCTGTATAATGTTTACCCAGGACATCAGCGTAGTAGGGTACAACTGATTTAATCAATAACAAAAATATAGAGCAGCAATTAGAGCTGTTTAGAAAATAAATCTATGGAAATAGACACCCCGAGCTACACAATAGGTATTGATATAGATCCTAATTATAGATAGAGTAGAAAGGGCGGTGTGTGAATTCAAAATTCAAACGCAAGGTCAGTTGGTATTTGATTAGCGACAGGGGCAGTTTGAATAATCAACAGAACATTACGATGACAAAGACTCAAATTCTAATGAGTTACAAGCCCAAGGCGCTGCAGTTGAGTGTAGGTAAAAAGTTCAGTAAAACTGTTTTCCAAATTCATGTATATTTTTTGTATGTAATTAGCCACGTATTTTCGGTAAGTAGGTAACAGCACTGTAATTAAGAATGTAGAAGAGGTACTTATTTAAGTTCTATGGTGTAAGTATTTACGTAGTAGTGACAAAAGGTTTATATACTTAATATGATTTCCACTTGCTAATTTAAGAAATGTATTCTCCAACTTGGTAGTACGTAATGAAGAGAATATGACTCGCATTGCAGCATTTGCTGCGTATCTTCTACATCGGTGTACCATCTTCAAACATCCACGTGTCCGTCCTTTAATATTACATTTATGAGAAAATCTTTATTTTACATAGGTCGAGTTTATATCCAATTTTCAAGTCGTGATGGCTACTATTATTGAATTTGTAGGTAAAGCAAGTTACTTTGGAACAAACAAACTTTTTAACTCTGGTGAATATAATACATGTATAAAACATTTGAACCCACTTTCATACTATAGCACTGAAGTGAATGTAGATACGTTATGAAATAAACTTGCCATAAGTCATAGCTTTGTGTGATACTGTCCTCATCCTCAGATTCCACCATGGCTCCCCTCTTCCCGCGCTGGTCATTCGGCTAATGGTTGCAGCCGCAGTGGTAACACTCTGTAGTAGGGTCTCTCCCGACGACATTGCATAGACAAATTCCGAAGTATGCGCAGCACGAGAAGACTTGTACTTACAGATAGAAAGAAGAGAGACCCACTCCCGCAGTACGAACAGCCTTAATAGTCCTGTGTCAACGCTGAGCTCCGTAATTCGTGTTGTACCTAATTTAGCTGCAGTTTTGGGTCATTTGGGTAATATAATAATAACGCATACACTCAACATAGCCCCACACTAGGGAAACCCTGTGTCGCGGGTGCCATGGACACACGCATAGACAAACACAAATTACACCCAAAGTCACGACAGAAATAAATGTAGGCCATACAAATATTTCTTCCGGCCCGGGAATCGAATCTGTGACCTCTGCGTGGCAGTCCGGCCACAGAGGAAGTTAGCAGTAGGCCGAGGTAAGCACTGACATAATCTTAGTAATACATTGCGTCGTATCCAATTGCGTGTAGCTGTAGTGTCTCAATAAACACAATTTTCTTACGTGTTCTGTGGTCCCAACTTTAACGAATATTTCGTTAGACAATGAGAGAAGAGTCAATTCGACTCAGATATTATATTGAACAGTCTATATTGTCTTCAACTATTACGGGTTCTTTTTAATTTTTCTGTTCCTTAATTATTCTAAGTGTACTCCTAAGTACAAACAACCAAAAACAATAAACAGATACCTAAACAATTTTAAAACCTTTTTTAAATATTTTTTTTCTACTACCGTTCACATTCAGAAAAAGTTTAAATTTTCAATCCATTATAATGAAACGTTTTTAATTAGGATAGAGTTTTCAGGTTTGAGAGAAATGTGAAATATATAAGCTGAAGGTACTATACACTAGTATGCGTTATACATGAGGGAGCAAATAAACATCTGCCCTGAGTGAACTAAACCTAAATGAGAAGATCCAAGATATCCTCAACTCAGTTGTATCGGGTTCGTGGGAAGAGTTAGTCGTGTCCGCTAACTCAGCTTCTCTACATAACATCGCAATACGTACGTTACGCAGCCAAGTGAATATATCCTTATAAAACTTTTTCATTTTGAATGAAAGCATTTACATAAAGATTCCTAGGGCCACGGATATTTGATTTAACATTCTGTAAGTAAATAAATTTGATTATACAATATTCTAAATGTTATTGTATTTGTTGTCGTACAATTTTAGATATGCGTCTAAAGTATGTTATACATAATAATAATATATATACTATATTAAATTGTATAAATAAATGAGCATAATTTTAGAAATTTCCATTAAATTTAACAGACTGATTGATACAAATTAATTGAAACTACTACTTTCAATCAAACAATATTTGATCGACATTAAACTGGCCATAAAATTAATAACTCTGCCGTCCTATCAAAACCATTACAACCGCAGGTCTATGTTAGTTAATGCTTCAACATAAAGGGCTCACATCAACACATTGTAAATGTCACCGCGTCGTTATACCTAAGGAATATTTTGTCGTTTCGAAATATTCCAAATGCCAACTGAATTCTGTTTTGAATAGTCACATTTTCGCAATCTTCAGAGGCAATTGAAATGCATTCGATTTGTATTATAAGTCAGAAACATTGCACGTTCACATGTTTTTTTAGTTTTGAATGCCTCTAAGTTTGGAGATTCAAATGAAAACACGCGATCTAATTCAGCAATGGCATTGAATTGTTTTAGAAACGATTCAGATGGTCTATAAAATTGTCCAATTTATGTGTCTATTGTGCTCCGTTTTTACTCAGTCCATTATTGAACTTGTCGAACAGCTTGACGTTGTAAAATTTATGCACAATGTCCTAACGTTTTATTAACGATCCAATTAAACAGCCTTGTTGACGCGTGCTCCTTTTGTCACGTTTCAAGATTTTTGATGAGATAACTTTGCTAGATTGAGAAAACATGCGAAAAATAATGCCAAAGACGTTAAAATATATCGGTTAACATAAGAGTCCACTGATTCAAGTCATATTAGGAACCCCTTATTACATAAATACGTGTAAACAATTAGTGTTTTCTTATATTACTATGTATGTTATTGTTTGCCTTTAAGGCATTGACTTACAAATAAATGGACGACGGGTCTAATACAAAAACCACAAACAAAAAACGTCCCAAGTCAACCTATTTAAACGTAGTGACATGTAAAGGAATATGAAAAAGCTAAAACGTTGAATTTAAATTGTAATGTCATCGCAAAACTGTCCAATTTTGCTTGCTTCGCTGTCAGAAGAAACAAACGAAGACTAAAGTGTGAATGACGCTCTGTATACGATTTTAACGCCCTATAAGTTCGGACACTTTTTAGCGCGGACCCGACGTCCATATAATTGTAAGTCAATGCTTTAAGGTATGTATTTATGAACCTTTTTTATGATGCCAAGCGACGGGACGAATAAGTATGCGCCTGGTGGTAAAAGACACGCCTGTCATGTAGTGGCAGTGCCACTCAGAGCTTTAAATCGCAAAGATCGGAGCGCAATGAGACATAAGTTAACAAGTCATATGTGCGTGTTATTTGACCAGCAGGTCGATTCAAAACCTTACGATAACTCTGTTGTCGACCGATTCGGTTAGGTATCGTACGATTTCTTTTCATTTTTATTCACAATAACCGAATCGAACGTCAAACTATCGTTTCGAAACCGAACCGAAATCACGTCATACCCGTTCAATTACTCATACTTCTCGACCGGCAAAGGCTTCTTCTTCTTCTTCTTCTTCTTTATTAGTGGCTTGTTTTGTGACTTTCACAATTCCGCCAATGTCACGTCGTAGGTAGCCTCTACACGGGAGGAGTGGATTTGTTTTCAAATATAATTTTGATCCTTACTGCTGTCTGTGAGACTCGAAGCGGGTTTATCTATAATAAAGCACACAGTTGCAACATCACAGGACAACACAAAGCATAGCCTAATAAAACAGGGTTGTTAATAAAAGTTATAGGTATATTAATGAGTTAATGCAAGCAGTGTAGTTTTAGATAGGGGTTATATAAGAAATTAAAAGTAAATAAATAATTAGATAGAATACAAAAAGGGAAAAAACAGAAAAAGGTAAACATTTTACAATTTTAATTGGTTAATTGCCAAAAAATTTTTTTTACATTTTAAAAAGGGAGGGCTTGGACATCTCGAGGATGCACTTTATGTTGGTTGGACGAGGGACATCTTGAGGGAGTAAATCGTAAAGAGAAATGTTCAGCTTAGGGCAGTTAAAAAGAACATGATCTGTGGTGCCATCCTCAACGCCACACTCACACAGAGAGGTATCCCTTATCCTAATTTTAGCAAGATGGACGGGTGTGCATGCATGCCCAAGCCTTAGGCGACAGATGATGGATACGGCCTGTTTACTGAACAGTTTTTGTTTAAAAAACCAGGGTTTGTTTGGGATACATTTTTGAATCTCGTAGTAGTATTTACCTGCCCGGTTTCTGGTGTTTTGCCAATCAACCTGCCATGATCTCAGTAGATGATCATGCGCCAGGGTGAGAAGATCATGGTGGTACACTTTGTCATAGGTTGGGGAGCCACTGGTAATGGCCTGTTTAGCACATAAGTCTGCAGTCTCGTTACCGGGAATACCGCAGTGCCCTGGGATCCATGCCAGGATAATGTTAAGTAGTTTAAGTTGGCATCGGTACAATACTTCTCGGATTTTCAAAATAATGGGGAACTTGTTTTTGAGGCGGAACGGATTAGATAATATTGCCTGGAGGGAACTTTGAGAGTCACTAAAAATAATGGTTTTACCTAAATTATGGGATTCAGCAAACTGGATTGCCTCAAGGAGAGAGACCGCTTCTCCGGTAAACACAGAGGTTAGCGGTGGGAGTTTGTAGTTAAGGAGTAGTTTGTAGGCAGGTATCCATACGGCTCTACAGCACCACCTTCTTGCAATTTAGAGGCATCCGTGTAAATCGGAAGCCAGCCTTCGTATTTGGTAGCTAATTTTTCTTTTAACAGTTTAGATGCGTGAGGGGAATCTTTGTTAATGCCAAAATTGAGGATGATCTCTGGTTTAAATGTTAGTGATTTAAAATTATTGTTAAATATTGGGAGTCGAGTGAACTGCTCTATGGGCAGGGAAGGTTTCCAGAATTTGTTAAAGCTATGGAGCACACACGGCGTTTTATAATTAGCAGATTCCCTCGTCGCCTGCGACAACATCTGTAACCGTTCCAGAAGAGGGTGAGAAGCATGTTGCACTGCTTTAATAAAAAATCGATCACTAAGGAATTGCCTACGAAGGTAAAGGGGAGGATCCACGCATTCGATTTGGAGTCCATTAATCGGGGATGTTTTCATAGCGCCCAAAATTATGCGAAGACATTTAGATTGTATTTTAACTATTTTATCCAGAGGTAATTTATTACATGGATCCAAAAGGAAGGAGCCGTAATCCAAATGGCTACGGACTATTGCGTTATATAGCAGTTTTTGGGTAAAAGGATGTGCACCCCACCAAATACCCGCGAGGGTACGGAGAATGTTAACACCTTTCTCACATTTACCGCTGATGTAGTTAAAGTGTTGAATCCCACTTAGTTTGGAGTCTAAAAACATGCCCAAGAATTTGACATGTGTATCTACGGGAATGTAGTCACCCTGACATAAAATCTGGGGGGATGGGATATTCCTTTTTCTACAAAATACAACACAACAACACTTGGGAACCGACAATGACAAGCCATGCTCGGCTAACCAATCGCTCAGATAGGTTAAGGCAGAAGTGAGGCGTGATGTTGCTTCCTGGACTGATTCTGATCGTACATACAGGGCTACATCGTCAGCATACTGCAGGACCTGGCAGAACGAGTTAACCGTCATTTCCAGATCCAGCGTGTAAACATTGTAGAGCAGGGGACTAAGTACGGAGCCCTGGGGGAGGCCTTTCCAGACAGATAGGGGAGGAATAGAAGTACCATGGCAGCGAATTTCGATAGATCTGGCTGAAATCGAGTTAACAATAAAACGAACCAACTTCTCAGGGACACTCAGCTGTCGTAGCTTACTTCTGAGCACTGGAAGAAGGACGTTATCGTAGGCGGCTGCTATATCCAGGAACACGCCTACGACATACTGTTTTTTTTGAAATGCTAAACGAATATCTGTGGTTAGGATACTCAAGCTGTCTAGTGTACTGGATCCCTTTCTGAACCCGAATTGAGTTTTTGCCAATAGACCGTGCCTCTCTAAAAAACCATTCCAGTCGATTCCTTATCATATGTTCCATCACTTTGAATAGGTTAGAGGATAGGGCAATCGGTCTGTACGAATTGCAGTCGAGGGGATCTTTGCCGGGCTTAAGAAGAGGGATGATAATTTGCTTGTTCCACTCATCCGGTATGATACCCACGTCGAAGAAGGTGTTAACTAATTTTAGATAATATAATTTTGTTTTTTCTGTTGAGTTTACGAGGAATGAATATGGGATGCCATCTATTCCCGGAGCAGTATCCTTAAGCCCAGTTAATACCATATTCAATTCCAGTAGAGAGAAAGGACCATCAAGTTCTTCAGAAGCCGAGATATAGGTGAAAGTATGCAATGGGAGATTGTCCTTGTTTGGGACTGATGGCCAGCTAGCACCCAGCTTGTCTGCAAATGAGTGAATCCAACCTGAGGAGTCGTTTGAGGTGTTTCCTTTCGGGCGTAGAGAGCCGCGGAATCTTTTATCTGTCTCCAGACTACGGATGCTGGAGTACGAGGTGACATGCTTTCACAGAAATTTGTCCAACCATGTTTTTTCTTTGGGGCCAGAACCCTTCTACATTGGGCTGCTACCTGCTTGTAGTGTAGAAAGTTCTCCTGAGACATTAGATCATTGTACTTCTTTTCTGCCTCCTTCCTTTTACGGATGGCGTCCGTGCAATCAGCATCCCACCACGGAGGTGAAATCCTTCTGCGCGTTGTTTGTGTCTGAGGGATGTTGGTGTGTGCTGACGTTAAAAGGGTTTCCTTGAATGCCCTGTATGCCGTAAGACAACTGTCCGGCGTCACGTCAGGGAGGGACTCCACTTTGTTATTGATTTCCATCGAAAAAGATGACCAGTCAGCTTTATTTAATCTAAATTTTAAAAGTGGGGGAGTGTAATGAACTTTTAATCTTTTATCCGGCAAAGAGATAAGAATGGGGTAGTGATCACTTCCATATGTACTTTTGAGAGTGCACCATGTTAAAAGAGAAGCCAACTGCGGCTTACCAAATTGTTAAGTCTATTGCACTGCATGGGTTCTGAGTTGGGTTGGGCCTTCTTGTGGGGCTGCCATTATTTATAACGCACAAATCCAGCTCATCCAGGAGGTCAATAAGCAGGGTGCCAAATGAATCTGGACGATAAGATCCCCAGGACTCATGGTGCGCGTTAAAATCGCCCATAACAACTATAGGGGAGGGGAGCACTGATATAATGGAGCGGAGATCTTGCAAAACAAGAAAATTAGGGTGGGGAATATATATTGACACAAAAGAGATATCATCAATCCTTACTGCTACGGCGTTAAGTATATCTCTATTGTGTGAGGGGAGATGGATTTGGGAGAAGAGCAATGATTTATTAACAAAAAGTGCGCTCCCTCCATGTCCATCATCCCTGTCATCACGGAGACACGAGAATCCGGGCACATTGAAGATGTAGTCCCTGGGAAACCACGTCTCCGAGATGGCAAGGACTAACGGAGAGATTGTGTTTATTATATGTTGGAATTCATGTTTTTTGGATTTTAGACTGTTACTATTCCATTGAACAATATTCAGAGCCATTTTTAGTGAGTAGATTTAAAAGAGGTAAAATTTTTGGGGCAACGTTGGGCGGTAGTGGGACGTCACTGAATTTTTTTAGAATGTTAATGACCAGTAACCATAGAAGGTCAAGGCAGTCATCATTAGGGGAGGTCTCTGTTGTGTTTGAGGGGTTACCTAAAGCACAGCCATCAGGAAGAGTAGAAGGACAATCTCTAATTATATTGTTGTGTGCTTCTCTGTCGTAACTTTTCCCTAAAGGGCCTGATTGGCGAGGTGTCAGAAATACTGTTTTTCTGTAAGACTGTGTTAGCGGGGTAGAGGGAGACAATTGTGTTGGGAAGGGTGGTGAAAGTGTAGTGGGTATGCTAGTGGACACCCTTGATGTGTCCGCATATGATCTTTTAACATTTGGGAAGAGAGCAGCAGCTTCCTGAAACGATATATTGTCCTGTGACATACGCATTTTGATAGATTTTTGCCGGGAGTGCTCAAGGCAGTTCCTGCTTGTGGCAAAATGGGTTCCTGAACAATGCAAACAAGTAGCATTATCCTCCACTACTGAGCAAGTCTCCCCGGGGTGAGATTGGGCGCATCTGTAACATCTAGGCTTGGATCGGCATTGGGTCTTAATGTGCCCGAAACGGCAGCAGTTGTTACATTGTATTGTGGGCAACTGGTAAGCATCTACTACTATAGGCGTGTAATAGAGGAAAATTCTCGAGGGTAGATTTTGACCTTGAAATGTCAGTACGACCGTTTGGGTGGGGGTCCATCTAGTAACTCCATTATCAATCTGTTTGCGGTTTAGTCTTCTAGCTTTGAGCACAACACCACAATAGTCAGGTGTAACCATAGCCTCTACTAGCTCCTCCATTGTCAACTCCGTAGGGATACCTCTGATGAGCCCTAAGCGTGTAACATTGTAGTTCGGAATCACAGCTTCATATTTATATAAAGGTAGGAAATGATTGTTGATAAACTCGTTGGCGTCCTTACCAGTCTTAAATTCCACAGCTATTCTGTTCCGACCAACCTTTTTGATTCCACCATTAACAACATTACTAATTTTATTTTTGTTTAAAAATTGACCAAAGATTATGGGGCGGATAGTAGTACCAGACGAGGGAGTTGTCTCCTGTCGTGAAACATGGACAATAAACGGACCTTTATCCTGTTCCGAATACAGTTTGGGCATTTCTGTCAGCGACGGGTGAGTGTAAATTGCCTTGGGATCACTGGATTGGCTTGTAACCGGGGGTGTGGACGACGGTTGTTGCAGTGAATCCGTTATAGCTTTTTTATTGGGTTCTGGTTGAGACTCATGATCAATATCCAGACGTCGTTTTGTGGCATAAAGCGTAAAGACAGGAGGAGATAACTCCATTGGCACTGGAGACAGATCCCTGTCCGGAGGGTCAGGGGGATCGAGAGGAACCCTGTCCATTGTTTACGACGTAAACAACGGAAGGGAGGGAGTTTAGTTAGTTATTAAGCACTTACCCAAGCAGGTAAACATAAAACACAACTATACACTAATATAAAACAGCTCAGAGACTGTGGAACAATCGCCTAAAATAACCAAATTCCAAACACGTGTATCAGCTAACACTCCGAACCATCACCACCCCGGCAAAGGCTACAAACGTTATTCAGAAGACAATTAACGAATGAAAGTTACCGATCGTCCTATTGTTTATAAAGCAAGAATGTAATATGGTAATCTTTCATTATTTATAATAAAATGTGGATTTTCTTCAATTTTATTAATTTATTTTAATGCGAGACTAATGCATTCCTATATTTTAGGCCTTTAAAGCCTTAAAAATGTGTATAAAAGGATTTCATTTTTCTTATAATCTATATTCGCCGACTAACTCCGTAAACGTTGTTGGATAACGATATCGTATCCGAATCCGAATCGAACTTTTGAACTCGAAAGCATACCATCAGGTGCACGACTTGTTTGACCCGTCACTTGATATAAAAAAGAATGGTAAATACTTCCCTGGATGAACTCTTTTACAAGGACTCTACTCTACTGCTACTAAATACTATCTATGAAACCTGATTATATGAGATTATATAAATATAAATAATAAAAGGTGTATACATATCTTGAACTCGTTCCATGAATTCGTCTGTAAACTAAACAACGACCTCTAATATTTACGAAGTAACCATCTTCTAAAATTTTTTTTGAAGTCATTATTTTAAATTGATAAATAATGTTAAATTGATAAAGGTATGTAGAGGCAAAGAATGCAATACGGAATAGCTATCACTACCCCTTATTCTCTGACAAGGATTTGCTCAACGCGAATATCGGACCGACATTTAATTCCCTCTGTATCTAATTTCCACTTTATGCTCCAATTTGTCGAGATGTGATAATAGATAATAGCTACATATTAACTATTTTAGAACTAGTGCATTGCATCTAAATTTAGGAAGAAGTGATTTTGTTACAACTGAAGCCAAAGGTTTATAATTAGAATTACAATACCATAAGTAATTTAACGCAACTCTTTAATAATCTTTCATTTTAATATTCTACCCTGCGTATACTGCGACTTGTTATTAATATTTGAAACAAACAGTTTAAAGTTTTAATTTTTTTAATTATTTAATTAACAATTTTAATTGTAATTTCGCACCCTAGGTATAAATATCAATTTTTGGTATTAATTTTTCATGAGAGACATTTAAAGATACTACGAACGAACTTAGTCGATAACCTTTTGCTAAAATACGAGAGATCTGAAATTACACATAATTTGTTTCATGTACATACGTATCAGGGTTTGTTGCGAATTTCATATGGTGATACTCATTGCTGATGTTCGACTCGCGCTGGAACCTTCCAGAAACAGATTGTAAACCGAAAAACCAGCTCAGCTGTTGTTTTTAAAATATAACTTTGATAAAATTCTACAACGACTAAGCCTGGCAGAGTGATTCTTTTCCTGCAGATTGAATCTTTTGTGAATAAATGTCACAAAATCATTGAAATAATATTTTATTATAGTACCAAAGACAATAGAAAGCGTTTTCATGTAAATAGATTCTGCAAGAATGTACATTTTTCGCGTTTTCTTTAAATAGGTACGTAAAATCAGCATTCATGCGAATTGTAAGACAAACGTTTAGAACGTATCTTAGATATTTCGGTTCAGTAACTGCATAATCGTCGCCTTACTTCTCAAACTCGCATCTTAAGCACAAAGTAACGGAAATGCAATCAAAATCAAAATCATTTTATAATTATACTCGTAGACTGATTCCAAGTCACATTTCCTTCATATTCACATTATATTTGCCATGCACCCAAACGAACACTTCGTTAGAAATTGAAAAAGAAAACATACTTTGGAAGCTTTTCCCATCTCCTGAAAAATCACTTTTTATAAGACAAATGTTTTAGAAAGTAAGGCGTCGATATGATATAATGGTGAGGATGTCTCGGGTTCGATTCCCGGGAAGTCCAATTTGAAAAGTAAGTTAACGAAATTGGTTCGGGCGCATGTTTTCTAGATAGTACCCACGGAGTTAATTTCTTTACTCTGGTACCTTGTTATTCTAAGAAGTTGCCTAGTTTCAGACTAGATAATTTGTGAGGTAAACTGCTATTACAAAATTATCATTATTATTAATAATAACTAAAATAATAATATTTATTATACATGAAAATAGCATCCTAATAATAATGATGTACTTCAATTTGAAGTAATATTGTAGACAAAAAGTATTAACAAAATTAATTAAATGTTGGGTTACACCACTTTTGCCCTGATAGCCTCCAATATTAATTACATATTATAAAGCAATATATGTACTAGTAGGTGTGAAAATGTTATAAAGCAATATATGTACTGGTAGGTGTGAAAATCATAACACCAAAATTTTTGTGACTCTAATTAAGTTTATTAATTAAATATACTTACAGTTCAAAATACTTTATCCACTTCATAAATGTAATTAATAACCTGCTGCCCTTGCCATACTGTGTTATCCTTGAATTACATTTCACTTTCACGGAGATACATCTCATTTATGGTCTGAGGAAATTTGATCATGTTTCCATTTATCGCAATGAGCTGAAGTGGTTACCCATTAGACTTCGCCGGAATGCTCATATTCTTAATCTTCTCTATGGCATCTTATTCATTCCTCACACACCACCTTATCTTAAGGAGCGATTTGAATTCGCCCATCAATACAACCCCCGACTTCTGCGCTCTTCTTCAACTCTCCAACTTAAGATGCCATTGCATACCTCCCAGTATTGCGACAAGTCCTTTACTGTTCAGGCTATTCGTTTGTGGAACGCTTTACCTTTGTCTATTCAACAAGCGAAATCATTGAATATATTCAAAAATATGGTTAAAGTACACTACCTTCATTTAGTGTGACCTGGACTGCTTATGTATTTTTATGTTTTGAAATTCAGTTTTAGAAATTTTTATAAGTATGAGAATATCTAGTAGTTTACGATATTCATATATATGTATTGGTTTTATTATTTATTTATAAATATATGTATATTTGTATTTATTTATTAATTTTTATCAGTTGATTTAGTAATTCTTCATACACCACCGTCTTTTTCCTATGAATTATATAATTACTTCCATCCAAAGGTTGTCTGGCAGAAATCGCTTAAAGCGATAAGACCGCCCATTGTACCACCGCTTATTTTTAATTTAATTGTATTGTATTTGTTTCCTTTTTTGGTGTACAATAAAGAATTTTTGTATTGTATTGTATTGTACTGGCAGAATATCCAAATTAAGTTTGCAACTACAAAATAGGGTATTTAGTTAAGTGATTGCACTTAACTAAATACCCTATATTGTTATTTGTATTGTAGTTATGTAGGACTATACTTTAATTTCATGTTCCATAGAATAGAAAAAAATTCTTTTCAGGACGCCAATTGCAGGTACTGACGAGAAAATGTAATTAATTTGTCCACTGTACATTTGGTTAGTGGTCACCAAAGACCACCCAATGTCACAATGAGTACCACCACCTCCCCAAGAACTTCGTTGGCCAAACTTGTTCTTTACCCGAAAGGCAAGCCTTTCAAAGTCATGGTATTGGGCCAGGCCGGAGTGGGTAAATCAGGTAAGAAACATTTTCCACTTAAATATTATATCGGTTAAGTACAGACTATGCTAACGGATAATTCGTGTATTTAAGTCGAATTTTTGCTCGACGTATTTCGAACCAGTGGTCCTTAATCACGAACTTCTGCGGCGGTGACTCAACGAAAACTGCGCGCCAAAGCCTTGACAGTTCGGTCACTCAGTAAGGGCTGGTATGGGTGCGGGGGCAGGCAGTAGCGAGCAACTACCCTCGTTTTCATTCATTCTTATTAAAGTCAAATGCAGAATCATACAGTACACTAACAACGTCACGTTTTAAAATCTCATCCACACTGCTTTTAACGTAGTACCTAACACTTTTTTCCATAGTTAAGAATTAAATAATTGCACACCAACCAACGCGAATGCATTTTATATGTGCATTTAGTTAAATAATGTAATAATGTGTAAATAAATAAATAAAAATAAATAAAAATAAAAAGTAACTAATCCACTGTTAATATTCTATTGATAGTATTACAGTTTCAAACTCAGTAATCATAATTATAGTTGTGAGCTCTCCCCTCTGCTCGTATTAAACTCATTGTCGAAGACACATTGTTACAGAAAAAGAAATACAATAGTGTCAGGTATGTTTTTTAAATAAATACGCATTTGACGTCTATATGTCACCTGATTGAAAGTGTGACGATGAGGTCGACGGGTTCACTGTCGCCTCGAAAAAGCCCACGTTATACCGTTTAGGGAACAAGCCTGCAGGTAGGGAATTCTACTCCATAGCCGTTCGCCATATAAACATGGAAGTGCAACGCTTCGTGCGAGTTCTTGGTATACCAACAACATAGGGGTGGAACCCAAGCCTACATCTAGTACTCGATGATGAAAAGGGGAAGGCGGAATTAAAACGTGCAATTCCTTCGCATACTCTCCGTGATAATTATCCTATAATACCGATAAGCAGGCAACTCTGGAGATCGCGCCATGTAATCGGTCCGTGTGTATTGATCCAGGAAGAAAATCAATAATTAAGAGACAGCTTTTCCTTCTGTTATGAGTCGGAGCCCCATGTTGAAGTATAAAAATCGACAGTGAAACGCTTTAAAAATAGTTTTTCATAAACTTAAATGTAAAATTACATGGAGCTTCTTTAATTTAACATGTTTCTTAAAAGGAACTAATCTTTATAATTGACCCTTTCGATCATCATCATTAAGTACAGGGTGGTATTTTCCACATTTTGTCGGTTCGATTTCCAGAGAGGCAATAATGTCCCCATTAAGCAAAATATCTTATCTTCAATATTGAAAGTCCTGTCTCACCGTGTAGCACAGTCGTGGAACATCCTGTATTAGCGACAATTATTTAATGTCTCCTTACATGTGGCATTTGCAATCAAATAACAGGCAATCAAACTTCTTGAACCGCAACCTCTGCAATAACCTCACTCGCATGAGACAGAGCTACAGAAAATCTTAGAGCTAATGTCCTATAGCACAAAGTGTCCCTAACTTTCGTGAGCTGAAAATAGTGACTTCAATTAGAAATTCCAAACAAGCGTTATAATCGACTTTGTAAAGAAATATTATTCATTAAATTTATGATACGATATTGGTGTAGTAATACATAATAAAAAAGGTATAGAAAAAAGCACCAATTGTGTTTCTTGCTCGTTCTTTTCAGTGAAATCGGCCTATTGAATGAGTGGTGATGCTCGAAAATAAAAGATGTACTATTAGTGTTCATTCATTTTGTTGTTTCAAATTCCTTGACAACACCCTGGTAGAATTCACTATCAAAATTCACTATAGAATCACTATGGAAAGCGTGTAGCTGATAAGAAAAATTACTGTTTTGATATAGACACTGGCCGCTCTTGCACGATGATTTCTTTAAAACAATCCTAGTTAGGCTTGTTCTTTCACGGCGTCTACTGCTGGAAAACTTACGATGACTATAGAAATACCTACGATAAGATTGATCTTCTACCATGCCGGGACTCCAAATGAAATTTGACGTCTGGTAATAAATTAAGGTATTTTTATTAAGGCACTTCCCGCCACCAGCCGTGGCAAAAAAACTTTTTACGAGTCATTCTGGTTCATTTAATCTTCCCAGATATAAAATTGAAGTTTAACTTCGACCAGCGATCACGGTGGTATTTTATAGGCGATATACCGCTCTATCTGGGTCTGTTTGTGTTTTTTATAATGCATGTAATATCTGAAATATTTATGAAAAGTAAGTATTCCCTTAGCTAACATTATAAACAGAATATAAAATTATATATCGTCGGGATTCGTTATAACATTTTGCTTTCAATTGAATTATTTATTTGATTCTAGCTTTCGCTGGTATGTCTACATCACACAGTGTTGAAATTTATATTATTTGTTTTAGTTCACTTTTTTAGCACTAATTCACTATTTCGTAGCCAGTTGTCGAGCTTGTTTTTGAAGGCATTAACAGGGACAGCAGAAACAACATCTTCCAATTGTGCACCACTGTTGCTGAAAAAATTGTGTGCAGCAGGAATTTTGGAAGCTGCACGAACTAGTTTCAGATGGTGGCCACGTGACGGTTTAAAGTTTTCTTTTCTTTTGAAGATGTTTTGTATTCCTGGTAGATTGTACTGACTCATCAGAATTTTATAAATCTAGATGAGGTCACCACGAAGGCGTCTTTCTTCCAGAGTAGTGAGACGTAATACGTGTAGTCTCTCCTCATAGGATTTGCGTCGAAGAGCCTGTGGCATTTTATTTGCCTTCCTCTGAACGTTTTCAAGAACGTTTATGTCTTTTTGGAAATAAGGCCTTTACGCTTGATATCCATATTCCAGCAGTGGCCGTATATAGGTCTCGTAGATTTTAAGGAACACGTCTACTGTCATTGTTTGGAACGATCTGCGTGTGACAAGATATAGGAGTTAGCTTATAGTTAGTTACTATTATAATGATATGCTCATCCCACTTAAAATTGAATGCAATATTGACTCCAAGATCTTTTTGAATGTTGACTGACTTTGGGATATTTGTTACCAAGATGCAAAATGCTACATTTTGATGCATTCTATTTGATAATTCAAACTTTGGTCCAGTCTTGTATACGATTTAGATCTTTTTGAAGTTGTCCAGAGTTTATTATGTAAACTTTCCATCATCAGCAAGAAAGGCACAATTGGAATCTATGAGCTCAACTAGATCTGTTACATACATTCCAAATAGGTGGGGAGCGACCACTGATGCCTGCGGTACCCCGCTCAGTACCCTCTTTAGTCGCGACAGGGAGTTACCGACACGTAGGGTAAGGTTGCGTTAGTCGTACCACCGCCTAAGTCGTACTACAGCGATATCTGGTCTCACATGCGTGGGAAGTAATATCTAGTAATATAAATTTGAACTATTAAGTTTGCGAGTAAACAAAAACAAACCGGCGGCCGGTCAATGTTCGTGTTGGGAAAAATTTTAAAAAGTAAGTTTTTGCACTGTTTTCTTTAAAACTTCTCATTTATTCGGAAGTTATAGTAATTTTTTTGGTATTCGTCTATTTTTGACGTATTTTAGCATTTATTTAAGCACAAGCAAACGGCAGATCTTTTTATGTCATAACAGTAATTTTGATTTGAATTTTGAAAGTGTCGTTGCTTAAGTCGTACTCGTGGAAAATTCCTTAATCGTACCGGTACGACTTAGGAATTTATGAAAATTATTTCTTAGTTTTTCAGCTAAATAATATATTTGTACACAACAAAACAAATTTTTTAGTGCCTTTATTATATAATATGCCTTTATTTGATTACCGAAGCATGTTAATTTTATTTCATTACAATTTGTAAGTTCATTTCAGGAGAATTTTAATTTTATTCAATTAAAATTTATAATTTTATTTCAGAAATCATTTACTTATAATTTTCTTTCATTACAATTCATAACTTTTTTTCAGAAGAAATTATAATTTTATTTCATTACAATTCATAATTCTATTTTTTAAGGGTTTAAAATTTTTGTTTTCTATGTTCCCTTACACTTGAGATTTTGGGATTGTTCTCTCCCTTCAAAAATATTAAGAATTATTTGATTTCAACCACCTTAGACCTTACCTGTTTCTAGATTTTAAATGTTGTCTCTTTATGATCTCTTTCTATTAGTACTGTATATACAATTTGTGATGTCCTAACTGAAGTGTTATTTTAAGTACGACTTAGGTTATAGGTGGTACGAATTAGGCGACCAGGTGCCTTAATCGTACCAAAGGTGCTTTTTGAAGATCTCGTCAATACCTGACTCAATAAACGTTTTTGGCATTTTCATTAAAAGACATTGATAGTAAAATAAATAAAGATCCCGCAGACGCTAAAGGTTTTGTTTAATTTAAATAATTTTAAATATTACAGGTGTTTTTTCTTAGGGGGTACGACTAACGCAATCTTACCCTACCTGGAATGTTCTTTTCGAGTTATTAAGACCCAAAATATATTTTATGGAAACGGTGATTAGATCTAATTACCGCTGCCATGAATTAGAAAGTTCAAACATTTTTTTTATAAAAAACAACTAACACCATATAAATAACTTTGATTTTCTACTTTTTGTAATGAATTACACCGATACCAAAAATATCTCTTTACTAATTTTTACCTTTTTTTTTCGGCAGAAATAATCATAATACAAATAATTACACTGTTCTTGTAACTACTGCAAATCATATGAAAAATTGAAGTAATTTTTAATAATTACCAATAACAAAATATTAAAATAACCTGCTTTAAATTTATTTCAAAAATATTTAATGGCACTTGTATCATTAGAATTAAACCAAATGTAGTAAAATATACAAATAATAATTCAGCTGTGTCAGAAGTAGTGGGTTTTTCTTAAAAAAATTTGAACTTTCTAATTACCGTATCAATGTCGTATCCATCGTATACGGTTTCCACAAAAAATGTGTCTTAATAACTTGAAAACCAGTTTGTCTATTCTAATGCCGTTTAGACATAATAATAGTTTACTTTAAAGTTGTTCACATTTCAATGTTATTGGGTATAATAAACGAGAAAAAATAATGGCTACAGTGATTAGGCTGAGGATACCGAAATGCTACGGTAATTAGGCTGAGAACGCCGAATTTGTGAATAGCTGAAGCACTGTTTGTACTTAAAGGAGGACAAATGAATAAATAATAATTTCAGATAATAATAATTGTACAAATGAAATGGATTTAATTAATGTTATTGTTTAAGTTTTTGTGAGACTTTACAGAATAAAATAATTACGAGTAGGTATAATTTATTCCAGCTCTCGTTGTGAGATTCATAACGAGGCGTTTCATTGGCGAATACGACCCCAATTTGGAGAAAGTCTACGCTTGCCAAACAGTAATAGACAACGAAATGATTTATTTCGAAATATTGGATTCGGCTGGCGACCCAAGGGTAAGTGGAAAAAATAAATACGCACGTATACGTATTTTTCCAGTTCAATCAGCGTAACAGCTACTTTACATACTCATAGAATGGGCAGTTTGACCCGAAACGAAAATGATTGATCAACACTAAAACAATAGTCTAACTATCAGTATATTAAATAGTAGATTTGTTAGCCATGTTCTCTATATACTTATAAAACAGTTATTTTTCCCTTGTTTATTGAAACGTTACAGCTTTGAAAATAGTCAAATAACAACAAACATTACTACCGAGTATCGGTTGCAAAAAGATTACGAAATAAGTATAACATTTTTATAAAAAAATAACCAACCTCAAAAGTTTGCGAAATTACATCTATTTGCCAAGTTTTATTGAAAACGGTTAAAGGAAAGTGGGTAAAATCCAATAAATCGAATTCATCCCGTAATTTGGCTCCCGTAGAGGCGGAATTTTCTTCAATTTTGGGACAACAACTGACGAATTCCGTCAAAAAATAATCATCGATAAAAAATGTCGAGTAATCGCGTAACATACATACACAAAAAATACAGTCGAATCGGGAACTTCGTTTTTTTTTCAGTCGGTTAAAATATATTACTTAACTTTAACTGCCTCCGTGGCCGAACGGTTACCATGCCGGACTGCCACGCAGGGGTCTCAGGTTCGATTCCCGAGCCGGGAGAAATATTTGTATGGCCTACAGTTGTTTCTCTCGTGAGTTTGGGTGTAATTTGTGGTTGTCTATGTGCGTGTCCATGGCACCCGCAACACAGGGTTTCTCTAGTGCGGGGCTATGTTGAGTGTGTGCGTTATTATTTATTATTATTATTCGTAACTAGACGAACATTAACGTTTTCGGTGTTCAAAGCATATCATTTTTTAGCACTGACAACAAAAGGTATTTGGTGCCAATATTCGTGCAGCCACTTGAATTATTCAGTGAAAACAAATCGTAACCAATTCTCAGAATTGAAACATTTATTTCTGAAACTTTAATGGTATTTTAGATTTTGAACAAAAGCTCTACTCTGCTTCTTATACAACGTTGTAATCCCAGCTTTTCTACATCGTTATTCTACTGTGTTTTCATAACCCAAATCTCTTGAAGTTTTTATATTGTTCAATGATGCTTACCCTAGTCTACACTATGTTACGCATTCTAATATGAAGCGAGCTTCATATAAATCATTTCAAAATAGAATATGTTCAAAAAATAAAGGTCGCCAAGCGTATGTAACGCTTCCCTTTCCCATTAGGGTAGTCAGAGACTACAGCCTCGCGACGATCCTATAAATACGTCATCCACTTTATCAACATGCTCCTTCCCTTGCATTAATAATATTTGTGCTTCATCTGCTAAACCCGATATTTACAATTATCACACATGAGTGTAAGAAACAGTATCCCTCCTTCCACACACAGCCAGGCGTGCCGTGCGTTCATGAAGAAATCTAAAACCCCATTTGTTTGATTTCCTTCGCCTTTCAATCGAAGACGTAGATAAATAATATGTTAAGTATTTATATATCGTCTGTTTAAAGGTAAAACCACATAAGTGACATTTCTTCAAAAAGTCTTTACATAACTATGGTAAGAAACTCACTATCTTTCTGCAGGTGAAACTCAATAACAAGAAAGCTATAAACTCAATAAGTGGTTTTATTTGCAGAAAGATGGTGATTTTCTTACAACAGGAACATAAATTGGAGATTTTTTGTGAATTTGTAGAATGTCACTTATGTGGTTTTACCTTTAAGCACACGATTATGTTAAATTTTCATTTTCGTAGGATTACGTATCTATATCAAACAATGTACATACAGCGTCATTAAATAGAAACTTACGATTTTGTAAATATCACATAAGTTTTTTTACGCTAGGAGAGCGAATATGCGAACCTGGAGAGCAACATCCGTTGGGCAGAAGCGTTCATTCTGATGTATTCGGTGACAGACAAGTGCTCGTTCGACGAGTGCCATCGTCTCAAGTTCCTCATCAATTACAACAAAAGGCGCCGGAGATTGGCTTCATCATCGAAGGTAGGAGTTACCAAATAATCCTTATTTTTCGAAACGGTGTAATAATAATCTAATGTATTTTATTTTTAAACAGACTTTACTGTAAATTTATAAGTTCACCTTTCTCCATTGAACAAATAAATCAATACGTCTGTAAATGAATAGGTAGGCAACTCCGAAGACCCTTTTGAGTTGCTAAAAGGCTAGAATAGGTTCAAGTTAAGCACGGTCTGTTGAAAGAACAGTTTGAGTAGCATGCCGAGTAATTCACTTAGTGAGATTAATTAATGGTTGACATGTTACCATGGAAACAATTCTCGCTTGAGAAGGTTTGGTTTCTGTTACCTTCACTAACTTCTGAGTATTTAGCCACATGATCGAATTTCATCAAACAATAAGAAATACGTTTTCCTGTTACGTAGAAATTTTGCAACGTAACTAGTGAGTACTTATTATGGCTATAAAGGTATAGGTACTTTCAAATTTAACAAATCTTTGTCAATAATTACACTTCAATTCTTATATTTTCTTTATCTATCAAGTTCTTAGGTTTATCTGTCAATATACCTAAAGGAATAATTTAGTGATTACAAAGTAAGACGCTGAGTCTCTGAATACTTTTATTGCACAAGAAATTGCACACCAGAGTAAACTTTAGTAATGTTCCTTAAAAACAATTTTCGTAATTACAGGACAACGTGCTAGAAACACCAGTGGTACTGGTAGGAAACAAGATAGATCAAGCTGGAGACCGCATGGTGAGCACAGAGGAGGGTCAGCGCCGCAGTAAGGAAATTGGATGCGTCTGCTTCCACGAAATTTCCGTTCGTGAGAGCATCGAACAGGTTAGTGTGTTTAGTGTTAATATACCTGTATCTGTATCTAGTGAGAATTTCAATGAACCACGTAGGTGCGTGGTGTTTGAAAAATATGAAACAAAGCTTAAAGTATCGAATTCTTAAGTTTTTGCGACTATTAGGCTCGACTCACACTGGCGCAGAGTCGAAGCGTCGCATCGCGTACTGTTTTTCAACTACACCGCCTGGCGACGCGCGACACGCACGCATTATTGCGCCGCACAGTGGGCCCAAATTGATAATTCTTGGCCATAGAAATAACTTGTGGAGTATCGAGAATTTTTTTTATATGATAGATAATAATGTCCCTAACAACTTTTATTGTTGTATAATTTCTTGAAAAGTTGATAGTTTCGGAGAAAAATTTTTTTTTTTCTGTATTAGAGAAATATACATTTATTTTTTATCTCAAAATATACAAAAATGTAATATGCGTGGTTTACTTACAGTATAGTTCCAATCATTTTCTATGTAGAAAAAAATAATCCCTCTGCATGTACTTGCGGCTTTGTAAGTAAAGGTGCGGTAAAATTGCTAACTCTTTTATGTACTTTTTTAACAAAATACATGAGCTTCGACTAAAGAAAAATTCATTTTAGTGTAATCTAGAGAATGTTATAGCAATAACACGAAAGTTAAGTATAAACTAGTATATTATAAGTATATACTAGTATAATGATTGGACCTATACTGTAAACAAACCACACACATTAGATTTTCCTACATTAAGAGAAAAAAAATGTTTATTTCTCCATACAAAAAATATTTTTTTTCTCTGAAACTATCAACTTTTCAAGAAATTATACAAGAATCAAAGTTGGTAGAAATGTTATTATCTATCACATAAAAAAAATAGCTCGGTATTTCACAAGTTATTCCTTTGTCCAAGAATTATCAATTATTATTCAATCATCACAATCACAATTTTAGGTATTCAGAGCAAATTTTTTTTATATTATAGTAGATAATAACATTCCTAACAACTTTTATTCTTGTATAATTTCTTGAAAACTCCACAAGTTATTTCTATGTCCAAGAATTATCAATTTGGGCCCACTGTGCGCCGGGATCACAAAGTGGTAGGCGTCTGACACCTCACGGCGCCCAAATGATGCGCGTCGACGCGCGAAGCCGCTCGAATGCTGCCAATCGAAGACGCGCGTCGACGCTCGATTCCATATTTGCAAAACACAAATTTGTAACTTAATAATGGGAAAATAGAGATGAACATGCTATAGGCGAAAAACATGACGCGTCGCGACGCTTCGAGTCTGCGCCAGTGTGAGTTGAGCCTTACACAAAGGAAATATGACTTTTTTCGGATCTTAATCGCATATATATTTTTGTTTTCAAACAAACCAACGATTCGGGCTTTTTATAGGTCAGCCGTGGCCATGAGACCTGTAAAGACCCCGAAAGGTTGGTTGGACCCCAGAAAACAGGTTCATTTCCTAAAACTTTAAGCATTCTGGAAGTTAGAAGCAACCCACATAAATCTAACTAGTGCAAGTTTGTATGAAAAGGTTTAAAATTATTGTAATAGTATTTGATTGTTAACGATAAGTAATAACTTTAATCATATGATGCAATGATGAAAACGATACTAATATGATTGTATATAAAATATACTCGTAAACATGTTAAGACGGCGTGTTACGTGCGTTACGCTGAAACTGCTAGCGTCTGTTTGTTACTCGTGTTGGAAACATGACGTTTAGTAGACTGTACCGAAATAAACCGTTAACCGAACCAGTAAAAATTATACGATTCTACTACTGCTCTAACATTTCGTCATTGTAGCGCACTATATCAACCTGCTCGGGTGGGTGCTAACAAAGAGTGAGCAAGACCAAAGCAAATGTACTTACAGTTTATTAATTACTACATGTGCAGCTATCAATCCAAAACAATAGTCAAGAAAAGGCGCAAAAAACAATCACATTTAATTTTAGAATTTAAATATAAAACTAAAACTTAAAGAAACTATAAAATATATACAAAAGAGATTTGTAGTGACTGCTGCGGTTCGCTACAGTCATCATCCCGACGAATCTAACAACACGTGGATTTATTGCGAACTGGGGTATAAAGAGAACTGTTATTGTCCAAATTTGTGTGTTTTTATACATTTACAATATACACCTTCAGATATACAGATGACGTACTTCGTACAATTGATTTTTGTTACACTTGGGTACTTAAAGGAGCTTAGGTACACGTCAAAATGTTTACACGTCCGTGTATTTTATTATTATAATACATGTTCGTGTTTACTTCATAATATGGAAATATTGCTTCAATTCAAGACCATGTAGATGATTACAGAGAAACTCATCATATCAAAAAGCCTATTGTTGAAATCATACACGTGTAGAGGACCTGTCAATTATTAAATAAGTACCAATTACTCTTTATTTTAAGGTTTATCCTATTTTTGTTTATATTTCGTGTTCTTCGAATCAAACAACAAATCTGAAGCGGATTATTTTGTGAAATATCCGTGTGTACCTAAAAACATTTTCCTTCAACGGGGTTCCTTTGAATTTCGTAGAATTCAACAAAGCTCGTCGTATGCACAAATAATAGAAATTCCTGTATCAGAATGTTCCTGCTAGTTTGTGAACAAATCTTAGTACATTTCTATGTGTTGGCAAATTCTCGAGAGGAAAGAAAGTACTTAATAATTGTCCTTCTTAATTAAACTCAAAATGAAGGGTACGTTATGTTTAAACTTGTGAAAACAATCTAAATTTCGAAATCAAATCTAAAAAAATCGAAATCAATTTGGGCTTATATCTAACGCTGTGTCTGTAACTGACATTGCAAGTTTGATAAGGTGCTATTATACGCATTCAATAATTTATTTAAGCCATATGATGAAGTTGGAGTGTGAATATCAAACATATTTTAGAGTCAATTTGTTTCGTCTTGTATTAAATTAATAATCCATGAAACTACATCACCTTAACAAACGTTCATAAGTCACGTTTGGTGTGACATTTTTTATAACACTAATAAATCCAATACTCTATTATACAAAAGAATACAAGTCTCCTGTGAACCATAGGAGCATAAAGCGCTGTCACGGAACGCGTGTAATTTAATTAACCCTTTTGTTTGCATCAGAACACGGCTGTTTCTCTCCGCCTAAAATTCCATGTGTCCTAATTATGCATACATAAAATAAACAAATATTCTAATCACGAAGCTGTCATCTTTATGTCGTATAAATAGCATTGCCTAGCGCTTAATTAAACCTGGAATTCTATAAAAACGTTTCGAGGCGAATTTAATTAGCATGGTCTTGGGTCAGTACGACTTATAACATTATTTGCTTTCAGCGGTGTAACCATGGTGTACCTGAGAACTTATACGAAAAGTGAATTTCCTTTAAATAAATAAATTTGAAAAAAACACGTTTACGACAGACGTCGGTATCAAAATAAACCTAATAGTACAAATGCCAAAAGCGACTGCTGCACAAAGGCCTCCCCTCTCTTGTCCTATTGTTCTCAATATTGGGCAACATCTGCAATGCTATTCTCTTGTGAACACACTCGATCGCTCGATGTCTAGACCGCCTGGTCAGTCCTGCAAAAAGGAGTGCAAGTCATTCCGCCATCGCCGATGGACGTCGTCTATCGTGTCTCCTTTTGAGTTATGGGGCTTCCTTTACGTGGCTATCTTGGCCCACAACTCGTTCGGCATGCGGCAGACATGACCAGCCCAGTATAGAAATTACTATACAAATAATAAGATTGCAAATTTCAGGTATGGAGTGTATTCCACGATGTGCGTCGTTTCTGGCGCGTTAGCAGCAAATGGACCAAAGGCAAGAGGACTGACCCTGACATACATCCTGCAGCTCTTGGTCGATCATTGGCCCGAGCCGCCTCCGACTCCGCACCAGAACCAGAGATGGAGTTCACAGCTGCTTTTAGTGAGTTTTCACAATTCACGAACGAGTTTCTTTTCATATTTAATTTCATGTCCATCTATTTACACAATTGCCGTGCTCTTACTTGCGATCTATTGTTATTCAGTTTCCATTACCCGATAAACCTCAGCGCAACTGTGGGTAGGCTGTATATAATATAGTTTGAACGAGGATACAATGTTGTTACTGCAACATTTTGTTGATTTTATATAAAATGAAAATTCGCTTTAAGCTTTAAGTCTATTTGTATTACATGCAAGGGAAAAAATTATTTATTTATAGTATTGTAATACGTATTTTGAAATTGAATACATTGAACACAAGATATATAAATGGAACTATAATTCGACAAAATTCCCGCCTACTTCCTTTACTTGCATTACAGGTCGTTTCCGTATTTATGTACCTACCCTCCCTACAACCTATATAACCTACGTGGAGGGTCTGTGTCGATTCGTATTTATACATGTTTTACAAATAGCTTGAATAAATAAACAACAAGTGGACATGTATGTTTGTTTACTAACTTACATGGAAAGATAGGTAGGCAGGTATATCTTTTGTAAATCACTTTTTCTTAATGTAATGACGCATTTTACTAGCAAGGTGTTGTATAGCGGTTTTTGTGCAATAATTTAGAAACCGGGCGCAGGAATTTTTGTATATACGAGTTTATATGAACCCTGCCACACTGAAACGCACGGCTTTAAACAATCTGCTCATTACCAGTTAGCTGCCTTGGGCTCAGTGGAGCGAAAAGCAAAGAGACTTATTAACAACAATTCTCTTGTGTAGTCGAAGCTACAAAATCTCGACCAGCGCCGAAAAGTGGCCTGCTTGTCGGTCTTCTATCGGATATATTTCGGGGATTGCGCGCAGGAACTTTTAAATTTAGTTCCACCCTCACCTCAAACTGACTTGGCGGGCCGAGTGGTAAAACCAATCCTTCAGCAGCTCCTCTCTCCGCGCGGGAGATTGTTACTAAAAAATATCGAATAAATCGGTAGTTGCACTATACTTCATTCGATTTTCGATTTAGTCATATTTATCAAAAAATAATCGAATATAGTTACTAATTTAGTAATTACTAATTAAATTTTCAGTGACTAAAACAACTCCTCTATACTATGCTACGGAATGTAAAAAAAATAAAAAATCGATCCCATTACGAATTTATTAACAATCAATCCAATTATTATTACGATATTGATCAACAATCAAAAATTTTTAACTATTTCAATTCACAATCGATAATGGATCAACAATCAAAAAGTGAAGTGTAAGTGTAAAAGTGTAGTAACTTATCAGTAACTAATTGATATCAAGAAACTAATTATTTCGATTATGCTTATAATCGAATAATTCGACTATTTTTAGTAACTATCGCGTTCACAGGTGGCGCTACGGCAAAAAAGTTGTTAAAAATCAAAAACTCTGCAAAAAGATCTGCAGCAAGCTCATAGGAAAAATCGTAAGGTCCGCTGGTTCGTCCGCGGCTTAGTTGACAAAGCGTCTAGCACGGTTGGCTAGAAATCTCTGGTTCGAATCCAGCCGGTACGAATCCAGTCGGAATTTCACAAAAAAATATTGAATATCAAGGTGCTGAAACATCCTTTAATATTTAATTACAATAATTTTCGAGATCTCAGGTTTTCGCGATTGTTACATGTAGGTACTGAAACTACTTTTCGGATGTAAGTTGCGTATGTTTGTTTATTGAAACAATTAAACGTTTCGGGCCCTCTTTTTTACATGTCCCATAACAATAGGTAAAAGTATAAGTTGTCGGTCTTTTAAATAAGTACGAAGTTAAATTCAATTAATGAAATGGTTACTAACTCAAAAATATAAGTAAACTAGAGAATTATTAAAAATCCCTGAGTAAATTTAACTAAGTTATTGGTATGTAGTTGAGTTTACTTCATTTTAAGAATTTATATTTATTAGTATACATTACGCATGAACAAACGAGTCAATAGTTTACAACAAATTATTTCACCGTGTATACCGAGGGAAGGACCACTAACCCTTATAATACCTACAAGGTTTAACTTTGACGTTAGCAGTTTAATCTCTTCAAAGTTAGTTTTCTCTACCTGATGATTTCGCGGGAAAATTTTATATTAATATTAATTTAATAAATTATATTTATAAATTATATTATATTATATAAATTAATTTAATAATTTAAATTTTAAGTATAT
Organism: Hyposmocoma kahamanoa; assembly: GCF_003589595.1. Lineage (NCBI taxonomy): Eukaryota > Metazoa > Arthropoda > Insecta > Lepidoptera > Cosmopterigidae > Hyposmocoma > Hyposmocoma kahamanoa. The sequence continues at coordinate 7,477,545 of NW_020654422.1, forward strand.
TATCGAGAAATATTGAAGAATATTTCCGGTTACCACACTCGAATATGAAATAATACTTTATGATAATATTTTAGAATATTTAAATAATAAAAATTGCCACCGAAATTAGGCACACAAAACTAACCTGAAAATTACCCTTACACGGCTAATGTAACATTAATATTAAACATGACCAAATCTGTATTGTAATTGGATTAAATGTTGTATCGTTTTAAAGACATAAATTATTAATTAATAATTATTATTATTAATTCTCGTTAAATAGTATCACCACGTCTCCGTCGTTAGACAGGTCTTTTTCAAAATTTCAAAATTTTTCAAAATTTACTTATTAATACCAAGATCGAACACTCAGAAAAAATTCCTTCGATTCGGCCGGATTCGAACCGTCGTCTTCTAGCATGCCGTGCCAGACGCTATACCAACTAAGCCAAGAAACGAACCAGCGGACCTCAAGAATTTTTCTATGTGCTAGTTGTCGTGTCTTTGTATTTGGTTTTTTTAACGATTTTTTAGTACCGGCCCTGGCGAGAGATATCGCTATTCACTGTATTTTAAATTTTAGTATTTGAAGTCAGAGACGCAAACTCATAATTAATTTTACCCATAAATTTCAAAACTTGTCATCCTACTTCCCGACCTACGTTTTCAGTATTAGATTAGAAATTGACAAACTAAATGCCTGGAATATTCAAAAAAGGCCAAATCTTTTTCAGAAGACTATCTTACCAGATTGCGAAGTCGTGTTAGGCATTACCGGCATTTCATAGTTTATTGCATTTTCAAATAATGTGGTAGATGTATGATATAAATAAATATTTTTTCCAGGGTTAAAAGGTTACATTGTTTCGAAAAGTTTCGTAAATAATTAAACGGAAAACTGTTAAACCACGACCTAGATGTTAGGTTAGGTTAGGTTAATCTATTTATTAGGGTAATCTATATTAGGGTAATCTTATTGTAGAAACGTTTACATTGCCCTTTGAATGAATTTATGACTGTGAAAACGACTGTCGAGCATATAACTTAATAAATTAATGTTAAGTCTGTCACCGTTTTTCATAAAAACATTTCTATTCTTCTTAACATAAATATTTTCATAAATGTAATGCGACGCTAGTGCTGTCCCTCAAAAACAACTCTGTTAACCCTTATGTGTCCAAGGACCTGTTTTGCATCGGTAAAATTACTGTCTTTGATAATTCATGTTCTCTGGAATTCCAAAAATTCAATTTAATAATAGTAATAATAATAATAATAAAAATTTAACTTACATGTTATTAATATACATTCTAAATATTTTCAAGGTCGTCGTTGGACAGAAGTCGAATTAGACGAAGAAGGTGAAGTATTGGGGGTGGTACGCAGCGATTCTACATCATCTTCAGGGAAATCAGAATGCGCCGAAGAGTTTCGAGCCCGCGCCAGCACGGACTCCCGCTTGCCCCCCCGCCCTGCTCGACCACGACACCCCCTCCCTACTAGGCCCTTACCACCACCAGTGAGGAGAATGAGCGTGGCCATGAAAGGAAATAACGCCAGTACATATTGACTACAGGGTATTTTGATCCTTGATACAGTTTGCCAAGAAAAAAACAATTTCTTCGTACAATTTTATCTTGCGTTCTAAAAAAATATTTACAGTCCCCATATAAAAACTGTATAGATGCTTATTTTACGTTTAGAAGTAGAATTATATATTTTTCAGTAAACATATACACACTTATTTGCCCAAAAATATTAATATACAGCAGCGTTACATAGATCATGTAAACGGCTGTATTATTGTGTTAGCCGTTACTTACGCGTTGAAATCTTTTTTAAGAAGTATATATAAAAACAACAACGAGGTTACGTTAAATGTAGCTCGTAAAAATGTAATCTAGGTCTGGTTTTGAAACTAAAAGCATTGCTGTAATCTGAATTAAATATATGTATATCTTTGAAATAGCTACGGCTACACACAATTTATTCCAATAAAAAAGTTCGCTTTTATACAAACATCAACAAAGGTTCTCAATTTTCTAAATAGAGCTAATTAAGTGCGCGTTTTTGTATTTTTTTGCCCCTTATCGGTAAATTGTACCTGTTAAGTTTGTTTCTACGAAGTCTGTGTCGGATGTTTATTTCCATTTTAGGAAAGAAGACACCCATTGTCCACTCCTGTTAAGAGAATGTTGATTTTAACAGCATGCCACAATATACTTTTCGGGTATTGAATTGCCATTTCATCCACAAACATCAAATATTAAGTAATTTAGCACCTACTGACGATAGCCCTATATTAAACTAATAGTAATAAATTCTTTATAACTTTATGTCAAAGTTGATAAGTTATTTTTGACCCTGAAATAATTCATATTGACCAAAAGACGATAAAGGCGTCGTCCTAATTGAACGCAATTACGCGACTATCGCAAGTTCGCGCGAGTTTTATTCGTGCGAACCTGCGATCTAACATACGGATCTCGAATAGGCGTTCGCGCGATGTAACCGCGCTACTATACTGTTTCAAATCTATTCGCGCGAACTTAGTTCTTACGAACGCACGATCCAACATATTGATGTCGGAACAGGTGTCCTAAATGATAATCGCGTCGCGTTATCGCAGGCAGGCTCCGTAGCCGCACCCATGATCGCGGGAATACGGGCTCGCGGGACTATTATAGGACAACGACTACAAATTGTACGAGAAATCCGTACCTAATGCGGCGCACAATGAGTTCTATTTTAGTTCTTTTATCATGATAAAAGTATAATAATATCGATAATTTATTTACAAATGGTTTCATATTCGTTCCTATTTCACAGGAAATATAATAGATAAATATAAACTAAGGGTCTTTTTTGCAAAAGTATGTGTGTTTGTTTTAATACAATTAAAACTATGCGACAATATTTAGAAAAATATGATACCACTCGACCTAACGTCACTCTCAGTTTGAGACCTCATTTTCTAAAAAAAAATTGCTAACAACCAAATAGCAACTGTGGCTGTATTGAAAGCCTTGTGATATACCGACCGACATCGAAAACAAAAGTTCCTTTTTATTCCTTTATAACCTTTTCGGTACGGAACCTTCAAAGTTAAAATTGCGGAACTTGGTGAGGCTCAAATATAACTGTAAGCCTGTGACTAGCTAATTATAAGTTACTTACTTATTTGCTCATTTCAATTGTAGTATTGGGTACCGGATACTTGTACTTTTATATAAAATTATATACGTAATTTGTAGCTTCAGTAGAACATGAAAAAAATCAATTAAACTTTCTTTCTCTTATCTTTCTGTTACCTGCTTCCGAAATTAAAAAACACAGCTTCTTGAACAATCTAAAACATAATGCACTTTAAGATTAGATTATTATGGCATATATTGTATTATCACAGCGGCGGCGGCGGCGCGAGTACGAATACAATTACGAATGACGTGACGTTAGACTCGTAATAATCCGATATTTGCAACACAACCACTCAAATGACATACAATGTGTGTTCATCACACTTGCAACGATATGAAAAAAAAAATAAGATAAAAAACATGCTTCACTCGTCACTACAAAATGACGACGACATTTTCGGGCAAAAACTTAAACAAACAATAGTAATTTTCTCTCCTCAAATAATGTAATATGCGAATATTGCGGAAGCCTCTTAATAACGCGTTACACATAAAGATCTTTTTCTGTTTGTGTAAGAAAGATTTTCTTTCTTACACAAACAGCCACAAAAGAAATATATACTTACAAACAAGATAATAAATTTAATAAAAATTTTAAAAATATTCAATTAGCATGTATTGATTTTTCATTGAATTTCACGATATTTAACCACGGCGGCGTTGAAAGCCGAAAAACTCAATACTAGGCTATGACAGATACATAGACGAATTTCGTCGACCTGCTAAGGCTCAATTTATATTGCCACGGAACGGAATGGAAGCGATATTTTGTAATGATAGTGTACATAGCATAATTAATTTTATGGTTAATTATGTAATGTACAAACTAGACATGAGCCAAAATCTTTCGGATTCCATCAGACGAGATGGAAGTGAAATCCGCTCTTAATTTTTATTAAAAAAAACTTTATCTTCCTAAAATTTTCATGTTATTGTCTTTTGACGTTGTACTTTAAATTTGTAATAAAGTGGCTTTGATAAATTAGAATAAAAGATTATACTCTAATCTGTATACGAGTTAAACATTAGTGTATTAATTTAATCTTAGTAGCAGTAGAGCTCATTGTAAAAGAGTTCGACCAGGGAAATACTGCCACCTTACCTATTTCTGCCATCAAGCAGTAACATGAGCATTATGGCGTTCCGATTTTGAAGGGTAAGGATGCTGGTATAATTACAGGCACATAGGACTATTTCTTAACTTACGTCTCAGGGTATCGGGCGCAGTGGCAGTGCCCCTCAGATCTTTGCAATTTAGAACTCTGAGTGGCACTGCAACTGTTATAGATAGGCGTAGCGCTTACTTTACCAAGCGCGCGACTTGTTCGTTCCATCGCTTATTATTATAAAAAAGTGTAAGAGTAACATAATTATTAAATATTTAAAAATGAGCGGAAATATTCTAACATATTGTAGTAAAATACACGAGTAGAAAAACGTTATGTAGAGATTTTATTTATATTTTCCACAAAAAGTCTTTAATTTATATAGCTACGGTAAGAAAATCACTATCTTTCTACACGTGACGCTCAATAACAAAAAAGCTATAAACTTAATAAGAGTTTTATCTGCAGAAATATGGTGATTTTCTTGCAACTGGTACATAATTAGGAGATTTATTGTGGAAATGTCCCTTATGTGATTTTACCTTTAAGCAGACGATATTGTGTTACCTGGACTTACCAATTGTATGGATTTATGGAGTACCTGTTTATCATTAATTCATTACGTAGCAAGCAGGAGTCCGTAGTATAACTATACCACATTCAGAGTCAGGCGTGATGTGGGCGTGATTACATGTAATATACCTATGTATAGAAAACTAAACAATTATTTTCTGTTCCAAATCGCGTACATTTGTTTTCCAAACAAATCAACGTTTCAGTATCCTTATCTCATGATCACAGCTGACTGGGATCATTGGACCTGTAAAGGACCCGAAACGTTTGTTCGTTTGAAAAATAAACAAATATACGCTATTTACACCTGAAAAATAATTTCACTCGCACAATCGCGAAAATATAAGAATTCCATATAGGTATGCCTTTACCTTTAACATCTAGTCAATATCTATACATTGTAAATAATTCCTTATGTGTTAAATAATATTAATGCGGCCAAATTTTTTGTGTTGCTTGCTTTAGTGTCTTAATATAATTATAATAAAATAAAGCGCATAATAGTCTTAGTAGTTAAAATTATTCTTAAGTATATTTGTATTTGTATTCCATTGAAAAAAAGACGAACTTTTTAAATGTTTTGATTTAATTACTGTGCCTAGATTTTGTAAAATTTTACCAGACAGATAGACAGCAGTAAGAAAAGAGTCCAACACGTGGCGTTTGAGAATTTTATTACAATTTGTGATTGTTATTAAAAATTTATTGTAAGACAATGTTAATAAGCTTTTATTTTAAGATAATGGTAGTGTTTTAAGATACTGCATACAATATTATCTATTTTTAACGTACCTTCAAATTGATTGACATTGCGATCTACTTATGTGTATATCCACCTCAAATATTGTTATAGAAATTGTAGTCGTAGTACTGTTACAGATATACAATGGCGTGGATTCGAGCAGATGAGATTTAATTTAACAAAACTTATTTGAATTCAGTCAATCTATCTTTAACGTTTTTACGTAGGAAAAATGCAAGAGATTGACATACCCGATATTTTGATTTTGTTATTAGGTTTTTATTTATATTTACTATTACACAATTGTTCGCCACCCTTAGACTATTCCAGTTGTTTATCTGCCCGAATTTACGCCTCTTAAAAAAATTGGCCTAAACTGTATTATGCTGTTCATGACATATTAATAAATATACACTTAAATTGTATAAATATAACGTAGTAAAAAAAAGTAAAAGCGTCTGTAACATAAACAGGGTATGTAGTTTTTGTAAAACTACTTTAAAACGTATTAATAAACATTTCAATTATTATTTTGTAATAATAATTGAAATGTTTAATACGTTTTAAAATGTTCTTGTTTTTGGTTATAATTTATAAACTTACATATTATACGACATATAGGTAGACGTTGCCGCATCGTGGCATGTGGACACCGTGTCGCGCGGTTTGAGTGTCTGTGTTTCGCCACCGCTTATGTGGTTCACATTTTATTTCTTCTTTAGTAAAAAAAAGATTAAAGCTCGAGAAGGCAATAACTCAACACTTTTCCTTATGTGGCTCAAATACTTTCAACAAAACTGGGAACCAAAGAAAAACTTATATGTACTTATATATTTGTTTAATGATATGGTTATGTCATTACTACGAAGACAGAATCATTAAAAAATCTATAAATGTACGTTAAAGGTCATCAAAATGTTTAACAATTCATGAGTCATGAGAATCCTTTTTACATACCTGTAATTAGTGATAATTATTTAGTCATCGAAATATTTAAATTTAGTATAATTGTGCTTTAGTAAGTAAGGACCCCAATTATTTATATTAGATTATCTGTTACGAATATAAAGGATCTATGTTGATTGTTTGAATCGTTGTTTTGTTAAACGTAAAGAAACACCTATATGTATGTTGAAGAAGGAAATTATTATCAGTATGAAAATAATGTCATTATGTTTGACACAACTCTATCACGTTATTACTTACATTGGGACATTCCATTTTGTGAAGGTCAACTAGAAAATCGTATCGTGCTCTTTAAATATTAAAGTACCCTAATAAATTTCTTAAACAATTTGAATTTGTAAATGATAAGTAAGATTTATTAGCATGCCGAAAATTGATTGTAGATGCACTTTAATAACTTTGTATAGGTACAACAATTATGATATTGGCGCTTTAATCCGTTACACTTGAATCAATTTCTCGCATTGACATCCGTCAATGCGAGAAATTCATAGAGACAATTATCCCTAAGCAAAAGCGAAATTAAACCAAAAAATAAACTCTATATTACTAGAGGTAATAGAAGTCGAGAAGCGATAATAACAGAATAATTAAATTAATAATGCAGCTGTTATTTTGTTTGTTAATTTCTTTATTGGTTATATCGCGATAACGGGAAAACAACAATCATCTTCGTCTTGACCTTTAATATACGTTTACAGGGTCGAACTGGTGTCCCTCACTCTATCTAAGGGCGGTTTCCCACGGCCCGTGACCAGTTTCGAGGCCCGGGCCGCGCGCCGTGGGTAGACGGCCGCCCGAGCGCGCCCGTGCTCGCCCGTGGCGACCTGTTCAGAGCTACTGTCTAGTTCTCCAGTTTCTCGGCACATACTTAAATACGTGCAGACGCGCGGGTCGGCCCGAGGCCGTCCGGACTCGTCCGTTTCACGAGGTCGCCCGTACAAATCGGCGCGTTTGACATCACAGGCCGTGAGAACGCACTCTAAAAACGTCTTGTTAAAACCGTGGCCCATCACAACGTAACCCGTGCCTAAAACAGGCTGAGTATTAAAATATGTGGACCAATGCGCGTTTTGTAATTTCACACGTCATCAAGTTCTCGAAATGTTCACCAAATGGCAGATTTCCTCATTATGTCTTTCTTATCTTTAAAAGATAAATTACATTACATATTTTCGTGTTTTCAAGCTTTAAACAATTTGTCATAGGCAACCTTAAAAAGAATATTGGACAAAGTATAGAAATGGTAAGGGTAGTCATAATTAATAAGATTCAATTATTTGTACAAAACTCATCACTATCATAATGATCCATTTTATTATTTACTACACCTTTGACACGGTTATTACGCGAATTATACCTAAAATAGATAGATACACGAGCATTCCAATCATCTAGCGACACTGCGATGTGGTCACATGTATCACTTAATTAACGTGATAAAGCCCGGATAGATTTTGCAGCAAACTTAAGCGTGACTATTTTATTCACGTTAGTAACAACCACAGATTACTATATATACTAGTCAGGTAACAACAGCATAACAACACACACACTCATAGCCCCGCACTAGGGAAACCCTGTATCGCGGGTGCCATGGATACACACATAGGTAGACAACCACAAATTTTATCCAAACTCACGAGAGGAATAAATGTAGGTCATACAAATATTTCTCTCTTTGACCACGGAGTCAGTTAGATGTTACTTGCTGTGTTACATAATGACTAATAAGCATGTAGTAGGAAGCGGGGCAGTTCGTACACTTTTTTTGAACTCTAATTTTGGGCTACTAAATGAAATTATAATAAATATTTTTTCTACCTAATTGATGATATAACTAATAAACATTACTAATTTCATATTTCCTTTCATAAATAGCATTGAATAATTGAAAAATTTTGATTTTAACAAAAAATGGGAATTGTCCACTTCTGCCCCACCTGTGGGGGTGTGGATTACTTTGATACATCGCTTGGGGCACTTAGAATGTGTGAATCAACGTAGTGTGCCATTCCTGGTTGCCACGTATTATCCGCACTAGGTGATCAACTGTTCATAAAGTATGACGCTATATGTGCTCCGCACTTGATCTATCAAGACTTCTTTCTAGGGCACCATTTGAAAAGTGTTCTTTGAAATGTAGTCTTGGAAGTAAAAATACAGGAGGAAGAGCTGACTATAGCGCAAAATGTCACTAGTTCACCTCTTTACAATGACTTGTTGAAACAGTTTTATATTTTTCGTACAAAATAACTAATTCCTAGCACTTTGATACGTACCAAACTGCCCCACTCACTAGTGTATAAAAGTACCTACCCCACCGGCCAGTTTAGAAAAGAATTTTTTTTTTAAATCATTATATATCCTCTCAGTCACATCCAATTCTAGTTATTGAAAACACTAGTTTACACTGTATTAAGACATAAAACCCTGTAAAGTGAACAAAACTGTAGTGGCACTCGTATTTGTATCGCTTATTTTTTTAGTTAACGGCTGTGAAAACACTTTGTGACCTGTCGAACGAAAACAGCTAACTGGTGAGCTGCATCATCGCATGTCCATTACTCATACGTACAAAGGCACGTTTTAGTATTATCACAACTAATATTATGTTTGAAAGTATGGACATAAAGCAGGTGCATGAATGTGCCCCCTGTGTCAAACTGCCCCGCTTCCCCTTACCGAAATTACTACATTAGGGCGAGTTCTTGAAGGGCAAGGGGATGGGCGCGGAGGCAGTGCACCTCAGACCTTTGCGATTTAAAGCCGTGAGTGGCACTGCGAATTAGGGGACTACTCGCCATTTTCGTCAACTGGTCAATTTTGAAACTCGTCAATTATGTGAAAATATTTAAGTCGCCATTTTTCCTAACTTGTCATTTTCTTTAACTGATCGCTTTCCTCAAGTGGTCATTTTTTGCCATCCGACATTGCCATTGTTCGTACAGTCATGTATAACTATACAACATAGATGGGACCTAGGAGAACATACTTTTTGTCACAAAAATATATCTTATAGGGGATGAAATAGGGAATGAAAGTTTGTATGGGGAACCAATCACTCCGCAGTCAAGGTGTCTGATAATTCAGATGTTCATATTTAATCCTTTTATAAAAAATAATGTTTCAGCGTTTTTGATCAATTATTACCCCTCAAGGTAAAATAGGGAATGTATAGGCTACTCGAAGTGCTTATTCTACGCAGATGTAGTCGCGGACACCGGCTAGTATATATCGACTTATAAAAGAGCATAAATATAGATTTTATTGCTTGCTCATATATTATATGTGAAAAATTTGGATTGGGTCAATTTCAACTGATTAGGTAAGTATAATTTCGCCAGAATTTTTAGTAGTAGTAGACCTCCGTGTAAAGGAGTTCATCCAGAGAAGTACTGCCACCTTACCTATTTCTGCCGCCAAGCTGTAATGCGGGGTGCTCGTGAAATTACAGGCACATTGACTTGTCAACGTATTATGTTTCAGGGTGACGGGAGCAGGGGCAGTGCCCCTCAGATCTTTGCGATTGTTCGTCCCGTCTCTTGGTATCGTAACAAAATTCGTTTTAAAGTTTTTCTTTGAAGGATAATTGAGCCCATTTTATTAAACCTGTGTTAGCGAGCGTTGATAACCATATTATGAAGCAATATTAAATGGCTGTTTAAAACGACACAGAAATTACTAGTCTTTGAGTTTTGTGTGTTCCGCTCAAGCAAGAGATGAGCGGAACACACAATATTTAATTTCTGATTTTAAAGGAATAATAATAATAATTGTATCAAAATTTATCGTACACTAATGTTATAGCGAATACGGCAAGTTTTCCGCAAATATCAGCAGTTGTTTGAATTTCCATAGAAGCAAACACCACGTTTCCGTTTTTTATGGTTGTACCTATATTTATTTCACACTAGAAAGATCATTGAAAGTAAAGTTAAGAGATGTATTGGTCACTGGTGTGTCTTTTGTCCCCTTTGTCCCCATGTGACCGGAATGACGGAAGTTAAATTTTAACGGGAATACGCAAGAAAATGTGACCGGTTGTGCCTGCGTCGAACTCTGGTGCTTGACTAATGAAAAAGATGAGATGAGAGGGAAATGCTTGTATGCATCCCGCATATAAGCATTTTGTGCAGAGCTATCACCATATAATTTTATATCAGCGGAAATGATCATTTTTCACTGGAAACTAATATTCGTACTAACCAGAACTTGTGAAGGGCACTTAGCTAAATGTACAATAATGTTTCCCACCATAAATATATGTTAAATATATATTAATTAAATAAAGGTAGACGCTAATCTAACTATTATATGCATATATTATTTGAGTTACAAGGCATTTTATAAAAAAAATATAAAAAAATAAAAGGACTTTATTCTTCAACACTACAACGATACATAAAAAAAATTAAATAGTGGCTTGAAATTTAATGTGTGTCCAAGAAAAGATAACAGCCTCAGCAATTTGCTGGTTTTCAGGCTTCACCTTGTATATTATGTAAATTAGAAGTTAAATATATTTGTTGCTGTAGACACCGCAGTATGCAGTTTCTAATTAAATATATAATTAAGAAACCACCTCACTCACCACAGTTTTGCACTATTACATATATAGTACAGAAATTCCAGTTAAAATTTATATACAAAACTACAAATTATACACGTACCGACCATGCAGCAAAAAGTGTAAAAAGCATTTTATTACATTTTATAGAACAGGCATAGAATGAAATTTAATTATATATCATACATATAAATATAAACAAAACTGTCTCGCGGTCACGCCACTGTGATGACAAATTTATCTTTATTTACTACCTAGCTGAATTTTATTTATAGTCCAGTTTATATAACTAAATATCCAACCAATATTTAACTTTTCTGTAAAATTGTTTTCATCCCGTCACGAAATTCTATTGCCTGGGACATTGACCCCTTCTTTTTCTTTCTTTTATTTATAATGGGATCTAAAACAAAGATCGAAATCAGAAAATCAAGCCAGCAAGTCACGTGAGATATATGAAACTTTTCTCTCTCATTTATCTACGAAGTTTATAAAGCTGAAAAGGCTAATAGGTAATTTAGGTTGACAGATGGTGTTGGTGATCTATCTGGTAACAGATGGTATTGCATATTATACAGGTGTGACGATGCTGACCTCCTTCGTCGTCATCGCACCTTTTACCAATGCGGCCAAGCCCTAGAGAAATATCTCATTTCTCTAAGGCTTTGCAGAAGGCTTGGTCTACAAAATTTATTGCAAGAGATGACAAAAGAGGTAACGGAAGTCAGAACGGAAGGAAGAACAAATAATAAAATTGATTTAAAAGATACAATTATTATAAAATACTCATTATAAAACTAAATAACACAATATTCGGCCCAAAGAGCTTATATATTTTAAAAATGTACGAGTTTTAACAGTAGTCAACGTGAAGTTTAGCAATAAGGAAATGAAGGTGATTGTGATTTATGGCCGCGTCTTCTCGTTTCAAGAATTTTGATGGGAGTGACGATAGATCGAAGATACGTAATAGAAAAAAAAATTAAAAAGAAAAAAGGACGACAAAAACATAATAGTTGTACTATTATAAAAAGGTGATAAAGGAGGAAGGATGAAGGAGGTCATCGTCATCATACAGGAAAGCTAAAATTAAGTTCCAAATAGTATCTGTGAGAAAATAATAAAAAACATCCGTACTGAAAAAAAAATGGATTTTAATCAAGCTAGCCTACCAACTCTTGATAAAATCAATCACAATATGATTAAATTCACTACTTGAAATTGTTGCCACCACCATTAAAATTGTTGCTGTAATCATTGTGTTTGATAGACTCAGAATGGAAGCAAGTTATATTACCTATCACCTTAAACAAGTTGTTTATTTCAATCACATTTTTATTTTGTAGTTGTATCTATTACACGACAAATAAAACGAAGTCATTTATAATTTGTGGTATGTTGTCACATTTAATTTTGTTAAATAACAAATTAGTTTTGTTAAATTAACGTGCGATTTGTAATTTACTACAAATCGCATCCTTGTTATAATAAGGGCCACATATGCAAAATGGCAAGTTTACAGTGACAGATTTAACAATGCTATAATCGAAATTAAAGTCAATATTACTTACAAATAACCTTGTATACGTATAACTAGCTGGTGTCCGCGGTTTCGTCTGGGTAGAATAAATACTTCGACTAGCCGCCTATTGGACTATACAATTTTCATAGTTTTATTTGTTCTCCATACAAACTTTTATCCCCTATGTCACCCCATTTTAAATTTCTTTTTGTGACAAAAAGTAGCCTATCTCCTTCTCGTAGGTCCCACAGTCCCACCTATCTCTATACCAAAATTCATCAAAATTGGTTCAGCGGTTAAGGCGTGAAAATGTAACAAAGTTACTTTCGCATTTATAATATTAGTTTAGATTTGTTTCATGTAGTTACAGTCATTTTTATGTCATTTGTTTAATTTCTTTTGACGTACCATAATACCATTACATGCGGCTTTTTTATACCAAGGATACACTAGTATGATAAGAACTACAATACATGGTATTTGTAGTTTTTGAGGAAACACCCAAACTTTTTACTTAGTCTTTGGCGTGCTACATACTCATAAGTTCTTGTGTACGTAATTCTAGTACGCCAATTATACTCGCAGGCGTCGGCTTTGCTTCGCATTACGCTGTTAAACGAAGGATAATAACACTATTATCATGTATTTAACTAACTACTAAACACAAATTTCTGCCGTGCAAAAAAATTATACTTCTACGAGTCCGATATTATCTCAAAAATCAAGGTTTTCAACGAAGTGACCACACACTGTATTAATGGCATATTGTAGGTATCTCTGACGTTTTCATCGTATAGAGATAAACCAATGCAATGCAAGTCAAATAAGAAGTCGTGAAACAACATGTGATAAAATAGTTGTTAGAGAATGAATAATTATTCCGCAGTCATAAACAGGTAAAAATATATTTGTGCTTTCCTTAAAGGTGTTAAAGTAGTCCTCAATCATTAATAGATTCAGGAGTAACTTTGCGGAAGTGCAAAATAGCTGCGCTTGTGTCGAATATCATCAACACAAGCGCAGCTATTTTGCACGATTTAACCTTCAGTGGGTTCGCAATCGAGTGGCAACTTAATTTACTTCCATTTTTTTGCCCTCAATACCATCGATCTGAATTAAAATATGTTTATATGCGCGCAACTAAAATCCAAATTTTCTGCTTTTTAAGATACACATACTCCTAAAAATAAATGAAATAAATGACGTGAACTTGTTCTCAATTGCCATATCCATTCTAAGGGACTTGGCACATTATGCCTATTACGAGACGTTTGATTTAGGACTGCGATGTGTGTTTATTGGAGCGAGCACGTTGGCCTAACGTGACCACTGCGGTTGCCGGCGCGGGCACAGGTCCGCTGCAGGATTAGCGTAACCAGGTCGCGCTGCGTCTACATGCACCCACCACATAATGGTAATAGGTGGCTATTTATATCACAATCGACTAGCAACTAAGCATTTTTGCATCCCGCTGTTCAACAATGACTAGGCCGCCATGCTACCTACACAGTTCATATTAAATGACTCCTGCTACAAGCACTCCAGTGTATATATAGCAATTAAGTGTTAGATATCGGATAAAACACCTTATTCCAACAAGGAGTGAACATAGATCTGATTCTAATCATATTATAAGGAAATGGTCGTGTACCATACAAAAGATGAGGTTCATGATCAATAAAATCTTATCTGTTGCATAAACAAAACCGCTTATATGCACAACATAAAATGAGACACCAAACTGTGCTGGGTGGTCTTCGTATAAATAATAACTACGACGGCAATTGACGTGGTGAGTGCGTGAGTGACGAATGTGAGAACTTAAGTATCCATAGCGCTGTTGCCGCCCAGACATTTTGAAATTTGCAGTTATTTTAAATAATCTAAACAATGTAGGTACAATGAAAAGTTGACGCGACGGCAATTTGGATTTAATAATGAACTCGTGGAGCTAAATGGGTACTTACAATTTTTTTATTTCCACAAATATGATACTCAAAATTAAATTGTTATTGTGGGTAATGTACACATGTGTGTTGCCTTAGATCTATTAACACGTTCATACGTTTGTAAAAGCTTAAAAAAGTAAAAATGATAAAAAGGAACAAAATTAAATGTAAGCAAGTTAAATATGGCCAATTCGTAATATTAGAAAAAAATACATTCTGCTATTTCCAACAGTAGCCATTTTCCTAAACCAGGCATAATACCAAGGTATGACGTCAACAGGACATGTTTCAATAAAGTTAAACATCTTTAATAACATGAAAATTATTGTATGCATGCCGTTAAGTACCTAATAGAGCGTAATGTTTAGAAATAAACATTACACTCTATGATGTAAACCAACAGTAGCCTAGATAGGTTGAATAGCCATTTGTGTAGCTTTACATCTGTAAAGTGCAAGGATAAAATAGAAGAAATGTATTACCCTTCTGTTAATATCAATCTCATTGGCAAGTCTATTAAAAATCGAAGCGGACACTAAACGGCACATTTGTGCAGCAGTTGCTGGACCCTACCGAGTAATATAAACATAACATTTGTTGTTCGATTTTTGAAATTCGTTGGTCAATAAGTCACGTACAATCTCAATGAGAATAATTATGTGAAAATAAGCCAAACGTAAAGTATTCGATCATATTTTTCCAAATGTTTACAAAATTTTCCTGAAAAATTTCCACTGTAATTAAATTTTTATTGAAAGTCAGAATGTTTCACCACTAGAAAACCATATTATACCTACTAGTTAATGATATTGCAAATCCATCTCGTCTGCTGTTATTTTTGTTGTCATCTGTAAACCTATAAATCACTCTTAGCAAAACAACATACAATTTTACCAATGCTAACTATAAATGAACAGGCCTTAGCAAACATCTAGATGCGCGTAGGGTGCCACATCGTCATTTGACTGATGAATATTTTATTGCCTCCTGCCCACAAGTATGGTATTATCCGCAAGATTATTATTCCATAAAAGACGAGTCGTAAAATACATTGTACTACATGTTTTTTTCTTAAAGCGACGTCCTTTGGACATGTTTCATAGAAAGGGAAGATTCCCCTTGCACAGACTTGTAGTATAACTACACAAGGTGTGAAACGTAGACGATTTCTAACTTTAATGGTTATGTGAAGAGAAAAGTTATTACAGTCTTTACATTGTGCTATAATCATTCTTGTGCTATTACAATCATGTGTACCTATCGTAATGCAATTGACAAAGAGTATGTGTACATGTTACAGTTGTACTGTTTTGTACTTTGCTTCGGGAGTACCTACAGAGTACCTTTTTGATGCTCGTAATCCACATGTTAAAATAAGATTGATGATTAAGCTCCGTGGCAGCAACAACACCATCTGCTAACACGGTCAAATCGTTTTGTGGCGTCTGGATATTGCCGAACTATTCAATGATAACGATAACTCTTTCTTTACATTTCTATAAAAAGTTATTATTAAGCTAAGCGCAAGAAACAAATAACGTTTCATCCTACAGTTTTAGCCTAAGGGTGAGGCCAGACGAGCGTAATATTGCGTGTTGTGAGTCGCGTGTTTGAGTGGCTGCATTCGGTTTCATATAAAAGTCCAGTTTGTGCCACACGGGCATAATTACCCCTTGAGCGAAGATCCGCTCAAAGGGTAAGTTGGTAAGCTTACCAATACCGGAATAGTGAACCTATTTACCATCTATCTAATGCTTCATAAATGCACGCTATTTTTAATAGATCCATTACACTATATGACACAAGCACCGTATACAAACTTTTAAAAACAAAATAACTAAATAAAATAAGTTCCTCTGGTGTCCTAACCGAATTTCAGATGGACATAAACTATTGGACTCAAAAAACGTGACTCGCAACTCACAAAATTGCGCTTGTCTGACCTCACCCTAAGGGTCGTAGTACTCCGCAAACGATCAGT
The DNA here is from genome assembly GCF_003589595.1 of Hyposmocoma kahamanoa. NCBI lineage: Eukaryota > Metazoa > Arthropoda > Insecta > Lepidoptera > Cosmopterigidae > Hyposmocoma > Hyposmocoma kahamanoa. The sequence goes on from NW_020654422.1 coordinate 7,494,133, forward strand.
CGTTGACACCAAATGTTGCAGGCGGATATGAATTTGTGACGAAAGTCTTTATAATGTCTACACATACTAACTAAACTTACGGAAAAACATAGTTACCTTGTACTTAAAAGTAATTATAAATTCATTTCCAGGAATTACTAGGGAAAATTCACATTTAAATTACATAACTTTAATAAGAATTAACGGTGCCGGTTTCCGTGTTGATGGTGACTAGTCAAGAGCTCTTACTCATATAATTAAATGTTACTAAGTTGACATTAATTCCGTACTATAACTTAAGTCAGTATAAGTAGTATCCGTCAAAGCAGTCCCTTTGGTTAAAAAAAAGCAATAACGAAGTTATAATGAAAAGCTGGATTAACATTATTTATGGCATATCAAATTAGGATCAAAGGGCAGTCGTTTGATGCTTTTTCTATCATAACTAAGATACAATCATCCAAACAGTAGTTAATTAGCTTTAAACACGAGTTGTTTATCTAACCTTGTCAAGTTCTAGATTGCAAAACATCAATCATATCAAGCATTTTACACTCTAATTCTGTACGTACATAGGTTTATTGTTTGGCCCAATTCTAGAATAATTGTGACAGTAGTTTGATTAAATATGTTACCTACACGCTCTACAATTATGAACATAATGTCGATTACGTCAGATAATCCGATATACCTTTTATCTACTTTAAACATCATTATCAAATCACATTCGGTTTAGTAAATACTTAAATATTATTATATAGCAAAATAAATAAAATAAATAGCAAAATTTACGGGTAACCAACTAACGTTAAGATGTAAAATACTTACAAAGTTGCACATAAAACGACATTTTCTTTTGTAAGTGGTGTTGGCTTACCAGATCAAAGGAAGATATTTTCCTTAAGTATTTTGTCCCGAATCCTTTTCCAGAGAACAGAAGAACGGTAAATTTAGAGTTTATAATTACGTGTTTGCTAATGTAACAAAATAAGGAAAAACCTCAATATCATTCAATATTTGTGCCAATGTAGACGCCAATATGAGAGTGTAGTAAGTACAGGATCGTTGGTGTAGAACAGACTTAAAATAGACATTCCAAAACGCGTCTGGTGGCGCCAGCCGAGGCTGACAGCTTTCAAGCTTATCTACCAATTAACAGCCAAACAGGGAGCCTGATAACAAACGCCTTGTTTGTTACCGATATATCTGCCAACATAACTACAGAAAATTTTACTTAGAGGCTTTATTGGTAGAACTTTGACGGATGTACCATAAATGTCCGATACTGTGTGTGCAGTTAACATAAATGTATAAGATATAAAAGTTGTAAAATAACTTTTAATATGGAAAAAAGAAACTTGTTGAAAATTGACTGGACTTCTCTAAAAGACAAATCTAAAATAATTATAAAATACGTAACTAAACGATTATCTATAAACATAAGTACATAAACACGATGATTAACACCTACAAGTAAATCACGTATTGCAACATTTCTCTCAGGCAGAACGGACGACACACTTAAAGTGCAATTAATTCTCATTAGCCCGCCGAGGACTACATCGATCAATAAATTGTCACCTTGTTTGTAAATAGCCTGGCTGCATTGAGCTCTACAAATTGTAAAGAATGAGGTATTTATAGATGGAGTCAGTGACTCTAGTCCGCGCCGTCTGGGAGACGTGTCAGTGCTGTCACTGAACCCCTGGGATATTCCATCCCCCGTACGTTTACTCAACATTCAATAGATAATATGTACTACTCGACCTGTTACAACCACACCTTTCGTCAACAGGTTAGTGACTTGGGTGGCAGGACATCGCTCGCTGTGCAAATTACGCCTCCTTTGCTACGTAAAAAAGAACCACGTATGGGCCATAAAGTTGCTAATGCATAAAAGTTACATAAACATTTTGTTATAAACGACATTTTTATTTTAAAATAATGATAAATGTGGGGAATCTAATTACACATATGAATAATCAGGGCATTATATTTTTTAAGATACTCAGTGATGGACGAACAAATCATGCCCCTGGTGTTGAGCGACACGCCTGTCCTTCGCAGTTGCAGTGCAACTCAGAGATGTAAATTGCAAAGATCTGAAGACACTGCCTTTGCGCCCGTCACCCTAAGACATAAGTTGACAAGTCCCATGTGCCAGCATATAATTTCACCAGCACACTACTTGGCGGTAGAAATAGGTAAGGTGGTAGTACATACTTCCCTTGAAGAACTAAATCATAAGGAGCTCTACTGCTACTAAAATATCTGCAAAAGACATAAAGACACATTGTGTGTAGTAGACCATAGTATGACTGATCGGTCGTACTGAAAAATCTATTGACAGCTTGTGAACGAGAAAGCGACACAAAATGTTGAGTGACACTACACGTTCTTTTGTTGGGCGGATTCTGGGAAACGATTTCAGCCTGGAGTCAACAAATATAGCCCGTTGCACTCCGCTTTATTAACAAATAAAAGACAATTGGTTCCGGAAACTGCGAGATATCCGTGGGCATCATAAACATCCTCGCCTTTGCCTAAGCTGCATTTACAGTCATCTTGTAAATAAACAGCTGTATGAAATGAAAGACTACAATAACATATAAAACACGTGGTGGCTCTAAGCGAAAAACGTCCCAAAAATCAACAAAAACAGAAATAGAATAAATTTTTAATTTGTTCTATTTCTGTTTCTGTTCACCAACTACAGTATTAGTTAGAAGAACCTATTCAACAACTACAAGACTAATACAATAAATCAACCGCTGTTTATGTCTGTTTATGAGAAATGAAATATTAAAGTTCATTGTGGCAATTTCGAAACCACCTAGTTATACATATATGTATGGAATTATTATATTTGAATTCATTCATGTGTTAGGCATGATATGAATTTATATAAGTCACTTGCATAGATACATAATAACAAGGTTTTTTCCATGTGGGGTAGGCATAGACTACGGATCTATTAAATACAGCTAATTTTAGAACAATTGTATTGAACGATTGTGAAAAATAGTAGTTACTAACGACGAAATAATTTTTAACAATCGTAGCTAGTTAGCTACGTTTATTCCCGACAAGTTTTCTCAAACCTTCGGCAGAGCAGTTCAATTGAGTCATAGAGGGGTTTGTTGTGATGCTGAGAGGCGATGGGGAGCTGCGGCGCGGGGCGTGTTAGGCACCCGCGCGCCGCCCATCTCAGACTGGTTAAAAGCGTGGCGGCGCGCGCGCCGGGCCCAGTCTACAGCGTCAGCGACGTATCCGCAGCGCGCATTGTCGCACTAAACCTGCGACCGACTCATCCGCGTATTCGCTACTACATGACACTTTAGCAACGCGAATTCACACGCCACGCTTCTACTACTGCTTCATATCCGCATTAGAAGGTGAGTATCAGACATTTTTCACAGATCGTAGTTACGGCTCCAGGATCCAGGACGAGAAGGTATTAAAAGCAAAATAAGTAGTTCTATTTATCCGGTCAGAGAATTGTTAGAACTAAGTGCATAAATTAATCAAATATTTATTACCGTATTTTACGTGGAGAGAAAATAATAAGGTCTCGTTAAATTGCATTGTTAACGTCTTCTGTTTAATTTAGCGAAGTTTTGTTTATAATTCATCTCACGCCACTATTAGGCCATCGTGCAGCGTGTGTACTATAAGACAATGTTCTACATTGTCAAAGCAGTAACTAGCGATGTCAGAATTACGTTACTTTATTTGTATAATGACACCATATTGTTATGGCCACCAATATCTAAATATATGCAAAAATGTCTACGTAAAACGGTAAAATGTACCTCCCTACCTGCGCTAGGTTGGCATTATAGTTCTTTCACCATCATATGATGTAGTAACTAATTATGTAAGATGTAGTACCTACATAAAGCTTTTTTCAAAATGATATTTAAGAACAATTTAATTTTATAACGTTTTCCTGAGTGCGTGTGATGTCTACGCAAAACTTACAAACTTATAATAAGTTATGTACAAGATAAGTAAGTAAGTAGTTATTCAGTTTTTCCTCAAAAACTTTATGACTTTTAACAAATAGATTAACATTGTAGTAAACAAATTTAGTATACCGACTCTTACTTATGCTGAGTACCTACCAATTAAAACATTCTATTGAAAGCAAAGTGTAATGCAAGGTTTGCTACATTAAATAACTAGGTAGCACTTTCATGGTAGTCCACTCAGTGTCATAGTGTATAGTATCTAGGCATATTCAGTGTTAAAAAATGTCTAAATACATATTTAGTTAAAAACAAAAAAGGGCAATTTAAATAGATTGAAACAAGGTTGATCCTCACATTTCAAATAATTTTTAACACTGATCGCTCAGACAATTTTAATGCTAAATGCAATTTCGACAGCAGGTACTATTATTAGTATAGTATTATATTATCTAGGGTACTACATAGATAAATTTGTATCATTTACAGTAAAAGTATCATTTTAAACGATCCGATATATTTATGTCGTACCGCAGCCACCGCGCGCCGGCGCGAACAAACGCACCTCGGCCACACCGTAAAAACTGTTTATCTGCAAAATAAAAAGCACACTAACCTACCGTTTCACGCAGTAAAGGAACTTATTGTAAGGTGTGAAGGTTTACAACGTTACACTTAAGTTGTCAGCGGCCGCATAAATGGGATCAGTATCCCAGGTATTATTTCTTAGAAGCGAAGCGTGGTCAATGTTTCGTATTTACAATAAATTTTTGTAGGTCTCAGACGATCGACGGTGTCAAATAAATTTATAAATTGGCAATATTTCTAAATTAAGAATGCATAGATTACAATAATGTAGTAGTTAAAATTAGAACTTATAATAAGAACGCAGTTTTCTATGATAATACCTAAACATGCGTTAAAATATTTATAATCATCTTATAGTACACCTATTCATAGGTAAATAAATTGAGAATTTATAGAGACATAAACAACACTATGAATCCCGAGATCACGTATAACATTTTACGATACGAATAACACACACGTATAACTTTGTCGTGTCTGCTCTTAAATTGGGGTCGATAGCTCTGCAATCAGATCACTGACCACCGCCACCTGTGAGTGACTTACAGCCGTGTTTTGCTAACTCTTGTGACCTCATGCAATTTACTAATATAAAAATATCTGAGAAGTACCTACTCAATCTCAAAAGCATACAACGTTCACACATGTCGAAACTATTATACATGACTTTGTTAACTTATACGATCTAAGTTTTGTAAGTGTAGGGACGTGGACTCAGGCAATAAAAAAGTTACATCATGGGAAATAACGACAATCACTTAACGAGCTAGACAATAACATTAAAACAATAATTTATGGTTGACCTACCCATTTAAAGGTTACCAGAACTTATCTCAGGCTGTCGTCGATTTAAGACGATCTAATCTAGAGTAACCTAATCAGTCAAAATAGCACTAGATTCAGACGCAGGTCTGCGTTATCTATGACTAAACTGAATGAAGCCAGTAACCGGCTCAAGTCGTCAATTAGGACCTCGCCAACATTGAATTGTCTTTTGTTACCGTATCGTCTGCAACCAATGTCGAACACCTTGTTACCAGGGGAACGAATATAAATTAGACACGCCACGCATAAAGATGATTAGAGTTGTCCCTGGACGCCATATATTCATTTCAAAGTGCTTGGAATTACCAGTAGGTATTACTATTATGTGCACGTAGGCCGGTTCGTGCTCACGTGTAATAAAAAACAGCCTTTTCTAATTCAACCTAAGCCTCTACATCCATGTCGCTTTCCCGGTTGCTACACACTGCAGTCGAATCATACAGTAACAGATATTTATGTACCTATTTTGAAGTCGCAACATTCAACATGAATTACAATCTATGTATTACTCGTTTTCGCTCAAATCACCGTGGGTGTTCGTTCAAATTAAATATTTTACAACCGCTCGTAAAAATCTCGTTTTACAAAGTTAAAAGTTACAAAGCTAACATTTTTAATTCCTACATCTTCATGCTTACCTACTTTATTTAGTTAGTTGATATGAGCAAGGCGAAACCCGTTCTAAATATTACCCCAAAATTCTAAGAATCGCAAGGACTATAAGACCAGCTTTTAACCTTTCACATTGCACGTCTCAAGGTGATTGTGTTTCCGAAACGGTCCAACTACCTACCAGAGTCTAGTTTGTAAATTGGCATTATTAAATTGTTGGTTATCAAATGTCTCATTCAATGTAATAAATAGAGGCAGTAATCAGCAAGGATTGCATCTCAAATAGACGCAGTACGCCTCCACATTGTGTACTCGTAATCCGTAAACAGCGACCGCTGGTTAAAGCCGTAGCAAGGCTGCAGGTCAGTTCAGAGATTCATGTAATTGTCTAATAGAGTGCAGGAGCACTGAGACATGCGGGAGGTGCGCGGGCGCCCCGCGACGCTCGGCGGCAACAGCGACCGCGCACGCGCCCTGCGTGTGACCGATTGACTGTACACACTTCGCGTTTTTAAACTGCATGGTCTACGCTACAAGGCATCCTTGTTCAGTTCGTTTGTATACATGTAGTTGACGACCTCCGCAGCTCTGTGGCCAAGCAATCAAGTACAAAAACTATATGAGGGTATAGGTTCGATCTCCTGTTGAAGCAATTTACAAACATTTCAATATTTGTGAACTGGGTGTTTTAGGTAGGAACGGCATTAATTCTTGTACAGTATTATAATATTTGAAGTTACTATAAAAATGTACTATTGTACAGGATTTCTTCTAGTTTGTTATCATATCAGTTACGTTAGTTAAGTAGGTGGCGGTAGTGGCGGATAGCTTCCGTTATTTTTTTTTGCATTATATTGTACGATAAAGGTGGGAGACGAAATGTTTATTAAATATTTTCAACAAATTCTCCAGGCTTAACTATTATTACTTCAAGATATGTAACGCTTGAAATACTTCGAGGATCAGCCATGGATAAGTACCTACCTACTTGCACATTAACGATATCATAAAACGTTTCCCTACGAGTAGTGTTGTAATCAATGCCTCACGGATATAGTCTAGAGGAAACGCAAATTGCGTTTTACTGACGCTAAAAATAGCCTTTACGCGGTGATATTATCTGTGCATATTATACGTCGCCTGGACGTCGTCGGCGCGAGCGCGCCGTGGACCGTAATCCGTACGACACAGTATAATATGGATTGGTCGTTGTAGTACACCAGAGCAGCTAATAGTTGCAAACTCTACCCCGCTGCACACTCTCACGTTTCAAACATGTCGCACATGAAAGCGAATACTGTCGTTACTCAAAAATGGCGGTTCGAAAGAGCAAAAATTACTGAATGGGACCAATACATTTATGTTCTCGTTTATAAGACGATAACTAAATAAATAAAAATAATCCTATTATTCGCAATAAGACTCATTGAGTTTTTTTTAATTTTCAAATTGAATTTTCTCAATACCGCCATTTTTTAGTTACGCTAATATTTAGTTTTATATGCGTTGTCAGCTGGAGTCATAACTCAATAGATCCTACACAATATTCAGTAACGCGTATTATATTTTTGAATACACAGTTAAGTACTTCAAAATTATCTTCATTTAATTGGCAAGCAACTGATTTGCAAGGCATATACCATTCCTTACAAACGTATAAATAATAATTTACTGTAATATAGACATATTTTAAGTGCTGACTTTAGAATGTAATTGTCATTTGTAGCTGTTGTTTATACAAATAAAATCATAATGTAATCATTCTTCAAAGGTCGTGAGACAAAGTATGACTTGTTACTTAATAACAGATAAACAGATAGTAGGAATGCTACTATGGAATACCAAAATAAAAAACATCGTTAAAATCGATAAAGAAAACAACTACATATAAAAAACAATAACATTCGAAGTTAAGACTATCGTTTCCAAGCGAAATGAACAAAGTGGCACCCACCCTATGCTATTCTTGGAATGGCACTTAACGAAAGGAAGCCGCTGATTTGCATTTTTTATGAATAAGGAAGGTGATTTCATCATTTTAGTCAGGCCTTTTGATCGTAATGCACAAATTTAATCATTATTCAAGGTTTTTTAACACTTTAATTTTCATTTTTATAATAACTAAATCAATTTTTTGGATAAAAAATAATTAAAAGATGTTTACTAACAGGTAAGTACCTATATGATAGATAACACATATCTCACTTTATTGATATTTCATAAAAGAAATTACCGATATACTTAAAACCTACACCCACATACGACAATCACGAAGTCAAAAGTTAATAGCAGTAAAAACATCAACCGTAGTGGAGGTTGAACTTAAATCTTCTCCCTCGTAATGGCTATGATTCACTAATTGCGCAAGATAAGTAGGAAAACACAACTGACCAAGTGGTCCAAGGAAATCGGTTGTTCCTTTATATAGTAGCGATATCAACTGTTTATAATTTACACGAGCATTAGTAAACAACGTGAAGCGGTCACGTGAACCGAACCGTAATGATCTGCACTCCTTTACTTAATAACAAACAAAAGATAGGAGTATGCAATTTGATGCCAAGATGATTTGATTGATATCGCGCCGCCATCAATATGCACTCGTCACTCAAGCAGCAAAAACATGCCTAACTAATCGGTTGAAAGCTAACTTATTGAGAGTGCATTTTCATATTAAATGCATTTAGGAAATGAAAGATATTTGATACTGGGCGGAGCTAGTGTCAAGTTACATTCTTCTAGTATAAAAGCATAAACCCTTCTTGAGTTACACTCACTTGCGTGATTTTCTTGGGTACTTTTTGCGACAGAAAAGAAATTGGAAACTTGTAAGTTGTTAACCGCGTGTTAAAGTAGAGCAAGTTATAAATAACTAAAATCCAGGTCTTTAGAAATAATATTGTTATTTATTTTCAGTAACAATGCTCATAGATAGAGCAGTGCAGTTGGCGATGGTGGTGGTGATAATGCTGTGGGGCGCACTGACAGATGCTGCGCCGAGAAGGGGCGGAACCTTCAAGATGTGTGGCCGCACGCTAAGCCATTTCATGAGTCACGTCTGCCGTGTTCACAACAGTCCTCCATCTTCATGGGACGTTCCTACAGGTACATACCACTTTTTTACTGTTATTATCCATTTTAGGGATGTAATTTACGAGTTTGGAGTGTAGGTAGTCTCTGCGTGTAATTTTGTACCTTTGAGAACAATATTTGAAAATGCACATTTTATAACAAATTCTTTTGCTTAAAATAAAAATATCTATAATTGAAACAAGTGGTTCTTTTCACGAAGTTAATGTAATAAATAAAAATATGAGAGCCAGCTATCAAAATGTACGGTCAACCGTCGTCGCGGCAATTGAACCGGACATAGCACTGATAACGTTAATTTTATCTTCAAAGTATTTTTAATTCACTATAGACTATGTTTATAGCAACAATACAACCAGAATTTTTTCTACTTACGAATTCGTACACTAGTAAATACTAGACTTATACACATATATTATCTTAAGCAACATCCGCGACGCAACAATCGTTATCGATCGTTAATGAGACGGTCGCGGTCTAAATGATTGTATATAATTTAATGTCAACAGCGTTATCACCGTAACAAGCATCAAAATCGTAAGACCACACAATTATAAATTCACTCCGATTGGACACATTCCACGTTAATCGCTATTATTCGCGATTATGTTAATGACCAATTGACACGAAAATGACCCAAAATAAAAATCATTACATTTATAACAACTTAGCTTATTGAAAAATATAAACTTAAGTAAATAGGTATAACACATTACTTTGAAATTACAACGGCTTGTATTTCGCCCAAATAACAAGCCCGATAGTGCAATATTTTGTGTTATTCAATTAATCTAGACTGTCTCGCTGGAACACCAGGTTATCACATGATGAACGTCTAATACCTTATATTTATCGGTAAATTACAACAAATATGTGAATTATGACAACAATAACCACGTCTCTATTTTTAACTCTTCCCCGGAATAGAATAAACAAGAATGGTATAAACGCCACCGTAATATAATAACATAATCATGACCCATAGATACGCCGTGAACGGACGGAGTCATTGCGAAACTAAATAACGTGACTGACTGGTGAACGAAGTTCATCTTAACTTAACCTACAAAGAAGATATTAAAATATTTATTATCATTCATATTAATTTAACAGATCTACTTATTGTGCTGAATAGATATTCAGTTCCGTTTAATACTACTTTTATAAAAAATAGAATAAAATTAAATTATAAATGTTTTAAGCCAATACAGAAAATCAGTTTCTGTAAATGCTACGTACGTTGCTACGCTCGTAGAGGTACATTTAGATTGACTGTCTTTTATCGTTGCCTACAACAATATGCATTTTGCCTACATTTCTTACTTAATAATTATACTTGGTACTTGGTGTAACGGGCTGGTGTACGCAACTTGACGTCAAGGCGCCTATTTTGCCTATTTTTAATAATTATATTTACATCATTTATTCTATTTATTGAACAGTGGCCCAAGCACGAACTTTCACCCAAAATCGAGTAGTAGCGTTATTGTATCGTCATCGAGACAATTTGTATGACAATTGGAACAGCGCCCCCGTGAGCGTATTTGGTACTAAATTTTCATAACACGAACTTTGAAGTTTGCCTTCATATCGTCATTGAGTAGTAAAGGTGAAGTATGCGTAAAATAGTGTATGTAAACGGTAGCACGAATAATTTTTTAACGTAAAGTGAAGTAACGAAGACTGACAATCGAGAAACTCGAAAACGTCACGGGTATTTTATTGGTGAGACCATTGACTTACAATTATAGGTGAGACAACTGTCTCAATTGTCTCAACTGTCTGTTTTTCACACAAAATAACTATTTTGTGTGAAAAATAATAATGTTTAGGCTGCGTACAGAGATGGTTGACGATTACTCCGCCGACAAGAACTAAGCTCTTAATTACAACAAAGTGCAATTTAATGTACTGGAATGTATTGAACATTTCATACATTTTTATCTAAAAATCATGAAGCAGGAACAATTTTAAATTTTGTATCAAAAATTGTCCCCCGAAAAAGCGTGAATCGAGTTGATAGTAATTATACACCACAAGCACAGGCGTATCTAGGCGCTACGAGCGCATGTTCTTGTATTTATTGTTATGAACCACAAGCAGCCCTCCTTAGACAATGGTCTTTTGCCTTTTAGTTACGTGGTTTTGGGTATGTATATCAATGGATAATACCCAAAACCACGTAACTAAAAGGCAAAAGTGAACCACGTGATTGGGTATGCAACATTTTCAAATTTATATTTATATTGCAAGAAATTATAGAGATTTTTTCAATAGTAACAGTAATGAATCTTCCATTGTTAAATTAGCCGTAGCAGCAGAGCTCCTTGTGAAATTTAGTACTGCCGCCAATAGTAATGTGAACATTACTGCGTTCCGGTTTTGAAGGATAAGGGTAATATAAGCACATGGGACTTGTCAATTTATGTCTCAAGGTGAAGGGCGCAGTGGCAGTGCTCCTCAAATCTTGGTGATGTAAAGCTCTGGGTGGCACTGCAGCTGTTATAGACAGGCGTGTCGCTTAACACTAGACGCACGACTTTGAAGTCCCGTAGCTTGGTGTCATTAAAAAAAACGAAATTAATACTACTAATGTTTAGACAATTTATTCTAATTATTAATTACTTCTGAAAATAACTTTATTCACAACAATATGTTTCAGTGGTAGAACAACCGGCATCCGTACTCCGACGAAAGAGACAGTCAGAAGGCATTGCGGACGAATGTTGTATGGTCGGGTGTACGCGGGAACAGCTAGCCGAGTACTGTTCAGTTATTAAGTAAGTAAACTCAGGAAACAATAATATTATTTATAGAAACAAATAGTGCGATTTTATTCGGAGTGGAGAAAAGCACTCAGCGTATTAATAAATGATATGACAAATTATATGATTACTTTTTTTTATCGAACAGCCCAGAAGTATTGGACACATTGGACACGCACCTAATTGAAGACAGATCCGCGGAGCAAGAAAACGTTGCACACGGTGCCCCGGCAGTACCTGCGATAGTAGGAGAAGAGAAACAGCCACATAAGCAACTACAACACAAGGGATCTGCGTCAGAGGCAGTGAAGGCGCCAGCGGGGGCGCTGCGAGAGGTGGGCAGCGCGCGGAGTCGCGGGTACGGGAGCGCACGGCGAGGCCGGCGATGCTGGTGCCGGCGCAAGCGGCGCACGAGCCGACGCCGAGCCCATCTCATGGGTAACATGGTGTGTCTTCTTCGCCGCCTATTGTTCTTACAAAAACTTCCGTTGATTTTGACAAATTCAAACGCGACAGTTTCACTGCGTTTACAATTGGAATTGGAATGGAATATATCCTTTATATAATCGAAGGAATATATAGCTGTTATTGAAATTTCAATTGAGCAATTTATATATCAACATTTCAACATGAATAAAATATTTAAGGATTTTTGAACTAAATTAATTACGTTTTATTAGAAAAAAATAATAAGTTTTAGTTGGTTTACAGAATTTTAAGAACAAGAAAGCGGCGAGTAACTAACCCTCATATTAACGCTTTAAACGCATGCTTACTAATATTTTTCATGTAACACTCGTAATTCATTCAATTGGAGTTCTTTCCATTGGAGTACTTATAATGCACGATCACCTATTGATACAGAATAAATCGTATTTATATGTAAATGGTTACTTCGGTCATTTCTGACATCTTTTCATTTCAACTGTGCATGTGAAATGTTAATTTATATGTAAAAAAATAATTTTTGTTCTAGTAATTAAAAATTCAATTATTCAAATTTAAAACATTTATCGAGTTCTTAGGAAACGTCGGTTTGTTTGAAAAAACAAATATAGGCGATTTAAATCCGGAAAAATAGTTTCATTTCCTATGTCAAAACATTTATTTCTGATAAAAATCAATATTTTGAATTCTATATTACCATATAGATCATAATGTGGAGAACAAAATAGTTCCGTGTAGTGTCCAATTATTCATATACAGTATATTACGTAGCTTCTATGCTCTCGAATTTATTCCAAAAGTATTTTATTGAAAATTATGTATTATTGCAGAACATCGTAAGAAGTGTAGCGCGCGCTGCGCCCGTGGTGGGCACCGTGTCGCCCCTGCTGACGTGGGGCCGCACTCTCTACACGGATCTGCCCCAGGTCGAAAGAGACCGATACGCGTACGTCGCCGTCTACACAACGTAACCTCACACGCCATGTAATATAATTTTATAGGTTCAAAAATGTCCACATTTTCATGACCAGTATAAGTTGCTAAAGGTAATAAAAACATTTCCTAGCCAATGTGCACCTCTCAAGAACACGCTTTTGATATTGTCCGAAATTTTAAGATATTCATTTTAAGACTCTCACCTTTTGCCTAAATAAGATGCAAGACGAATAGCAAGTATCTCAAGTGTTCATATTTAAAATTCTAGTGTATGTAATGTAGATGTTTACAGGACCTTAATTTGTTACTTTATTTATTATTATAGCAGTCAAAATTTTGTAATGTACTGCATATCTAGGATGGTCTCGCTTGAGATCTGAATTTAGTTTTATTTACATAATTATTTCAACTTTGGTAGATGTTGAATTTTTGTATTTGTATAAAAGACAAGCATAATGAACAAAAAATGTAGGTTGGAAATTATTTCAGCAATGCACTTTTTAATAATGTAAGTATTAATTAATAGAATGCTGTATCTATTAACACCACTGATTAATATCAATCTTGCTATAGTATTTTCTAAGATACTTTTGTAAATAACTGTTTTACCTATGCTTATTACGAATAACTTGATGATTTACCATTATACTCATCCACAATATCATAATAGACACAGCATCATACTAGCTACTTTATAAATATCTTAGATGTTTTTTATAACTAATATCATCTACCATTTTAGATAAAAGATCTCTAAAGCATCTGTGATAGCTCCACTGATAAAAGTGACACATTAATTTATGTAATTTTATTAGTGTCACCTTTTACCTATTGTAATTTGTTTAGGTGTTTCCTTGACCTGTTTATTTTGTAGCTGTAGGTAATAACTGCAAAAAAATGACTGACGAAGTAGATGGACGAATAAAATATTTCAATTATTTCTAATTTGCATTTCATTGTCTTTCTTTATGTATTTACACTAAATATATCCAACATAATAAAATACTAATGAAACAAAGTTTAAATTGTATTAAAACAATAACAGTTTAAAAAGTACAAAATGCAAGTTATTTACATTTATTATATCAATTTTAAAGCCCTTAATAATCAAGTGTTTCTGTGTCACTGGATTCTATTGACTTTTTAGGCTTAGATGTCATATCATTACCCAATGGTTTTTTAAAATAGTACTTACTTAACAAAATATACTTTGTTAGTAATATAACAGTGACACCAACAGCTAGTCATAGTGGCCCATTACCATCTGGTTTATTAGAATGTCCACTTTCTGGACACAGCATACTGCTCTCTCTATTTGGTATAAGTTGGAATCTTAAATCATTACCTTTGTTTCTCTTCTGTACTACCTTCCCATGTGATTTTATATTTTGTTCTATTACTGAGTATATTCTTTCCTGGAATGTGATATTGAGTTTATTATTTAGTAACCACAAATTTACATTTAATAAGCTCAAGGAAAAATTGAGTAGTGGAGTACATATGCTTTCCAAGTGAATGCTCAATGGTTTGAATACCAGGTTTCCAAATGTTTAATAGCAACGCCTCTCGTTAATAGTTAAGGAAAGCTGAATCTGGTTTACAATTCTTGGAAAATGTGGAGTCTTCAGCCCACATAGTAGACTTATGTCCTAAACCCCTCTCCTTCAAAAGAGATCAATGCCCAGCACTGGGACATACAATAAGGTAAATGATGTAAGAGAAATATAAGTAACATTCTTTACCAATTGAGGTACTCCTGCCTCTCCTTCTCCTGCTATAATAATTCTCACTTCATAATGTTTCTGCAGTAGCTTCATCATTTTCTTTACCCCAGTCATAAGATCATGTTCTCCTATCTTAGAAGACAGAGTTAACAGTTTCTCTCCTTTCATAGTGTTGCTCTGTCGAGCTGCCTGCTTCTCTTTTCTCTTTTGCAATTCTTCTTCGTGATATTGAGCATTAGTCATTAACCTAGAAATAAACATCCTATGTAAGAAATTTGATAAGATTACCTAATACAGCCCAAAACCGAAGCCTGTTTTTCACAGACCGTTTTTGTAAGTAAAAACCAAATTTTCAGAAATACTCACTTATACACTGGGCGTCTGGTTTTAGCGTCAACATCTTGTATCTTCACTAACTTCAATTCCCTTCTAAGCGATACATTTTGAGCATTTTTTAAGTCTGTGATAGAAACAGAGTTGTCAGTGCCTATTAATGTTATTCTAGTTTCGTATGTTTTCTTCTTAGGTATTTCTTTGCCATCCGCCGTGAGTCTCGATGCAAAAGCTCGAGATTCTATTAATCTCTTAACGCTGAACAAAGATATTAATTTGTTCATTTTCAATATCACTACCCCACGGCACCGACATCCACAATTTCCAAAACAAGTACAGTACAACACCGCGCACCTGCACAAAGTACGTATCTGTTTCTGTCATCTGTCAATGTAAAAAATAAATTATTTTTTAATTCCATTTTTGGCTTAGACAGAATTATTTTGAGCCAGGTCTGAATGTAATTATCGGGATATCGGGGGAATTAATTATGAAATATTTTCCACATATTTTCTATTAAGTTTTTCGTTTCACACTAAAAAATCAAAATCATCATCATCAAAATCATCAAAAATTAAAAAGTGTTTTTTTTAAATAGCCTAAAAGGGCCCATTCATCATCCTGCACTGCAGCCTGCCCAGCCGTTCGCTACGCGATGCTGGACACTGTAGTTGCATACATTCACAGTTCCGCATCGGGCCGAGCAGGCTGTAGTGCAAGATAATGAATGGACCTTTTTATAAGCGGTGGGAGTCATTTTACTTAACTTTTTTGGACACAATTTCGTTCGTAAACATAAAACCTTCAAGTTTTTGACGAGACACGTTTTGTAAATACCTGAAAAGTATCGAGTACAAAAGTATCGGTATTGGAGGAAAAAATACTCGATACCAAAAAGTATCGATACCGATACTTTTCGTGTCCTTACCACAGACAATTTCGTTGATTTCCAGGGTTGCCAATGTGTGGGGAAATCCCCAAATTGCGGAGAATTTCAATTAGATTGGGGATTTTTCGGGGATTGGCACTACGTTGGGAAAATGTGGTGATTCTAACATTTTATGATTTTGTCTAATCTATCGATGCATCGCTAGTTTGGTCGTTATTGTTAGAAACACTGTGATGAACTATATCATTGTGTTTTTCAACATCGCACATCCCTCGCATTATTAATAAGCAGCTTAAATAAAATTATTATCAGATCGTCTTGGTTCTGAATTGTAAAATGGGAAATATTTAAGTGCATATCAGAAAACTCAATACATATAAAATTATCATCATTATTCAAATAACTTGCACAATAAAAAAATATTTCACTACAAATAGAACATCTGTCTAACAAAACTAGTATCAAAAAAAATTAAAAAACATGTATAAAAACTAGACCTCTGCTAATTTCTCAGTGACAACGAAAGTGTTCATTTATTTACAAAAATATGGTTTACATAACAAAATTACATCACGCATATAACATAACAAATACAGCACATCAATTTAAATTAACGCTAAACGAAATAACAGTTCTTTTAACAAAATTACCGTAATTTTTCTCAACAGTTGTTTCATATATTATCTCCATTTATACAATGAATCACGTACAACAAATATTATATATTTGGAGCTGATTTTCTTGTGAGCAATTCATAATATTGGAACTAAATTGAACCTTTACTTGCAAATACAAAAAATCTTCGATTTTCAAGTATTAGACTTGTTGCAATGTTTGTGTGCAATTGTAATTTTTTTTTGTTGATCTTATTGTTTGGGTCAAAGTGTACAATTAGACCATTATGTCATATAAAATAGTGTTTCATTCCGATAGATTGATGTACCTTTCAGTAAAATAGGCTTAGACTATTTTTTTCCATCCTCTAAGGAAATACGTTTACGTATCATACGTTTGTTGTATGCCAGAAATCTTGGAGCATATAGGACTGGAGGCTTCATTGATAGGCAATTCCCTCTGTCAAGGTACAAGCACAAAACCACTATCGCACAATAAATACTACTTTCAAATCGATGTTTTTAATTTTCATTATCGAATTGACTGCGTCAAGTGCTCCGTGAAATATGACGTCTTGCAATATACAAACTTGCAAAAAAATCTCAGCTACATCCAGAGGAAGGAATTACATTCTATTTATACGTCTGTTTTTTTACATTAATTACTAGTTTTCTATTTTAACACATTTTTTTTTCACAATGATCACATTGATTAAATTTATCGATTACATGGAAAATGTTTGAAAATATTCGAACATTTGACATAAGCATACTATTACTAACATACTATTTGACGGAAATTGAGGTCATGACTCAACTTCCTCCAGTCCAACACCGATTTAACGGGGGCGCAAGGATCAGAGGGGGGGGCTATGTCCGAACGAGGGGAGAGGTGAAGGAGGACGGGGCGGTGATCCGAAACTAATTCGTGAACGACCAGGATCGAGTCTAATCTAAGGTTAATATTTTTGAATAATGCTACGTCTAGGATGTCGGGGCGGTATTTTACGTTATGCGGATTGTGGGTGGGCACTAAGGGTGCAATTATATCGAAATGCATGGATCCGGATAGAGTCATGAGAGTTTTACTGCAAGGGTTGGTGGTGTTACAATTCCATGCAGTATTTTTGGCGTTAAGGTCGCCAGTCAGAATTACGGACAAGAGGGCTTTAACATCTTGGCGAATTAGCGGTCGGGAGGTATCAGGGGACAGGTAGGCCGAAATGAAGGTGATCGGTGGGTGGCCGGTGAAGCCGAGCCGACACGTCGATGCCTCGATGTACGTTATAGGGGGTGGGTCGAGAGTCATGTAATGAAGTGAACGTTTGTAGTATATAATGGTACCGCCGAGGGCGAGTGTAATCTATCGTTGTGGACTGCGCAATAGTTGACAAACGGGGGGGTTCGAGCGGTGGGTGTTAAAAAGGTTTCTTGAATTAACAGGACATCGTGTTGGTGGTCTGTGAGGAAGGCTCGAACTTCCTCGCGTTGGCTCGATAAGTCATCCGTGTAAAAAAAGCCTAGCTTTATTGATCGTGGCTTGACTCTATTCCTACTGGTCAATAAATCCATTTATAGAGAGAAGGAAGAGGCGGAGAATTTGCTCAATGATTCTACGAGCGAGCTGAAACGCGACATGGCTTGTAGACGCGCGGTGCCGTTTCCGTCGGTGGCCCGGAGGAGCGTGGCTAGATAATGAACTTCGAAAACGTCGAAGGTGCTAACAAAGTGGCTTACGAAGGCCAGGACGTCCTTAAGTGAGTCGGTGCTGGTATCGGCGAGGGGGCGCGTGGAGCATTCGCGGGAGGTCGTTGCGCAGAAGGCGCTGGCGGTGGTTTTTGATTGCGGTGGGCCGCGACGGTGATGGGGCTTGCCTGCTTCGGAGCGGCGGGCGCAGAAGCATTGGGGCGAGACAGCTTTATTAGTAGATCACAAGAGTGCTTTGATAAACTATCTGTGGGTAGTCTTAAGAGTGATTCTTATCTTTTTTCTCAAGTATCCCCTTCTAGAATGCTACAACATCATTTATAGAATGTGGACAGTTTTTGTTTAGTTTTGTAGACAGTTTTTAGATAATTTATAGTCTATAATAGTTTTCTTAGTCATGCTACTTTAAAACCAAAATACTCAAGCGTTATAAACATAAGACGCAATTCTCTCAATACTAATAGATTTCATGTTTAATGGCTTACAAAATACAAACTGTTAAATTGCAATATGGCAAAATTAGATATAATATTTCTGACTTTATCGCGCAATGTTTAATCGTTTAGAAAGCGCGAATTGACGTGCGACTTTAAATACATAGTGAAAAGTAATGTAAAACCTGTCATAAAAGTAATGCGCTCGCTGAATTTTAAATATTTAAGTATAAATATAAACTTAATAAAAATACAGTTATCGATTTTCGGTTTTAAATATTTACAGAAAGTTTAAATATACAAAATCACTCACAAAACAAACCATTTCCAAGAAATTCTAGGATTCTTCAAGCCAATTTCAACTTGGATTTACTTTTTAAAACGAAAAAAAAATTTTCTCGGCTACTTCAAAGTCATTCTTTAAAAATAAAAATGGCGATAAGAATTTAAAGCTTTTTTCAAAACACTATTGTCATTTTCAAAGCATTTTGTCTACAGCTTTATCTATAAAAAAACTTTAGAATACGAAAAGATTATTTTTACTTGCTTTAGTGTAGTTGATCTTGTAGAAGAATATTCATTCCTATGAAGCTTTTATGATTGTCTACAAAACGCGATGTTTCTAAGCGATTTTTTCTTTTGACAGTATTACAAAACCTTTATAAAAATTATAGGGAATAGTGTGCGTATTATGCAATAAAAAACTTTTCAAAATACTAGGTTAAAAAACAATTTAAAAAATCCAATTTGTCACAAAAAACGTTATTCTGTATAATTATATGGAATGTGTTATATATGACTAGAAAGGTGGATAAATTCCCTATCATATAAATATAAGGAATATTTTAATGACATACCTTACTTATGTTGTAAGAAATAAAATTTTCATTACAAAATTGGGGTTATTTCTTCACACCAACTACATTTCACTCAATGATTTCACTGGATTCTATTGACAGACGGCACAATACACATACACAACATTGAAGTACTGTAGCTTACGCGCTTATTTCAATTGTTTTTATCACTTATTTGTCAACAAATGCCATGACCGGCCCGCGGGCGAATTACGACTATTATATCCAGAGTTGCCAACTTGTGGGGAATTCCCTAAATTGTGGGGAATTCCCTAAATTGTGGGGAATTCCGGAAAAACGATTTAAGGTCATCTAATTTTATAATTAGATTTACTTTTTACATTCTGTTTACATTCACAGCAAACGTGATATATTATTACATTTTGAGTTTCTTAATTCTTTATTATATTTTAAGCGATGCATTTCTAATAAATAATGAAAACTCGAGATGTAGGGAATTTGTGGGGAATATGAATTTTACTCTCAAATTTGGGAATTTTAACCGTGAGTTTTGGGGATTTTGAACAATGGGCATTGACAAAGCTGATTGTATCGAGTTCACCACCTCCACCAGATCTGATCTTTCAGATCTTTCTGATCACTGATCTTTTAATATTCCTTACTTTATCCTTTTTGCATGAACTCTTACAACGTCCAATAGAGTAAAAACCCCAATTGTAGTATTTTTTTAAATAAAATCTACTGAAGACGCGCTATAACGTGTTTGTCAATCAGTACAAACACTACAGAATGTCTATAAATTAAATATATCTAGAATAAACTTAAGAACACTAGTTTTTAGACTATTAATAGACTTTACTGGATGTGTGTAGAACAATTTTACTAAACATAATCAGTTGTTCTACAGATGAACTTAAAATAAGGACTATAAGAGTAAACCTTAAGAGAGATTACACTTAATTGAATTGTTTGGTATTAAGATGGTTTTAAAATTTTGACTGGAGTGAAATAATATACTTATAAGAACAATTTCTTTTTTCTAAAACCATTTATAGATAACTATTATCTAAATTTATACCATATTAAGATTGTTTGTAGATATAACAGTTTTAAGGCTGTAAAGTGTACTCCTTGGGCATGTACGGGGGGTTCTAAGTTTTGAGGTCCGCGGCGATGATCTGTATCTAGCTCCTTTGGGAGCCCCCGGAGGACACGTTCCTCGGGGAGCGCGTAAGTGTACTAGTCTACATCATTTAAAATACAGGTGAGGCGGCAGTGGTCCGACGATTGTTGGACATTGACGTTAATGCCAAGCTCGGACGCCTTGGCTTTATGGAAGTTGATTGCACCGGAAGAAATGGAGGGATATGAGATGACTTATACAATTGGAGTTAACAAAACGATAGCGCATTTCAGAGTACAACTAATGTCATCTAGCGGTGGCGCGATGGAACTATTGGTGGGTTGAGATTATAGTTGTTACAATGTTAGTAATAAATAACTAAAAAATATTGTGATATTAGTTTTTCTATAGTCAATCAGAACTCCGAAAATACATTTGCCGGAAATAATGTTTGTTCGATTGTTTGTAATCCCAAATGTATTATTTTAGATTATTTTAGGAATATTACAAAACAAACTAACTTAATCTTTTCTTTATAGTAAGCAATCAAAATCCTTTGAAAGCATAACGGTTTTGTTATAAATCGGTTTTCGAGATTATGAAACTTTGAGTTTACGTTTAGTTGGAATCTAGAAATTCGAAACATCGATACATTTCATACAGCACGTCATAACTAGCAACAGAGAGAAACAGCTATTTTCGCATTTATAATATTGAATGTACCTACATATATCTGCACAAATCTTATTACTTGAAGTTAATTCATATAAAATTGAACATAATACTATAAAATTAGTTAATATTAACATTAAGGGTCGTATTCCAGAACTCTACTCAATGCTCAAGTCAAGACTTGAGCAGACTTGAGTATGATTTCAAGCACTGGAAATACGACCCTATTGGCAACGACTTGAGTATGATTTCTAGTGCTTTAAATCATACTCAAATCCTGACTTGAGCATTAAGTAGAGTTCTAAAATACGACCCTTAGACTACTCCATCACTCTTGTGTTCAAGTTTTCACTAGACGCTAAACCACAATATTTTGTCATTTCCAGTAGAAGCGAAGTATGGGTAATTTTTGGACCTTTAAATTGTGGTAAACAAAATTAAGTTTTCAATTCAATTTAAATTAAATGTTTTAATTTTTTTTTATATTTCTATACATGTCACTACTTTTGTATAGGTTAATTCCGTCCATGCTTGTGATTATAAATAAATATATAATATATAACATGAAAAAAAAAACTCCGAAAATTTTTTCGCGGTTTTTGGATTACACTTTGGAATGTATCTATTGTCATCTATTTATTGGTAAGCCAATGGACGATCTCCTCAGGCAAATACAAGTAAGACAATACCCCCCCCCCCCGACCCTCAAAAAGTGGCAGAAAGTTTTGTTCGAGAAATAACGCTAATAGGGCTTCCCGTCCTATATGCTCTAAGCCAGATATATTAGATACCTATATATTTAGATGTAAGATATGCTTTGCGACAGTGGCGGCGTAAGGCGTGGGCGACGTGGGCCACCGCCTACGGCCTCGCGGTACAAGGGGCCTCGCGCCTCAAAAAATTTTATGCATTGCTTAAAATACATGGTTCTAAGCGAGAATTAAATAAAAAAATATATAAATTAATTGTGTTGTGAAATATGTTTTTTCTTGTCTGGCAACATTTGTTTACGTAGCGTAACTATCGCGGGCAAATCCCTGCCGCCGCCGGTCAGTGCGGGGAATCCCTTGTTTTATTTGTTTACTTTCTTTACTAGGAAGCCAGCCAATCAAATCAAAGTACCACACGCACTATCACGCACGCAACGCAGTCGCTAGGCGCATAAATAATTACCTATTTTGATAAGATTAGTTCAATGTTTTAATAATGTTTAGTGAATAAATAGATAGTGTGAAGGTATATTGATTGCTTCTGTAAACTGACCCAAAATTAAAAAAAAACAGTGTCTTACAAATAAATGGTTTTTGTTTTCTTCGTAATAAAAGTGTAAAACGCCGGTATTTACATAAGGTAAGAAATAATTAATTGGTAATAAATAAGTAACGCAGTTATTACTTAATATAAAATTATACGCTTTATAATATATCTTTTGGAGGAAACCAAAGCTTTAACGATAAAAAACGTATCGACTTTTTGCGTTTTAAAAACTAGGAAATGCGTTGAAGACTAATTTAAATTTAAATTTTACATTATGTAAATAAAACTGCAAAAAAATGTTAATGCTATTGCTTTTGTGTACAGGTTATAGATACGATATTATCGATATGTCCGGCCGTGATAGAGATCTTGGAAGAAAATGGGAGTCTGGATCAGCAAAAAGAAAAAGAAAAGCTGAAAGAACTGCATCCAACCAGGTTCTGAGTTTAAATATGATGAAGTTTCTCAACCAAACTGCATCTGGCAGTACAGAACCATCTGAATCGATAGTTTCGACTTCTACACAACATACGTCCGAAATACCGGGAAATGCTCCAGATGCACAGAGTATCGAGAGCGAACGTCAATTAGACGTAGAATTTGGATCATGCTCTAGCCAATCAAAATTTGACGCTGAAACTCTTGTGCCGTCATCAAGCCATCAAGAAGAACAGATTGACGTAGATTCTCCAATTCACAGCGACGATGCCAGTGCCATAGTTCAGCAAATACTTGTTAATTTGGATCCGGGATTTTGGACGTTCCCCATAACGGATTCACAGCGTCGTGACATAGTTCAAAGGGGCCCCATACAACAATTAAATAGCGGTGATGAACATTATCCCAAAGGTGATGATCACAGACACTTTTCCAATTTCTATTTCTCGAGAAAACTAAATAATGGTGAAACTCAACATCGTCGCTGGTTAGTTTATTCCAATTCCCAAAATAAAGTTTACTGTTTTCCATGCAGACTATTTGGCAATTCACAAACACAGGTGGTGCAAGGAGGGTGTTGTGACTGGAAACATTTAAGTAGCATTTTACACAGACATGAGAATACCAAAGAACATATGGCACATATGTTCCAATGGTTAACTTTAGAGAAAGGAATAAATCAAGGCAAAACAATAGACCAAGAAAACGAAAGGCTAATACGTGAATCTCAAAAACATTGGCACAACTTGTTAGAGAGATTAATTGACATAATTAATTTTTTGGCATCTCATAATCTTGCATTTAGAGGTCACAGAGAATCTCTAAAGACAGGTGACGTTATTAAGAATTCCGGTAATTTCATAGATTTAATTAAACTGATATCAAAATTTGATCCTACTTTACGAGAACACATGAAACGCATTGGTGACAAACAACTTTCACACCATTATTTAAGTCACGATATTCAAAATGAATTGATCACATTAATGTCGAAAACAGTTGTCGATGAAATTATTCGTAAGGTTAAAGAAGCAAAGTATTATTCTTTTTTGCTTGATTGCACTAGAGACTGTGGCAGAGTCGAACAAATGTCGGTTATCTTAAGATTTTGTGATACGACAACTGGCACAATAGTCGAACATTTTATCGGATTTCTAGCTGTTACTGAGACAACTGGAAAATATTTAGCCAATGCTATACTGGAACACCTAGAAAAAAACGACTTAAATATTCAAGACTGCCGTGGCCAAGGATACGACAATGGTGCAAATATGGTAGGTGTAAATAGTGGAGTTAAAACTAGAATATTGAATATTAACCCCAGGGCATTTTTCACACCTTGTGGCTGTCATAGTTGGAATCTACTGTTGGTAGATGCAGCGAACTCATCTACGGCGGCAAAAACTTTTTTTGGTTTCATACAAAAAATTTATTTGCTATTTTCAAGTTCAAGCAAACGCTGGGATTTAATAAAAGGCAAATTAAAACTTACTATGAAACCTTTATCAGACACAAGATGGGAAAGTAGAGTCGAAGCAGTAAAGGCCGTATTATTGCAATTCGATGAAGTGGTTGAATGCATCGAAAGCTTAAAAAATCAAACGGAGCAATCAGACACTCTCAGTGATTGCGATTCCGTACTAAATGAAATGTTAAGTTTAGAATTTATCGTATCTTTACATGTGTGGTATGAGATATTATCGCGTGTTAATAGGATAAGTAAATTATGGCAATCAGTACAAATTCATTTAAGCATTGCTCTTGAACATTTACACACATTTTGTGACTGGATAAAAGAGTATCGGGAAACTGGATTCGAAAAAACCCTGTCTGATGTTCGGCAATTTACTGAGAGAAGCTGTTATGCCCTGCCAAAAGAGTTTAGGGATAAAAGAGTAGCCAAAAAGAAAAGGATGTTCGATTATGAAAGCAGCGATCAACCTATAGAGTCTCCTAAAATACGGTATCAAACAGATTTTTTTTACGCCATGATTGATTCTATAATAACCAATATGGAATTAAGATTTACGTCTTTGAATCAACATTTTGAAGATTTCGGTTTTCTCTATGATTTAAGCAAGCTAAAAAATTTGCCAGAGGAGCAAGTATTAAAACACTGTAATGATTTACATAACGTCCTGCGTGTGGGTGAGAGCAGTGACTTCCAACCTTTCGAATTATATGAAGAATTAAATACAATGATCCCAAATTTACCCAACTATATTAAAGACGTGAAACAGCTACTGTCTTATATAACAGAAAATAGCTTAAAAGAAATTTACCCAAATATTTACATTGTCATCCGAATTTTATTAACAATTCCGGTAAGTACAGCTTCTGCTGAAAGGAGCTTTTCAAAATTAAAATTAATAAAAAATTATTTAAGAAATACAATGGGCCAGGAAAGACTTTCAGCGTTGGCTGTATTATCAATTGAATCAGATATGGCATATAGGCTGAATTACGATAAAATCATTAAAGAATTTAGTAAAGTTAAAAGCAGGAAATTTCTGCTTCTTTAATAAAGAGATATAAATATTTTTATATATTTATATTCAATTTATTGGTATTGTTGTCATTTCCACCTTATTTACGATATGTAATTTTTCATGAATATTAATCTCATTTGTATTTTTATGAATAAAAACTTGCAATGGTAATTTCTTTTTTTATAAAATCCGTCTTCAGGTCGCCAGAGAACAGGGCCTCGCGAAATCTGTTTTGCCCACATCAAATTTAGGTCTTGCCCCGCCACTGCTTTGCGATAAAATGTTATGCTTTAATTTTTGTACATAATGCGAAATTAATACTATGGTAAGGTACTTTTGTTGGAGAAGTGGCATATTT